>NC_138548.1:13456171-13867152 GCF_964273705.1 Natrix helvetica
AGTGTACATAAAAGAAAAGATACATTTGTCACGAATCATAAGGTACAACACTTAATGATAGTCATAAGATACAAATAAGCAATCAAATACTAGGAAACAATCAATATAAATCCTAAGGATACAAGCAACAAAGTTACAGTCCTGCAGTCATAAGTGGGAGGAGATGGGTAATAGGAACGATGAGAAGATTAATAGTAATAGTAATGCAGACTTAGTACATAGTTCGACAGTGTTGAGGGAATTAGTTGTTTAGCAGAATAATGGCGTCCGGGGGAAAAATGTCCTTGTGTCTAGTTGTGGCTTGCTGTGCTCTATAGCGTCGTTTTGAAGGTAGGAGTTGAAACAATTTATATCCAGGATGTGAGGGGGTCTCTAAATATGTTGGATTCACCCATTTGGGGTAGAAGAGAATTTGGGGGTAAGGGGGGGGGCACAGCTAAAGAGGCTTATAGTTATCCTGAAGAGGCAGAAATTACTCACAGATTGAAGGAGAGATTTAGAATCCTGGCTTACATTACATCAGGACATTTCTCTCCTCTTATCTAAATAGTGATTAATAACATTTTGGGGCGGGGGGGGAGGGAAGATAGATCCCTCCGACGGAAACAATGATTACAAACGACCGTTGACTTACCTGAACGGTCCTTCTATGTGCTCTGTGAGGGGAACCCAAGCATGGGTTAACTTTGTCCATTAGCCTAGAGACTGAGTTATGTAAATTGATGGCCACGCCTCCTCTGACTGGGCTAGTTCAGTTTTGCAGGAAGGTTCAGCCGGTTTGAGAGATGCAAAAAGTAGCACAGAAGTCAAAGTCAAGTCAGGTAAGTAATCTGAGACAGGTAAGTCCAGGCCCAGAACTGCCAAAGCCGAGGGCAGGTTTGGATTCCCCTCGCAGCGCACATAGAAGGACCGTTCAGGTAAGTCAACGGCCATTCTGCTGTGCGCTGCTTGGGGAATCCAAGCATGGGACATGCCAAAGCTATAAACTTTAGAGGCGGGAGCGGGGCTGGTCTGGTGTCGTAGCCGAAGAAACTACCCTTTGCAGCACGCGTCGTCCAAAGGACGCCTCGGCTGAGGCATAAACATCCACTTTGTAATGGCGGATAAATCGTGATGGCGATGACCAGGTCGCTGCCCTGCATATGTCCTCTACTGAGGCCTGTATTGCCCAGGCCGCCGTCGTGGCAGCACTCCTGGTGGAATGGGGAGTCATGCGACTGGGAACTGGTCGGGACTGACAGTCGTAGGCGAGGGCAATACACGCCTTCAACCAGCGGCCAATAGGGTGAGACGATGCCTTTTGCCCCATGGTGGCTGGTCGGAAAGACACGAAAAGGGCCTCCGTCCTTCTGAACGATGCAGCGAAGTGAACGACGGACGTCGAGGTGATGCCAACGCCGTTCCCGGGGATGAGATGGACATGGGGAGAAATGCGGGAGAATGATTCCCTGTGACCTGTGCAACCACGAGTTGACTTTCGGCAGGAGCATTGGGTCCAAAAGTAAGACGACTCTGTTCGGATGGAAGATACAAAGGTCGTCTCGGATGGAAAGCGCTGCCAACTCGGACACACGTCTAGCCGATGTGATAGCTACTAAAAAGCAGTGACGTGCAGTCAGGGGAGGCAGGGGAGGCGGAGCCTCACCACTCTCGTCATGAAAATAAAAAAGAATTACTCCAGGAAGCCGTGAAAGTGGCTGGGAGAGGTGCGCGGCTTGGTTTAGCCTCCCTGGACATCTCAGCAGCAGCCCCAAGTGTGCCGATCTCGCCATTTTTTACATCGGGCGAGCCCAGGATCCTTGCAAGGGGAATGGGACCACGTGTGCAGGAGGCTCCTCAGCTCCAGCCTCAATCAGCGCAGCCGCGGTCCCCTTCATCTTGCCTCAGGAAGGAGGGGAATGGGACCACGTGTGCAGGGGAAGGGGATCGCGGCTCTGCTAATCTGAGGCTCCCCAACCTAGCGGTATACCGAAGGCGGCAAGCAACGTGAGCGCTCCCCCCACCCCCGGCTCCTGTAACTTGGCGCTTTTGGGATAACGCTAGGTCAGTGAGCGCAGGACAGGTTGTATTTTCGGGGAAACACGGTACCCAGGCATTTTTTGCATTGGGCGAGCCCGGGATCCTTGCAAGGGGAATGGGACCACGTGTGCAGGCGGCTCCTCAGCGCATAGCCTCAGATTAGCAGAGCCGCAATCCCCTTCCCCTGCACACGTGGTCCCATTCCCCTCCTTCCTGAGGCAAGATGAAGGGGACCGCGGCTGCGCTGATTGAGGCTGGAGCTGAAGAAATTTCTCCGTTTGGGCTGCGCCCCTGCGATCGGAGCAACCACGTGGTTTGATGACGTCACCAGCCTCACCAGTCATAAACGTCACCGCACGTCACTGCTAAAAAGATAGTCTTAAGAGTCAGTAATCAGCTCAAGATGTGAACTTGGCCGCATTGAGCGTGGCATCAGAGAAGAATTCTAATGCCGCCACCAGTTTGACGATATCCTGATGATGGCGCAAATCATCTGGCGCTAGTCTTTCCTGTAGCTACCTTAACCAGACTAAAGAGGTTCTATTGAAAAAAAAGGGCGCCGTAGCGGCACGCAATGTCCAGGCAGCCGCCTGGTGCGTTTTGCGAATAACTAGCTCTGCCTTGCGGTCCTCAGCCTTCAAGCCCTCCGAAATCTTGGATGGAATGAGGGCTGGGGAAGCCAAAGCCGCTATCGGAGGATCAACAGTAGGAAACTGTAGGATGGTGTCTAATTCCGGTGTGGAAGCGTAAAGCTTCCTGTCACCATTGCTAGGAGGTGTGACCGCGGTGGGCTGGGACCATTGCTTTTGGATCACATCCAAAAACAATTTGGGCGATGGAATAGCCTCCTGCTCCTGTGCCTGTTCAGCGAACAAGTGTTCCGTGGGGTCAAGCCCCACTTCGGTGCTCGCTTGGGTGGTTGCTCCCCCCAAATTAGAAGTGGCCTTGGCCTTATAAAGTAAGGATTTAAATAAGGCCGGCCTGAAGAAGCCCAAGAAGGGAACTTTATCCTGGACCAAGCCTTCGTCATCCGATAACTCTAGATCCAAAATTTCCCCTTCCTCCCCCAGAACAGAGCCCTTGCTGTAGATGGAAGGCAAGGGAGAAGGGGGATCAGCCTGAGAGGTGGATAAATCTTTAGCAGAGATCAAGTTTCTGGAACGTTGACTCCTACGCTGCAATTCTGTATCTACTCCCCTAGAAATGGCAGCGGCAATCATGTCCCTGAGCCCAGGGGAGAGATCAAATTCAGAATTGTCCTCCGGTCTAATGCCAGCGGCAGTGGGAGTAAAGGTAGCCGAGGCCCCTGAACGGGAAGGAACTGGGCCTGGGCTGGATTCAGAAGGGTCAGATGAGCCCTGAAGACCTGATTCAGGCCCATCGGTGGCTAAGCCTTGAGGGATAGGGAGGTCTGGGGACCAAGCTTGAATCCCAGTTAAGCTGGAGGTAGAAGGCCCCTCAGGCAATAAGATGGGAGGCGGCCTGTGGATTGTGGGATTCTTAGACCCATTCTTAGTTTTATTAGCACGCTTAGTGGCCCTGTCAGGCGCCGCTGAATGAGCGCGGGATCTGTGGCTAGCAGTCTGGTGGTGGTCCTACCCACTCTGGAAGAGGCCCCAGTGGCATCGGAGGACAGCTGAGGGGAAGTGGAAGTCCCAGTGCTGCCCCTGGTAGTGGAACGATCTGTAATGGTAGTATTAGAATTGAAAAGGCTCACGCTCACGTTCAAAGATAGGCCAAATGTCGATCACAATCGAAAACAGAGGCCGCAAGATATCAAGTGCGTGCTCCAGCAGAATGGTGGTGAACCAACCTTCGTGGAGCAAGATAACTGGCGACTTTACGTCACTGTGGGCGGAAAGTAGAAAAAAACGCACCCAGACCGTTAGTTTTCAGCACGAAATTGTCTCCAATATGGCCGCCGCAACTTACAGCGGCGGCGAAAATGGCCGACAGCATGGAGAAGCACAGCCTCGCAAGCAGCTAGCGACCACAGCCGCAGCTCCTGGAGGCGCGTGATGCCAAAGGTAAGGGCAGCGACTCCAGCGACCTGATGACGGGGCATCCAGACTCGGCGTGTTTGCAAAAGGAAGAGACCAAGGGGGTGGCGGGTAGCGGATGAAGTGGCCGACGCGGGGTGGCAAACCGACACCCAACCGCGGCAAGGCAAACGAAGGCGTCGAACCGAACTTCCCAGAGAATAGCGCCATAGGCGGTAACGCAGTCAATAAAAGGTTCCCTGGCCCCAGATACTTTAGGAACGCCAACTAATCAATTGCAACCATAAGCAAAAAGGAACAAACCCATATGCAGGAATTGTCGACACTATCGCGAAAGAGACTCAGAATCTGTCACACAACGGAGGTCCGAGGGAATCCAAGCTGAATAATAATGATGATGATTACTTTGTCTAATAACATAGAAAGGTTTTTGCGTCTCTTTAGGCTGGACTGAGTTAAAAAACTGAACTAGCCCAGTCAGAGGAGGCGTGGCCATCAATTTACATAACTCAGTCTCTAGGCTAATGGACAAAGTTAACCCATGCTTGGATTCCCCAAGCAGCGCACAGAAGAACTAACAAGATTGCCTCTGCAAATTCTGCATGGCTAAAATTTTTCATCTGGAGTTGGAGAATGTTTTTTTTTAATGTATTTCCATTTTCCTTGGCTTTTTTCTTGCAGAACTCAGTTTCGTTTTCAATCCCAAATACTATTTTGCAGTATAAAAGAGAGAACTGTGAACTGTGAGTAGACTATCCTTGCTCTGTCCAAGGAGATGGCACTGCGTTTCCCCGAAAATAAGACCTATTAAAAAAGTAAGGCCTAGCCCGATTTTTTGGGGTAGGCCTAATATAAGCCCTACCCCAAAATTAAGCCCTAGTGAAAGGTGTGGGCGTCACCAGCATAGGAGGCTGCCTTTCCTTCCCTGGTCACCTCATAGCTCCTCAGCCTCTTAACTGCAGTGGATCAGCTGATCCAGTGAGGGCCGGGAGTTCTGTCTCTCTGGGTGCCTGGAGATGTCCTCCTCCCCCCAGTCCCAGGTCGACAGGGCTAGGGCTGGCAAGAGTGTGCCAGAAACATCTCCAGGACAGGCTCTGGAGAGACAGAACTACCGGCCCTCGCTGGATCAGCCATGAGGTGATTGTGTTCGCCACCTCCTGCACCCCCAACAAATAAGACCTCCCCCACAAAAAGCCCTAGCCTTTTTCTTGGGGGTCCAAGAAAAATAAGACAGAAGTTAAGTCTTATTTTGGGGGAAACATGGTATATTTTGAATCTGGAAACTTTCCTGAAATGGTTGGTCAGAAATGAAGGATTATTTAAGCTCCTTGAACTCTTATACTAGCCAAAAAGAGATGGTTGTAGGTACAAGTACAGGTAGTCCTCGAGTTACGACCATAGTTGAGCCCAAAATTTATGTTGGTAAGTGAAACATTTGTTAAGTGAGCTTTGCTACATTTTACGATTTTTCTTGCCACAGTTGTTAAGTGAAGCACTGAGTTTGTCAAGTTAGTAACCTGGTTGTTAAGTGAATCTGGCTTCCCCATTGACTTTGCCTGTCAGAAGGTTGCAAATGGGATCACGTGCCCTGAGACCAGTGACGTGCGGTGACGTTTATGACTGGTGAGGCTGGTGACGTCATCAAACCACGTGGTTGCTCCGATCGCAGGGGCGCAGCCCAAACGGAGAAATTTCTTCAGCTCCAGCCTCAATCAGCGCAGCCGCGGTCCCCTTCATCTTGCCTCAGGAAGGAGGGGAATGGGACCACGTGTGCAGGGGAAGGGGATTGCGGCTCTGCTAATCTGAGGCTGTGCGCTGAGGAGCCGCCTGCACATGTGGTCCCATTCCCCTTGCAAGGATCCCGGGCTCGCCCAATGCAAAAAATGCCTGGGTACCGTGTTTCCCCGAAAATACAACCTGTCCTGCGCTCACTGACCTAGCGTTATCCCGAGAGCGCCAAGTTACAGGAGCCGGGGGTGGGGGGAGCGCTCACGTTGCTTGCCGCCTTCGGTATACCGCTAGGTTGGGGAGTGGCGTTCTGTCCGGCCAGAGGGGAGAGTTGCCGGGAAACTCTCCAGCCGGGAAAAGCGTCATTCACTGACCTCAGCAGCCGCCCCGCAAATCCCCTCTCCAGCCGGGAAAAGCGCCATTCACTGACCTCAGCAGCCGCCCCGCAAATCCCCTCTCCAGCCGGGAAAAGCGCCATTCACTGACCTCAGCAGCCGCCCCGCAAATCCCCTCTCCAGCCGGGAAAAGCGCCATTCACTGACCTCAGCAGCCGCCCCGCAAATCCCCTCTCCAGCCGGGAAAAGCGCCATTCACTGACCTCAGCAGCCGCCCCGCAAATCCCCTCTCCAGCCGGGAAAAGCGCCATTCACTGACCTCAGCAGCCGCCCCGCAAATCCCCTCTCCAGCCGGGAAAAGCGCCATTCACCAAGCCCTTGCGCAGCTGTCCCAGGCGACCGCCGCTGGCTGCTGCTGCCCGCCGCCGCCCCGCTCCGCTCCGTGCATAACTTCCAAACTCCAAAACTTCCAGCATCGGCCGCTCTAGGAGTGCTCTCTATGGTGGGCCGGCTGCTGGACAGAGAGTTTTCCGGACAGTCTTCCAGCAGCCGGCCCACCATAGAGAGCACTCCTAGAGCGGGCGATGCTGGAAGTTTTGGAGTTTGGAAGTTATGCACGGGGCGGGGCGGCGGGCGGCGGCGGGCAGCAGCAGCCAGCGGCGGTCGCCTGGGAGAGCTGCGCAAGGGCTTGGTGAATGGCGCTTTTCCCGGCTGGAGAGGGGATTTGCCGGGCGGCTGCTCAGGTCAGTGAATGGCGCTTTTCCCGGCTAGAGAGGGGATTTTCCGGGCGGCTGCTCGTGAGCATAGTTACCTCATGGCTACTTCGCCCCTGAGGCTGTGCCCGGCTCTTCGGGAGCCAGTTCACAAGAGAGCAGCCGCCCGGCAACTCTCCCCTCTGGCCGGACAGAACGCCACTCCCCAACCTAGCGGTATATTGAAGGCGGCAAGCAACGTGAGCGCTCCCCCCACCCCCGGCTCCTGTAACTTGGTACTTTCGGGATAACGCTAGGTCAGTGAGCGCAGGACAGGTTGTATTTTCGGGGAAACATGGTACCTAGGCATTTTTTGCATTGGGCGAGCCTGTGATCCTTGCAAGGGAAATGGGACCACGTGTGCAGGAGGCTCCTCAGCACACAGCCTCAGATTAGCAGAGCCGCGATCCCCTTCCCCTGCACACGTGGTCTCATTCCCCTCCTTCCTGAGGCAAGATGAAGGGGACCGCGGC
Source organism: Natrix helvetica (assembly GCF_964273705.1). Taxonomy (NCBI): domain Eukaryota; kingdom Metazoa; phylum Chordata; class Lepidosauria; order Squamata; family Natricidae; genus Natrix; species Natrix helvetica. The sequence goes on from NC_138548.1 coordinate 13,463,479, forward strand.
TGCGCTGATTGAGGCTGGAGCTGAGGAGCCTCCTGCACACGTGGTCCCATTCCCCTTGCAAGGATCCTGGGCTCGCCCGATGTAAAAAATGGCGAGATCGGCACACTTGGGGCTGCTGCTGAGATGTCCAGGGAGGCTAAACCAAGCCGCGCACCTCTCCCAGCCACTTTCACGGCTTCCTGGAGTAATTCTTTTTTATTTTCATGACGAGAGTGGTGAGGCTCCGCCTCCCCTGCCTCCCCTGACTGCACGTCACTGCCTGAGACACACGTCATAAATATGAACCAGTTACAAAGCATCTGAATTTTGATCACATGACCAGGTACAATGCTTGAAAAACGGTCATAAGTCACTTTTTTTCCAGTGCCATTGTAACTTCAATAGTCATTAAATGAACGGTTGTAAGTCGAGGACTACCTGCAGTCCCTGGCAATTGTAGTTGTAAGTCATGACAGTCATAAAGCAGGTCATTACGTGGCTGACCTCGTCGTATGACCATTTTCGTGACAGGTTATTGTTCACTATGAGGTTTTGTGAGAAACTGAGAGTAAATGCTGCTTTCTGGTCAAAATGTCATAAATTGGAGATTGTGAGTGCGGGACACTGCAAATGTGGCCATGTTACCACAGGAGTGGTTGGTGGTTGTCAGAACTTGGGAACCAGATCGTAAATATCTTTTGGGGCCCCCGCTGTAACTTTGATCGGTTGCTAGGAAACCGGTTATAAGTCAAGGATTTTTGACTCTACTGTCAAAAGAGTTGAAAATGCTTCCTCGCTCCACCTCCATAAATGCAAAGAAGCAGCGCCTACCTCTGGAGTTTTCCCCAAGTGTTGTGAGAGGACTACGAAGTTGATCAGGGTCTCAGGATGGCTGCTGTCCTGAAAGGGGAGAGAAGCACAAAAATCAGCCATGAATAGGACCACAATATGTTGTTGTCTTCCAAGCAAAAGTTCCTTCATCAAGGTAGCAATGGCAATAGCACTTAGACTTACGTACTGCTTCACAGTGCCTTAGAGCCCTCTCTTAAGCCGTTTAAGAGTCAGTCTATTGCCCCCAACAATCTGGGTCCTCATTTTAACAACCTCAGAAGGATGGAAAGCTCAACCAACCTTGACCCTGGTGAGGTTCGATCTGCCAAACTGCTGGCCGTCGGCACTCAGCAGAAGTAGCCCGCAGCACTACGCTCTAACCACTGCGCCACCACTGCTCTTAGTTGAGGTAGCGGAGGAGTCTCTGCCTTGGAGGACTCAAGAGCAGAGAAATTATCCGCCATTGATCTGGTACTGAAATTGAACCACAGAGGCTAAGGATTTCTGCAAGCCAGGAAGTAAGGAAGCAGCCACTATTTCATTTTTCAGACAGGCTATATGCAAAAACTCAAACTGGATTAGCCACTCATCTGATCCGCCTAGGCTAGGATTTATTCCAATGGAAAACACATCATGCTTGCAATGACCCAAAGGTTCGAAATTGAAACTTCCACAATCCTATAGTTGAAGGGGATTATTTCCGCCATCAAAATTTCTGCCCAGGGCAGAAATCCAAGTATAAGTATCCTCCACCAGGCAGCTGTCTCAGACAGCTGTTCAAGGCTGATTTCCACTACTAAACTCCACGGATCCTTAAGAGATCCCCCGCCCCCCCACTACTCAATTGGAATCTGTCTTTTTGGATTTAAATCTAGTGTTTCTCAACCTTGGCAGCTTTAAATTGTGCGGTCTTAAATTCCTAGAATTCCTCATGGGCTGGGGATTAAAATGGCTGAGTTTGAGAAACTCTGATTTTAGACCTTCTGAGTAATACCTTTTTTGACACCTGAAAAATGCTGTCGATCACATGTATCTATGACTAGGTGCCCTGTGTGTTTGCTCATACTGTCTTTGCAGGCTAACTGCATTCCCACTGCTCAAAGTTTGATCCTGACCCGAGGCTTGACTCAACCTTCCGTCCTTCTGAGGTCGGAAAAATGAGGACCCAGATTGTTGGGGGCAAGGTGCTGACTCTGCAAACTGCTTAGAGAGGGCTGTAAAGTACTGGTGCTCCATAGTGCTTTATGGTATACTAGCTGGATACCCATGCTTCACGATGAAACTATGTGATCGGGCAACGCAGGAGAAATCTGGTTCAATCCATTGGCTAAGTGGTGGTCAGTGATTGAAACACATAAGGGAATATCGCTCCCGCCGCTTTGAGTCCGGAAGCAGTTCCATAGGTGGAAGGCATAGACATTGTGGTGAGGTACTGATGTTTAGTACTGTAAGGAGCCCCAGACCGCTCCTGAGTGAAGGAGTGGAATGTCTGTCAGTTTGAACTGAGGTAACGGAATGTGAAGCAACTGGCAGTTGGAACAGAGTTCTTTTCAGGTGGGGAGGGGGAGTAGAACTCCTTAGCATCAGAGCGTGTTAATTACTGTATAAGAAATACTAATGATCTGATGGTCATTTTGAAAAATCCTTTCTTAGCAAGCACCTAGAAGCCAAGAGGAACATACATGCCAAATTTCAAGTTTGTAGGCTTTACGGTTCTGGAGATTTCATGATGAGTAAGTGGTACATAAGCATACCCATTTTCCTCCAGCACCCCTTGTAAACTCATTTTTCAATCTTCTAAAGCACCTCACTGATTCTTGAAGATTTGTAAAAACAAAAATGGTGCTCAGAACAGGATACAGTATTTAAGAGGGATCTGATCAAGATTGATTGAAAAGTGATTTTAGAGGTATATTTTGACTGATAAAACTTAAAATTGTGTTTGTTTCTTTTGCAGCTATGCGATACGTTGACCAACGATCCATTTTTGATTGACTGTAATGCTCTTCACTTCTCCTACTATCCAATCAGGTATCTCCTGTCCTATAAACTGCACACTTGATGTTCCTGCAGGCTGATCAAATATCTCCCCTCTGACCCCACCCATCATGGAAGGAATCAGGCTAACAAATGGATTAGGTCACCAATTTGCAAGGAGCAGGTAAAACTGCAGACCAGAAACAGGATTCAGGTCTTTCCTATATATGGGAATCTGCATGGATATATGATATATATCATGACTTCGATGCATTAACAATGTGGTTTGCATCAGACTTAATGCAAGTACACAACGGCATAATTCACACAACGGTAACACGATGCTTCAGTTGGAACTTTTGATGCTACTGCAGCTTGCCAAAGGTCTCAAGCTCAGATGCTTTGGCCACCCAATGAGAAGAGAGGACTTATGGGAAAAGAAAACCCTGATCTTGGGAAAGACTGAAGGCAAAAGGAGAAGGGGACAGGAGATGATGTCGAGATGGTTAGATAGTGTCATCAGCTCAAGGAACATGAATTTGAGAAACTTCAGGAGACAGTGGAGGACGGTGTTGAGGTGTAACACTTTGCTATGGTCCATGGGATCGCAAAGAGTTGGACATGTCTTAGAGACTGAACCACAAGGTTCTCACTCCTTGACTTTGCAAGGATTGCCTTTCAGCCAGAAGAGCTCACCTTATCCAGAGCCTCCTGCAGCACCCCTTCAGCATCTTCCCACTTGCTCTGTGCCATGTAGCAGGCAGCTTGGCCATTCAGGAGCAGCAGGGTGGGTGACCACTTCTCCGACATCTCCTGGAAGATGTAATAAGCATCCTGCAACTTTTCGCCACCCTGCAGAGCGAAACATTGGGAAATCCTTAGGAGGAGGAACACTGTTTTAAACAATTGGCATGCATATTTATGATGAGCAGTTAGTGCCTTAGAAATGCCCCATACCATAAATGATAATTAAACAGAAGATTGAGTTGAAACTAGGAATATGTCTCTTATGTATATTACCAGAGGGCTATGATAAAGGGACCACATATTTAGTCCTACACATAGCAGCAAGGATCATATATGCTAAATATTGGAAAAATGTGAATACACCACCAGAGGAGACTGTAATCCTGGCTTTACTTTGTGAGACTCTGTTGCACTGACTCTGGGCAGCTGTGTTCAGGAAAGTTTGGGGTGGAGCTTTACCTGCTGTTCTGACCTAGGCTAACCCAGCAGCACAAAGCCGAGTCCTCATCCTGATAAACCCCTTTTATTTAATTTACAGTGAATTCCTCTCCAGCAAAGTCTTTCTTTTCCCACAGTCTTTCAAGATAGTTCACAATTACTGACTTTTATCAGGCTTGGAGAGTAGCCAGGCCGATAACTTTTAGACACCGCAATACTTGGCAAGAATGCAGGAATGAACTAATTGTCTCCTGCAAACACCCCTGTTAAGTAAGCTCCCCGTTAGGAGAGCGAGTGTGCAGAGAAGCGTAATGAGAGTGGTATGGAAGAACACACACAAACCAGCATACAGAGACACCGAATAGTATAAATAATAGTAGTTTACTATGTGGAAATATAGAGGTATTCAGAGTTCAATTTAAAGTCCAAGTAATACACGGTTCAGTCAGTCAGTTATCAATTTTCTCAGTTAAGGAATGATCCTTCGAACACAGTCCAGTATCATATAATTAGTTCAGCACACAAAGTAGCTAACAGTAGCAAAAACACAGCACCTCACCATACGTCTAACAAGCAGTATTCACCGACCAGCATCTAACGAACAGAGAGCTAACAATCATTCTGGCTCCCTCTTATGGCTGCTTGAGGTAACAGCAACCAATCACATTACAGCAGTACTTAAAGAAACAGTACTACCACCCTGGTTTATATATTGCTAACCCAACTGTTAGCTTGCATTCCTAACAACCCCTCCCCTTTCACTCCTCTTTTATTCCCTATGGGAGGGGTCATTCACCATCCATCTGTGGCCTTACTCCAGGGGCCAGCCCTTGTTCTTTAGCTGTTCCCTTTGTCTGGCAACTCTGTGCATCCGCACACAGGAAACAGGCTCCAGCTGTTTGTCTGCCTCACTGATGTCTGACTCCGAAGACAGCTGATAACTGCCAGCGGCCCTGGCCCCATCTCTGCCTCCGAAGCACAGCACCTGTCCGAGCCTTCCCCAGACTCCAGGACTAGCCCATGTTCCTCCCAAACCTCCTTGCTGTCCGAATCTGCTGCCAGCTCTGCTGGCTGGCCACAACAGAATGCGTCTCCTAAGATTCTTGGCTAGCATGGCCCTGCCATGGAAATTCTAGTAGCTGCTATTCCACCGTTTAAATTCCCTAGGTGGCTGATAATTGGGTCAATTTTCTGCCTGGGTCTCAGCAGGATCTAGTGAGTTGCTTTGGAAAGGTTCACCTGTGCTACATCTTCCAGGTGGGTGGAATGTAGTCTGGGTTCCCAGGTGGGTGGGAAGGGACTGCTTTTTAGAAAGCAAGAGGCTGCGGAGCTTGGAAAGTTTGGCTGATAGGAAGAAGGTTAAAATGGCTCCTCCCTTGCTTTCTCTACAGTATATCTATAGTTATGCAAATAATTGCTTTAATCTGGCAAGACTCTGTCTACGGGTGAAGAATAATAAAGGCAGCTTGTCTTAGGTAACACTGCATGTCGTTCTTGGGTCCAACACTTCCTTTAATGACGAACTGCTGCAGATGGCACCTACCATCGCAAGGTTCACCCATGCAGTTGCCAGCTGCGTCAGCGTTGAGTCCTCATCTTGCTCCTGCATCTTCTTAAGTTCTTTTCTGAAGAGAAAGAAGAAAGAAGAGGAGTGAAAAACCTCCTGCTGGTCTGTGTGCAAGATGTGGGGTGTCAACATGGCAAACGACTCGTGGAAGATGCCCTGTTTTATGCCGATTCATTGCCTGCAACCTCCTCATTTAAAACGGACAAGTAGAGGGATTGAACGGGGCTGTCTGGAAGTTGAGTCATAGCAACTGGACTTCATTTAATTTGAAAGGTTTCACTGCTTATCCAAGGAGCGTCTTCACTCTGATTAAACAGGGAACTGCAAAGTTAGGCCTCTCCTTACTGACTCCAGGCTGTCTCCTAGAGCAGGGATTCTCAACTACAGTAGCGGCCAAAATTGTGGAAACCTTTTGGGAAAAGTGTACAGTATTTTTGAGGTTTGATGACTAATAACACCACTTTTTTGGGGAGTAGTATCATAAAATTATATATCAATGGAAAGATAATTTAATCAAGAATGCAATGCAATAACTTTTATGAAGGATTTGCTATTAGAATAGCAGTTATAAAGAAGAAAAGTAAAACACATAGAAAAAATAAGATAAACAAAAATTATCACCATAGAAAAAACGATATATACAAAAATTATCACCAGGTCAGTTAATACTTAGTTGGGTAACCTTAGCATGAATTATGGCCTTACAACATCTTACCATGGAGTGAACCAAGTCTTTTAAGTTATAATGTTACAACTAATAACTGTTATAATGTGAAACCAAGATTGACTGATTGCTTCTATTAACTGGATTTTATTGCTGGTTATATTTGGCTATAACCTTTCATAGAATACAGATAATTGAACAAACATTGTTGCATTACGTTCTTGATTAAATTATCTTTCCATCAATATATAATTTTATGGTACTACTCCAAAAAAGTGGTGCTATTAGCCATCAAACCTCAAAAATACACTTTTCCTAAAAGGTTTCCACAATTTTGGCCACCATTGTAGCATTCCATGATGCATAGGTATGCCGTGGGCTTGTTTCTAGCGTGCCACAAGATTTTTCTCTTATGTTAGTTTTTTCAAATAATTTTTGTATTATGTATATTCTGAATAACCCATATAGTCAATGTAGTACTGATACTAAAAAAAAATGTGTAATTTCCCCTGAAACCACGTCTAACGCTTTTAAAAATATGTATACTGTCTATAATTTTCTGACTGCCACATTCTATAATTCAATTATTGCTTTAATTGAATGACTGATACATTCAATATTTTGCTGTTGATTCAAAAAGGTTGAGAATCTTTCGTAAAGATTTAGGAAATAACCCACCCCTTCTAATAAAATATTTCAATTCATTTCAATAAATTTAAAAAAAAAAATAGGCAGGAGGAGTGATGCTGACAGGCTGGGAAACTTACCGGGCCAAATCCAGACGATCCAGTTTTAGTAGGATCTGGATGATCATGGCCATGCTGGAAAGAGAGAGAGCATTTTAGGGCCTTAGAGGAGGCAGATCACAGGGGAATTACATGCACTCTGAGTCTGTTGGCTTGATCAATTCCTATGGCTACCCATCTCAATCAATGACTCTGGTATACAATTAAGGGATCCCGTGGTGGGTTCCGGATCCCGCTGCAACCGGTACAGTTGCAAAGGGGCCCGGCATCCTCCACATGAACCCGTACGGCACACGCACATGCGACACCTCCAGAAGCACCCATGATGCTCCAGCTGTCAGAAGACAGCTGGGAAGGTCACAAATGGATATCAGGAGACAAAATTGCTCTAAAAGGGTGACAGATGCCATCTGCCCTAATTTAATTGTGTGATCGTGAGGAATTCCGATGGTTATAAACGCAAGTCGTAAATCTCTCTTTTTTTAAAGCACCATCATAACTTCGAATTATCACTAAAGGAATGGCCGTAAGTTGGGGACTACTTGGTGATTCACAAACTAAATTAAGAGGGAAAAAAGAATCTTCTCCCAAGGGAAATGTATCATTATTTGAGTACATAAGGTTTCCGGTTCGGAGTAGAAAGTGTTTCTTATCAATCGGATATAGCCGTTATGACGAACCTATGACACCCGCACCCAAAGTGGGCATGCGAAGCCATGTCGCCTGGCACGCGCATTGCCTGTTCCTCTTGCAGGTTTCTGGCGTACATGCGCATGTGATAATCAGCTGGCCTTTGTGTGTGCGGCAGTGCCAGAAACTGGAAGAGCTGCTCTTCCATTTTCCGGTGTGAGCATGTGTGCCGGCCAGCTGTTCGGCATGTGCGCAGCAGTAACTAGACGACTTGCTGGCTGGTGCGCATGCGCACGCAGGAAACCGGAAGTTCATTTTCCAGCACACACAGGGCAGCTCCTCTTCCTGGTCGTGGCCCAGACGAGTGCATGCAAAATGCTCCCTTTTTGGCATTCGGTGCCCTGCATGCACATTCCCTTTTAGGCACTCGGTGCCGAAAATGGTTGCCATCACTGGGATATAGGATGAGAACAATCGGGTGTATAGATTGTGATCCGATCGATGGGATGAGTTATAAGTTCTTCTTTATGGAGATAACAATTGTTCTAAAGAAACTGGCGGGAAGCAACGATGGGATCAAGGCTGGCACATGGCGGAAATGAGAAAATGAGGAGGGGGGGAGGCCCAAACCCGCTTACCATTCCAAGCTTTCGCCCTGGTGAAGGGTCCGCAGCGCCGCATCAGGATTCTGGTCGTGGAAGTAGACCGAAGCTGCCATCAGCAGGAAAGTGGTGTTAGTGACTTCCATGCTCTTGCTCATCTTCTTATCTAATTCTGCCACAATTGCATCCCTGTAAAAAGAGAGGTCAAATAAATGTCAATGTCCAAACCCCCCACAACCCAAAATGGGAGCAGCCACCAAATTCACCATGAGCAGCTTTTCAGAGGCCCAAACCTCCTCCTGCAAAATTTGGCAGAAGGAATGTTAAAAACGGAACATTCTTTTTTTTTAACAATTTTTTAAAATGTTAACCAAACAAACATAAAACATAAAAACCATCCTCCAGTTACATACAGTGTGTCGATTGGTTACAAAACTTCCGGGTCTCCTCACCACAGTCATCACAGTTTATATAAAATCTCATATTATCAATCCAGTATATATGCATACAATTATTATCATTATTAAACATTTAGCTACCACCATTATTACTTCCTTTTATGTGAGATATTCTAAGTTTAGAATAAATTTACATTATCATCATCATTAGCATTTCATCACATCATCGCAAAACCATCCAGTAATATTACATCTTTAAATTGTATTCTGTATAAAAGTGTTTCTTTGGTTACAAAACTTTTGTGCATCCTCTCCATAGTCCTCACTTACAATTTATATAAAATTTCATATTATCAATCTAGTATATATAGAGTATATATACATTATTATCATTGTTAATCATTTATTTGACTATAACTATTATTACTTCATTTTATGCATAATATTCTAAGTTTAACTAAATTTAAATTAATTTTTATTATAGCATTTCATTACATCATCCTGTATCCATCCAATAGTAGTGCAATCTTATATCTCTTGCCATTTGTAGTATTTGTGTTCATTTTCAATAAACAAGCTCAGAGCCCTTGAAATGTAAATCAAGTGTTCAAAGGAAGAAAAGAAAAACAATGTTTCCAAGCCTCCAAGTGGCAGTGTTACCGTATTTTTCGCCCTATAAGACGCTCCGGAATATAAGACGCACCCAATTTTAAAGGAGGAAAATCTAGAAAAAAAAAAGATTCTGAACCGAATACTATAGTAAAATATTTTATATCAACTGTATAAAGTTAACAGCAGTTTAAGAACAATTTTATGTCAACCATGTAACACAGGGGTGTCCAAACTTTTTTCAAAGAGGGCCAGATTGGATGAAGTGAACATGCTGGAGGGCCGAACATTTTTCCGAACATTCTTTGAACAATAACAATTAAATGCAAATGAATTATTTTATGCCAAGTTAATTGCAAATGGCATACTTTTCATTTCATAACATTAAGATCAACTGACAGCTGAGTTTTCACAATGTATCCATCTTTTCCCTGAAGACTCGTGTTTAGTACATTCAGATGCTTTCTTTCCTCTTTCCCTCTTACTTGTCTATCCTTCCTTCCACCCTCCCTTCCTCCTTCCCTTCCTTCCTGCCTCCCTTCCAGTTCCCTCCTTCCTCTTTCCTCCTGCCTGCCTGCCTTCTTTCCCTCCTGCTTATCTATGCTTCCTCCCTTCCAGTTCCCTCCTTCCTCTTTCCTCCTGCCTGCCTGCCTTCTTTCCCTCCTGCTTATCTATGCTTCCTTCCTTCCTTGCACCTCCCTCCCTTCTGCCTGCCTGCCTTCTTTCCTCTTTCCCTATCCTCCTATCCTTCCTTTCTCCCTCCCTCCTTCCCTGCCTCCCTTCCAGTTCCATCCATCCTTCCCTCCTTCCTTCTGCCTCCTTCCTGCCTGCTTGCCTTCTTTCCTCTTTCCCTCCAGTGTGTCTGCTTTTCTTTCCTTCCTTCCACCTCCCTTCTGCCCTCCTGCTTTCTTTCCTCTTTCCCTCTTACTTGTCTATCCTCACTCCCTCCTCCCCTCCTTCCCTGCCTGAGCGGGCTTCTTGCATGGCCCCAGCCCTCCAGCCGGTGGCTCATCTAAAACTTTTAACTTCCCAATCTAGCGTTCTCCACCCACCCACCCCCAATCCGCCCGGATCTGTCATGCAGCAAAGAGATACAGTAGCTGGGCGCAATAGCAGCAATAGCAATAAGCAGATCCGGAGAGATTTGGGGTTGGGGGTGGAGAACGCTAGATGGGACACAATCAAACTTGATTCAAAGGCTTTGGCTCCTGAGATCGGTGCGTTGCCATCCAAAATGCTGGTACCACGATCGCTGCTGCGCCCGCTTTACCTGCCGCTTCCCGGGCGGTTCCAGGCGGCAGAGATCGTAGTAATAGCATTTTGGATGGCAGCGCACCGATCTCAGGAGCGAAAGCCTTTGAATCAAGTTTGATTGTGTCCCATCTAGCGTTCTCCACCGCCAACCCCAAATCTCTCCGGATCTGCTTATTGCTATTGCTGCTATTGCGCCCAGCTACTGTATCTCTTTGCCCGGATCTGTCATGCAGCAAAGAGATACAGTAGCTGGGCGCAATAGCAGCAATCGCAATAAGCAGATCCAGAGAGATTTGGGATTGGGGGTGGAGAACGCTAGATGGGACACAATCAAACTTGATTCAAAGGCTTTGGCTCCTGAGATCGGTGCGTTGCCATCCAAAATGCTGGTACCACGATCGCTGCTGCGCCCGCTTTACCTGCCGCTTCCCGGGCGGTTCCAGGCGGCAGAGATCGTAGTAATAGCATTTTGGATGGCAGCGCACCGATCTCAGGAGCCAAAGCCTTTGAATCAAGTTTGATTGTGTCCCATCTAGCGTTCTCCACCCCCAACCCCAAATCTCTCCGGATCTGCTTATTGCTATTGCTGCTATTGCGCCCAGCTACTGTATCTCTTTGCCCGGATCTGTCATGCAGCAAAGAGATACAGTAGCTGGGTGCAATAGCAGCAATCGCAATAAGCAGATCCGGAGAGATTTGGGGTTGGGGGTGGAGAACGCTAGATGGGACACAATCAAACTTGATTCAAAGGCTTTCGCTCCTGAGATCGGTGCGCTGCCATCCAAAATGCTATTACTACGATCTCTGCCGCCTGGAACTGCCTGAGAAGCGGCAGGTAAAGCGGGCGCTGCAGCGATCGTGGTACCAGCATTTTGGATGGCAGCGCACCGATCTCAGGAGCCAAAGCCTTGAGGCACCTTTCGTTTGCAGGAGGAGGGCAGCTTAAAGCAGCGCCCCAGCAATGTGAGGAGCCGCTGCCACCGCCACCACCGCCTAAGCCCTCTCGGGAGCCCAGCCGAGCGGGAGCTCTGAAAGCGAAACCTCTCTCCTTTCCAGCCATCACGATCTCTGCAGCCCCCTCTTTGCCTGCCCCATTTTCAGATGACCCAGTGGCTACATTCGGCTTACAAGACGCACTCAGATTTTTACCCTCTTTTTTGGAGTAAAAAAGTGCGTCTTATAAGGCAAAAAATACGGTTCTTCTTTTCTTTTGCTTCCCTCTTTATATTTCAAATTTAAAGAAAAAAAAGAAAAATTCTTAAAAAGAAAATGCAATAGAGCATTAAAAAAAAGAAAGTCTTAATCAGTAAATATTGAAAAAAAGGGGGAAATAGAAGGAAAAAAACCCAGTCCAGTTTGAAAAATAAGAAGCGTTTGTAAAGATTCCATCAATAAAAATTTGACTCAGGCTCAATCTCGCCGCATAACCTCTTCTGTCTTCAATTTTAACTTTACTTTTGATCTTTTTGGGTATTCTCTTCTCTAATAATAAAATTTATCTCACCAATTTGACACACACTCTCTCTCCTGCATTTCCTTCCATTCCGGAGCTGTCCCAATCTCAGCAGCTTTGATGGCTGCTTCTCTTATCGCTGGAAAAAAGGGCTTCTCCCGGATCAACCAGAGATTTTGCGATATCCCTGGGATCAGCAGGATGTGCCCTTCTCTATTACTGTCTCTACAGGACGGTTTAGGTCCAAAAGGCCCGTCCAGCAGCAGAGATATCGACAGTGATCTTGGAGCTTCAAGATCGCACGTCGTATCGTCACGTCAGCCCCGCCTCCCCTCAACATTCTTGACATGTTATTCTAAGCTTGCTCAGAAAAGTAGATAGTCCTCGACTTACAATGGAGCCCAGAATTTATGTTACTAAGTGAGACGTATATTGAGTTTTGCCCTATTTTATGACTTTTCTTGTGACATTTGTTAAGTGAATCACTGCAGTTGTTAAATTCTTAACCCGGTTGTTAAGTGAATCTGGCTTCCCCACAGACCTTGCTTGGCAGACGGTCACAAAAGGGGATCACAGGACCCTGGGACATTGCAAGGGTTGTAAATAAGATCCACGTGCGAAGCATCCAGATTTTGATCATGTGAGCATGATGCTGCAGTGGTTGTAAGTATGAAAAACTGTCATAAGTAACTTTTTTCAGTGCTGTTGTAACTTTGAATGGTCACTAAAAGAACTGTTGTAAGTCGAGGACTACTTGCATTTACCACACCGCTTAAAATTTTCTTCAGCTGTGTTCCCAGAAAAGCTTATTTCTACTCCCTTTCTACTACTTTACTACAAGTTCATTTTTGTAGAAAAGGGTAGACCTAGTCTTCAAAAAAGGAACTTGTGACTTAGTTTTGATAACCAGACAGGATAAATTAGAAAATGAAGAAAAATATGTAATTTAGAGAGAAAAATCAAAGTATATTTATATTTATAAGTGCTGTGAAGAATGTCAAAAGCCGCTTCTTTATACTCTTTCCTTTCTATTCTATTTTTCTTTAACTTTTTTCTTCTCTTGCCTTTCTTGCTTTTTCTTCAATTTCTTTTTTCTCATTTACCGTCTATTGGTTTGATTTAGGTTTTGCAATCTTGTTTTAATGTTTTAACAAAGATTATACTTCACCAAAGAATCAGCCCAGGCTTAACCAGCCAAAAGATGTTTTGATCTAAATTTTCCTGCAGCTTTGTAAAGAAGACACGAGAATTATCCTTGCAGGATAATTTGATACTCTAGAACAGTAGTTCCCAAAGTGGGGGGCGGTGGGATGACTTAAAGGGAGCGCTAAGTGGCAAAGGGTGGTGGTGGCAGGGGGGTGCTAAGAGGCAAGCGGGCCGGCAGGCAGCAGAGAAAGAGCTGCACTGAGCCTACAGCTTCAGCTGGCCAGCCTGCCATAAAGGCCCTTCCTTCATTGATCTACTCGATACCACTGCTGCTTCTTGCTGCTGCTGCTGTCCGCTGCGGCAACTTAAGGAACAGCAGAATCGATCCTAACTACCAGCGGCCTCAACCACCACCCAGCAAAAGAGGGGGGGAGGGAGGAAAAACATACAGAGAGCGTGCAACCGAGCAGAGGAGGGGAGAGAGTCGAAACAACTAAATCGGAAGACACCGAGCCGCTCCCACGCGGCGGCTAGGCACACGCCACTCAGGCTTTTGCCTCCCCCCTCTCCAGACCGAGCACCATGGCTCAGAACATGCATGCTCCCTGAGCCCGCCGCAGACATGGGCCACTCCCATCCTCCCCCCTCCCCGTCCCGTTGAATGTTGCTTCTGGCCTCTTGTATACCGCACATTCCTCGGGGTAGCCAGTCAGTCGGCGCATGCTCCGCCGATCTGCACACTGTGCACCAAGGATGGCAGTATCACATTCCGCAGGCAAGGAGCCCTCTTTTCTGCGGGCGCGCGAAGAGCAATCCCAGGACCGGAGATCCCCATATGTGCGTGTGGCAACTAAAATTCTCCGGTGACACAAAAAAGGGGGTGGTGGGTGGTGTTCCTTGGGTGGTAAGGGGGCAGCAGGGCAATGGCCAAAGGGAATTTCGACGTGGGCGACGACGAAGCAAGTTTTGCATGAACTCCAGGGGCAAACTGGTAGGAAACGGCTGCTCTTTTTAAATGTCTTTTAAGACAAACCATCACCCAAAACTACTGGAAACTAGAGCCAGGAGTTAATGCCACCAAAAATTATCCTCTGATACCGTAATAGGAGAGGAGAGGAAAACAGTTCTGATGCTTTTAGAGCACTGTCTCTCAATCTTGACAACTTGAAGATGTCTGGACTTCAACTCCCAGAATGCCCTAGCCAGTATTCCCTGGCTGGGGAATTCTGGGAGTTGAAGTCCAGACATCTTCAAGTTGCCAAGGTTGGGAAACATTGCACTCTGCTAAGTGACTTAAAACCAGACATTGGGAAACTGGTATCACTTCATCAAGCCCATCCATCACATTAAGAATTTACTGAACAGTGAAGTAGTTACTAAATGTTACTGAGTTTACTACGTTTCTGGCTACTAAGGTTCTTGATAAATGACTATCAGACTTTGAAAACCTGGTATCGCTAGATCATGTTCAACAATTTTGTTGAATTAACATTAACTAAAAAGGTTTTCAAATTGGAGTTTGAATAAATGTGCAATTAATTGTTATAGTTTTGAATTTTCCTGTTACAAACCGCCCAGTCACATGACCCCCAGCCACGCCCACCAAGCCACGCCCACAGAACCGGTAGTAAAAAAAATTGAATTCCACCACTGGGTGGGGGGCACTGAGGATCAGTTTGTAGCACCAGGGGGGCGGTGGACTGAAAAGGTTTGGGAACCACTGCTCTAGAATATGATGGTCAGAAATAATTGTACAGCACTAGCACTTTTTAAAAGGGACGCGGTGGCTCAGTGGCTAAGACGCTAAGCTTGTCAATCAGAAAGGTCAGCAATTCGGCGGTTCGAATCCCTAGCACCACATAACAGAGTGAGCTCCCATTTACTTCTTCCAGCTTCTATTACCTAGCAGTTTGAAAGCATGTAAAAATGCAAGTAGAAAAATAGGGACCACTTTGGTGGGAAGGTAACAGCGTTCCGTGCGCCTTTGCCATTTAGTCATGTCGGCCACATGACCACGGAGACGCCTTTGGACAGCGCTGGCTCTTTGGTTTTAAAACAGAGATGAACACCGCCCCCCTAGAGTCGGGAATGACTAGCACATATTTAGCACTGTTTAAAATAGTATTTATGTTAGATTGTTTTTTACCTTTGTTTTATGGTTAAGTGGAATACCAGAACAATTGCACTGTATTCATTATTTTCATATTTAAACAATAAAAACATATATTTTTTTTAAAAAAAGAATGATCCTCTCAGATTATTAGATAACACTCAAATCACAGACTTACCTCTGGCTCTCTTTGGAGAGGTATTCGGCAAACATCCGGACGGCCTGGAGCTCTGGACAAGCCTTGGGCTTGATTTCATCCAGCACCACACCATATTTGCGCTGTGCAAAGGAGGAAGAAAAAGAGATTCCCGTTTCTACCCTGAGCAAAACTGAATGTTGCAGGCAAGACAAGGAGTATCAATAAAGGATAACATTTGTAACTCAGGATTGAAATGAGAGATACTTGGTGCTCTCTGAGCTTGGTTGTTGCTGTTTTTTAACAAACGTTTCATTATCCAAACTACATTATCACTGAGGTAGTCCCTCGAGTCTTTAAGTTTGAAGTTGCCTTTGCAATGACAAAACACCCAAAATGAAAATGAATGATTCAGTTATCTTGCTTACTAACAAACAATGGACACTAAGAGCCATGGTGGCACAGTGGTTAGAGTGCAGTACTGCAGGCTATTTCTGCTGACTGCCAGCAACTTGTCAGTTCAAATCTCACCAGGCTCAAGGTTGACTCAGCCTTCCAAGGTTGGTAAAATGAGGACCCAGATTGTTGGAGGCAAGAGGCTGACTCTGAAAACTGCTTAGAGAGGGGCTGTAAAAGCACTGTGAAGGGGTATATAAGTCTAAGTGTTGTTGCTATTGCTAAACCTTTGGTTTGTCAGTATGTCATGTGAACCAGGACCACAAACTATCAATTCTTGAACAAAGAAGCTTAGAAGAGAACCAAACACACTGTGGCTTGTTCCTCTGACTATTCAGGGAGGAACAATGCAGCACATCTAAGAGAAATGTGATTTGGATTCAAAGCAGAGCAGGGACTCAGAAGGGTGTTGCCAATTCTAAGTCCCTTCTTAAGGAACTTGCATCTTTCAGAAGTTTGCAGAACAGCCTTGTGGTCCCAGGAACTGATGACACGTTTGAGTTTAATATTAAGGCATAACCATGTTGTCACACTCTTTTTGTACCTCCTTCGTGCGTGTGTCCCTGAAACTACCCAACTACCACATGAGCCTAGAAAAAAGCCGCCTTTTTTTAAAAGGGTAGAACAAGAAGCAATGGGTGGAAACTAATCAAGAGAGAAGCAACCTAGAACTGAGGGGAAACTTCCTGACAGTTAGAACAATTAATCAGTGGAAGAGCTTGCCTCCAGAGGTTGTGAATGCCCCAACACTGGAAGTCTTTAAGAAGATGTTGGATAGCCATCTGTCTGAAATGGTGTAGGGTTTCCTGCCTAGGCAGAGGGTTTGACTAGAAGACCTTCAAGGTCCCTTCCAACTCTGCTATTGTATTAACTGTATTGTATTAAAAGAAGGAATCAACAATTGTAACAACTATAGCCATGTAAACCCAACTCCAACCCCAGAATATCTTCTGGTCCATAATCAAACACCGGTCAAAAGGGCACAGCTGAGATTAAACTACCTGAGATTTCTCAGGAAACAACTGAATGAAAAACTGCTGGTGACCTTCCACCGCTGCACCATGGAGAGTATTTTAATTTACTGCACCTGTGTATGGTTTGCCAATTGCACAGTGGCAGATAGGACAGAGCTCCAGAGGGTCAACGTCATTGCCCAGAGGATCATGGGTTGCCCTCTCCCCTCCTTGGAAGAGCTTTATAGCTCCCGCTGCCTTAAGAAAGTTCAAAACATTCTTAAAGATCCATCTCATCCTGGGCACCCTTTTTTTGAACTTTTACCATCTGGCAGACAGTACAGGATAATAAAAACAAGGACAAACAGGGTGAAAAACAGCTTCTATCCCAGGGCAGCAACTATATGGAATTCTAGGATATAGTGCAATATTAATGCAATATCGGGTTTTCAATCTCAATTATATAGCATGTGAAGGATGTGTCTTTGTGTTTTTATTTTTATAGTTATAATATACACTGAAGATGGCATTTAATTTCATTGTACGATGTGCAATGACAATAAAGTCAACTAAACTAAACTATTGTAACTATAAATCCCTAGGTTTAGGACCATCTGCCAGGTATGGTAAAAAAAAGTCAAGATAGTAGCCATGATGGTACAATAGAATCTTTGCCTCAACATCCTGACTTCATTAAGCTGTGGACATCTAACCTAGTTTAAATGGCTCTGTAAAACAGACTGAGCAAGTTTCATGGGGCCAATGGAAACTGCAGCTAGAGAATAATAGATTCTCTAGTTTGGGGAATAATAGATTCTCTAGTTTGGGGGAAGCACCTAGAATCTAGATCAATAGCTAGTAATCAAAGGAGGCTGCTATCATCAAAATATAGGATTTAAGGTACTGTTGCTATTAATCACAATTCTCTTTTGAGGTAGTTAAATTCTATTTGAAACTGAATGGAAAAAACAACACACAAAACACAAAACTGCCCATTTCAGTTCAAGGCACACGTATAGAAGACTACAGTAGGCAAACTTGGCAGCTGCCATTTTTGCACTTTCTCAAATCATTTGATAAGTTTGGCCTACCTGTGCAATGTACGCACGATACAGGAAGATGTCCCTCTCTATTTCTTTTTCGGGATTGGATGGCTAAAAAAAGAAAAGAAAATTCTTTCCATGACGATACACACATATGCACAATAAAGCATGACCTCACCCCCATTCCTTCAAAGTCTCAGAACACGTCGGGATCAACATCATTATTGCTTTATCAACTTAAATAGAAAAAGTCTCCTTTTTGGATGCAGTGCTTTCCAGATACCTTCTTTCAATTTCATAGCAGCCATAGCCACCATGGAGAACAACAATGGATGCTGGGATTTGTAGTTATAACATTCAAAAAGCCATTGTTTGCCATCACTCTAGACTAAATTAAGATATCATTGGACAGCACACATTTTTTGTTCCTGTAACCACACAGCCCCATTTCAGAATATTATAAGCCTGTGGCGAGAACGATGTTCCTTAGCCATTTGATAAGCTCTTTAAATATTAATAAACATGAAAGCAGAAAAAGGCAGCCTCAGGCCAGCTCAAAGGTTAAGGCACAGGAAACAAGGGGGATAAAAATGAATACACTTTATATGCTTTAAATCAGATTTTTGAACTACTCAAAACTGCTTTGTAAAAAAAAAAGGAATGCAGTTCCATACAGATTTATGAATGGAACAATTACTTTGTTTTCTTTTCTGACAGAGACATAAAGAGGCAAGTTAACAAGCAGGGTAACTGACATGTCTTTAAAGATGTGGAAACATACGGTAGGTCAGTGATTTTTAATATAATTTAAAAGTTGTGGATGGATGTCCCCTTACCAAACAACAGTAAAAGTATTCTCTGATTGATGTGTGCTTTCAATGCCAGACACACGAATCTTTACCAAGCATGATCTCCCCTCAAACATCCTATGTTGGAGCCCATCCACCATATTTCTCTTTCCTTCTATTTTTCCCAAGCTCGGTCTTTGCATAAAGTGTCCAAAGTATGATCATTTGACCTTGGTCATTTGCACCCCTCCTCCCCCAAATGAGAACTTGGGATGGATTTGTTCTATGATCTGTTTGTTTATACTTTCCTTGGTATTCTCGAGTGTTCTCCAATCCCAAAGTTTAAACGTGTCCTTGGTGTTTCTATCCTGCTTCTTCAAAGTCCAACTTTCACTTCCGTACATTGTCCCAGGCAAAACTATAATCTGCACAATTCTGATCTTTGTAGGTGCAAGTAGTCCTCGACTTGCAATAGTTGATTTAGTGACCGTTCAAAGTTACAGCAGCATTGACAAATGTGACTTATGACCGTTTTTCACACTTACAACCGTTGCAGCATCCCCATGATCACATGATCCAAATTCAGATGCCCGGCAAGCAATTCATATCTTATGACGGTTGCATTGTCCCAGGATCATGTGATCCGCTTTTGTGACCTTCTAACAAGTAGTCACTGGGGAAGCCAGATTCACTTAACAACAAATGCAAGGATTCACTTAACAACTCTGGCAAGAAAAATCGTAACATGGGACAAACACACTTAACAAATGTTTCACTTAGCAACATAAAATTTGGGCTCAATTGTGGTCATAACTCAAGGACTACCTGTATAGACACATCAAAGAGAGGGGGCGGTCTATAAATACGAATAATAAATAAATAAATAAATAAATAAAGCATCTGAAGAGAAGTAGTACTCGACTTGCAACCACCCATTTACTGACTGTTTGAAGTTACAGCAGCACTAAAAAATGTAACTTGTGACTGTTTTTTACCCTTACAACCGTTGAAACATCCTCATCTACTCAGGGGATCAAAATTCAGATGCTTGGCAACTGGCTTTAATTTATGACAGAGGACATGTGATCCCCCTTTTGCGACCTTCTGACAAGCAAAGTCGATTCACTTAACAACACTTACTAATTTAACAACAGTGATTCACTTAACAACTCTGGCAAGAAAGGTCATAAAATGAGGCAAAATTGATGTAAGCACTGTCTCTCTTAGCAACAGAAATTTTGGTTGTAAGTCGAAGACTAACTTATAGAAATGAAATTTAAAAAGCAGTTCATCTGGGAGTTCCGGTTCCGCCGGCGGCGGCGGCGACGGGCAGCTCTTTGCCCGCTCCGGCTCCCCGGTGGGCTTCCCCACTCCTTGGGGGGCACAGGACACCCCGCAGAGGGGTCCTGCCGGAGGGGCGGCATCGCGGAGGACTCCTGCAGCGGCGGCAGCCGGCGGGAGCTCTCTCGCGCGCCCAAGGCACCGGGGAGCAAGCTCGGAGGGCGCTTCGCGTTCCTACGCCTCGCGCCTCGCTATAAGCCGACTGGAGAATGCTACAATTGAAGGAAGCAGCTGCGGTGCGGTGAGGTTGCTTCTCTCTTCATCCCTTACTTTGCATGAAGTTTTACTCAGCTTTTAAAACTTTAAAATAACTTTCGGAGCATTTTGGAGGTGCGGCTGGAGGGAGGGGGGTTTCCCCCCCCCTTGGACAAGCGGTGAGAAACAATTTTGCTCTCAGCCCCCGGGGAAGGAGGAGGGGGGAGAGCCAACGAATGAAGCCTCACTTAGGCTGAGATGATTTTCTTTTCAATTTAATCTTATATATTACAATGATTTGAGGACTTTTGGAACTTTTTAAAAACTTTGTTACGCCTCTGTGCCCAAAACTGGCAGGGCAAGATGGCACACTTCCGTTGTCTTTATGAACTCTGAAACCTGACTCCACCTTTAAAATTCAGGCTTCCGGTCTTTGTCTCCGTGTCTCCCAGAGGAATCTCTTGTGGATTGGTATTTTTTTCAACCTTCTAGGGGAAATTTTCTATCTATTGCCAGACTTATTGGAGAGATTCTCTTCTGCCTGGTTCTTCTGCTCCCGGATTCACCTGGCTACCCTTCTTTTCTAACTGCTTACTTCATATTTGGACTGAACTTCTAACGTTATAAAGGATGGCATCTAAAAGACCCCCTCCTGGAAAACCTGGCTTTGCCACTTCTGCTCCAACATCCGCAACATCCAGTCCAGCCACACAGTCAAAGATAACAGAACTGATGCAACATAAGACTACAGAGATGGACTTTCAACAAATGCTTCAACAAATTCTACAGGGCCAGGAGGAAATCAAGAAACAGCTAAGGGAAATGAAAGATGAAATTAAAGAAAATCAAGCCCAAATATATAAGAACTCACAAAGACTGAATCTTGTGGAAGGGGGGGTGGAGGAGGTGAGGGGGGGGGTGGAAGCTGTGCAGAAAGGGAACAAAGATCTTGACATCCAACAGATGAAATTAGAATTTGAGAGAATGTCCTATTATCTTAGATTTCAAAATGTTATAGAAGAAGATGGGGAAAATATAAGGGACATCATGACAAACATTCTGGCTGACTACACACACAAAGAAAAACAACAGATGGGGTGGGATATAGACCTGGTTTATAGAGTGAACTCAGCTTATGCTAGAACACACAATTTACCCAGGGAGGTTCACATTAAATTCCTTAGAAAAAGCACAAGAGATGAAATTCTGGGTGTACAAAGGGGGCAAGCATTGACATATCATGATATGGAGATAACCATTCTGAAGCAGATCCCTAAGAAGATTAGAGAAAAAAGAAAAAATTATTCGCAATTAGCGAATAAATTATACCAGAAAGGGGTGTGGTTTAGATGGTTGATGCCTGAAGGTATGCTGATATTCTGGGAGGAGACAAGAATTAGAATTAATTCACCCATAGAGGCGCAGGCCTTTATGGAAAAAAATAAAACACTCCTAGAGAAACCACCAGACACCACAACGGACACGCAGGACACGGGAGGGGCCAGAGCTCTGCCAGTGGAGGGAGATGGGGCAATAGCAAGAAGACTCAGATCACAGAAATAAATAAGAAAATCATATTATTATAAATTGACCGAAAGTGAAAATGGAATTATATTTGGATTTTATATTGTAATGTTTAATTTGATCGAATTTAATAATAGAACTAATATGCTGATTATAATCAATTATATACTAATGCATTATATATAAATGTATGTTACGGGTATGGAGGGAGGGATGCCTCTCACATTTTGCAACTGCCAAAATTTGTATACCTGTCCATTTACCCTTTTCCCTATAAATTTTGAAAAACCAATAAAAATTTTATTACAAAAAAAAAAAAAAAGCAGTTCATCTGGTGATACTTCCTCTGCTGTTGAAATGTTGGCCCCAGTTGTGTTTGTAAGTCAAGGATTACCTGCCTATTTCCCAAGTCCTCCATATTTGCTCCATCAAGTCCTTGTTCTGAAGCTCATTTCTTGACCGCTATCTATTATTGCTATTTGTTGGGTTTTGTTTCTATTTAGTCTTCATTTTATTGCCACCCCACCCCTGAACCTGGAGACCTTTCGCTGAACTACAAGTGACATCAACTGGTTGAGGATGATTTTCTGCCTCTTCTCTGTTGCTAGGATTTTTGCAACCCGGATCAGGTGGCCCTAAGCCATAAAATAACCTAATTAACGACTACGAGGAAGTAATAGCGTTTGTAATAATAATAATAATAATCCTCCTCATCATCATAGGGTTATTTTAGTTGGGTGCCCCATCACTGGAGGTTTTTAAGAAGAGATTGGACAGCCACTTGTCTGAAATGGTAGAGAGTCTCCTGCTTGAGCAGGGGGTTGGACTAGATGACCTCCGAGGTGCCTTCCAGCTCTGGGATTTTGTTAACGTTCAATTGTTGACTTGCAGTCTTTAACACCGCTAGGGTTGAGGAACTCGGAAAAAGCAGCCGGAGGACATCCAAGTGGGCGAGAGAGGATGAGAAAACGCTCGTTGCAGGCAGCGGTTCAACCGGTGGCGCCTTTTTCCTTGGTTCATTTCCCCCCAGAATTGAACCCCGCTCAGCCTCACCTTGACTCGCTGCGCCTCGTTGATGGCCGCCTGAAAGGCCCCGATGTAGAAGTTGTTCCTCACGTCGAAAAGCTCGTCGGCCTCGCTGGAACCCGCGGGAGTCGCCATCGCGCTCGCGCCCGCGTCCCTTTCAAGCCGGCCGCAAACACGACACGTCTTCGCCTTCCTCGCCCTTCCCACGCAAGGCACTGTGGGAAACGCCGATTGGCTGGGTCTCTTTGGCCCCGCCTGCCACGAGGACGAGAGTGATCTAGGCGGACCAATCGGAAAGAGAAGAAAAGATGATTGGCGGAAAGCTTCCTGGGAATTGGAGTCGGGCAAGGAGGCCTAACCGGGCATTAGCAAGAAGAAAAATTATTGAATCTTGTGGGTTTTGTTCCCCTGACAGCCTTTTAAAAATAAAAATAATAATTATCAGTCTTTTGCGTGGAGGAAGTTCATAAGGAAGGTATTTTCGTTTTTTTACTGTCGGCTCCTGAATGGACATTTTCTCATGTTCAAGAATATCCAAGAGATACTTCAAAAATACTAAATTTGACAATCTTCCTCGCTTAGCGTAGCCTCGTGACTTTTTATAAGTTCTGCGCTGGGTTGATAAATCTCCACCAGGCTTCCATGGGAACTTCGCGGGTAGCTCTACTGATGGTAAGTCTAAATTTATGTAGATCTACCTTCCCTCAAATCGACGAGCAGTCTCTTACACGGTGCCGAGAATGCCTGGGAGTTGTAGTCCCAACCATCATGGCTTCTGAGAGATGCGCCGGCGCTGGCCAATGACGTCGTATTTCCCCTTTGGAAGACGCGCGGTGACGTCATCAGACGCGTCTCCGTCGCGGGGCATCTTGGGATATTTCTCTCTTCTTTCTAGCCTGTCGGCGTGTGAAGCGTTGCTGCCCCGTTTCTCGCCTGGGCGATGGCCGGTTTCCGCGCTTTAGGTTTGGACCCCTGGCTGGCGTCTCAGGCGGAGCAGCTGGGCTTGTCGAGGCCCACCCCGGTGCAGGAAGCCTGCATCCCTCCCGCCCTGCAAGGTAAGACCCAGAGAAAGAATTAGAACTTGAAAAAACGAGAAAGAACAAACTGAATATTATATGATATGGGATACTTATATGATATGATATATGACACCTGACTAGGCTAAAACACTGAGCTTGTCCATCAGTTTGTCTGCTTGTCTGCAGTTCGGCGGTTCGAATCCCTAGTATAGGTCTCCTGCGTGAGCAGGGTGTTAGACTAAATGACCTCCAAGGTGCCTTCCAACTCTGTTACTGCTTAATTATTTTATCCGTGGTTAGAGAATAAAAATGAAAGTTGGAAATAAAAGAAGGAAACTTGAGGAAGGAGACTAAAGAAGAATAGAAAATATGTTAAGATAGAGATGCAAACATGATAATTGTTAGTATTATGATGAGGAGGATTATTATGCTTAATATTATTATTATTATATTATTATTATTAAAAGATGCATCAAGAGGGAAAAGTGAACAGGTTTACTATGCTGTTTAATAGACTATAATTGTAAGATTAGAGAATTAATGTAGTGAATGATTTTGTAACTTCTGATGGTTATTGCACAGAGACATTTGTACCCAGATGACAGACTGTTTAAGAAAAGATGGAATGTTCATATTTTTAAAATAAATAAAAACTTTTTATATTAAAAAAACACTTAAAATAACTTTATTACCATTTTGAATGTACACTAATTGGCATACATTAAAATGAAATTTTATTGCTGTCAGCTCTCAAAGGATCTCCACCTCTAATATACACTACATAACCATAACTAAATAAATAATAAATAAATGAAATGAGATGAAATAAAAAAATGCAAAATTATGCATATACCCACATATATTATATGAAACAGAGAAGCAACACTAGTTCAGATGTGTACATGTCATGTACATGGCAAGGAAAATGTTGCATGTTGACTAGACGGATGGCATAAGGAACAAAACTGTTACAGAATCTAGTAGTCCTGCTGTAGATACTTTGAAACCTCCTCTCAGAGGGGAGCAACAAAAACTGTGAAGCAGGTGTGTGAGGTCTCAATGCTTTGAGCTCTAAAAACAGAACACTTATAAGCAGTATCCTGAATAGTGGGAAGTGAGCTTCCTATAATCTTCTCGGCTGTCCTCACCACTCTCTGTATGGACTTTCTATCTGAGGCACTGCTGCCACCAAACCAAACAGTGACACTGTTTGTTAAAAGGCTCTCAATCGTGCCACAGTAAAAAGTGCCCAGGACAGAAGGAGAAAGATGTGCTCTCCTCATCCGATGCAGGAAATGCAAGCGCTGGTTTGCACGCTTCACTAACGATGCTGTGTGAAGAGACCAGTTCAGATTGTAAGTTATCTGCACTTCCCAGAAACTTAATACTGTTGACTGCCTGCATCCTTGATACTCAGTGGAGTATTGACTAAGCTGGCTCTTTCTAAAATCTACAATGATTTATAATGGTCTCCTTTGCTTTATTAATATTTAGAACCCGGTTACTTTTATTCCACCAGAGCCTTCACCTCTTCCTATAAACATCTTTATTGTTATCTTCACAATGTGATTCGTAGCAGATCTGGCACAGGAGTCGTGCCCCATCTGAAGGAATTAGAAGGCTCACCGGACCTGTAACGGTTTTTGATCCCCTCCCATAGTAGATCTTCCCCCAATATGCCAAGCATGAACAATTACAGGTAGTCCTCGACTTACAACAGTCCGTTTAGTGACCGAAGTTACAATGGCACTGAAAAAAAGTGACCCATGGTCATTTTTCACCCTTATAACTGTTGCAGCATCATGGACAGGTGATCAAAATTCATGCACTTGGCAGATGCCTCTGGCCACACACAAAGTGCACCACATCTTTTGCCTTTGTATTAATCAAGGAGAGAAGCAACTTAGAACTGAGGAGAAACTTCCTGACAGTTAGAACAATTAATCAGTGGAACAGAAATTGCCTCCAGAAGTTGTGAATGCCCCAACACTGGAAATCTTTAAGAAGATGTTGGATAGCCATTTGTCTGAAACGGTATAGGGTTCCTGCCTAGGCAGGGGGTTGGACTAGAAGACCTCCAAGGTCCCTTCCAACTCAACTATTGTATTGTATTGTATTGTATTGAGCTGACTCTCTACATCTTGCTCCCATAGGTCGTGACTGCATGGGCTGCGCCAAAACAGGAAGTGGCAAGACAGCTGCCTTTGTGCTCCCCATCTTGCAGAAACTTTCTGAAGATCCTTTTGGCATCTTCTCCCTGGTCTTGACACCAACAAGGTAGGGGCAGGTCTAGCTTGGGAAAGGACCCTTATCCCAAAGAGATGGGTAGGTGAATTCTTGGTTTGGTCTGTGCTTAAATGAGTTGCACAAAGCAAAGATTAATTGGGTATGTCTACTCTAGTGGAAAGGAGGCCCCACGGTGACGTGATAGCAGTGTTCCAGCATCTGAGGTTGCTGCCACCCAGAAGAGGGAGTCAAATCTATTCTCCAAAGCACCTGAAGGCAGGACAAGAAGCAATGGGTGGAAACTAAACAAGGAGAGAAGCAACTTAGAACTAAGGAGAAATTTCCTGACAGTTAGATCAATTAATCAGTGCTCCAACACTGGAGGTTTTTAAGAAGAGATTGGATAACCATTTGTCTGAAATGGTGTAGGGCCGTTATGGCAAACCTATGGCAGGTGTGCCACAGGTGGCACATGGAGCCATTTGTTAGGGCATGCAAGGCGTTGCCCTGTCAGCTCCACCTGACTTTGGCCTTCATTTTTGGCCGGGCCTCCGGAGGGCGAAAAACAACCCAACGCGCATACCAGAAGTTTGGGAGGAGACTTCAGGTTTGCGTGTTGGGCTGTTTTTCTCTTTCCAGAGGCTTCAGGGAAGCCTTCAGAGGGCCTCGGGGGGAGGGGGAGGCAGTTTTCACCCTCCCCAGGCCCTTAGAAAGCCTCTGGAGCCTGGGGAGGGTGAAAAATGGGTCCACCATGCCATCCCACACCAAAGGTGGGGGTGGGGGTGCGGGTGGTATGATCGCATGTGCATGCGCAGGGGGGCTCATACGCATAGAATTATGGGTGTGGGCACACCCATGCACAACCTCCCTGCACTTCCCCCGCTTTTGGCACGCGATGGCAAAAAGCTTAGCCATCACTGGTGTAGGGTCTTCTGCTTGAGCAGGGGGTTGGACTATACAATACAATACAATAGCAGAGTTGGAAGGGATCTTGGAGGTCTTCTAGTCCAACCCCCTGCCTAGGCAGGAAACCCTATACCGTTTCAGACAAATGGCTATCCAACATCATCTTAAAGACTTCCAGTGTTGGGGCATTCACAACTTCTGGTGGCAACTTCTGTTCCACTGATTAATTCTTCTAACTGTCAGGAAGTTTCTCCTCAGTTCTAAGTTGCTTCTCTCCTTGATTAGTTTCCACCCATTGCTTCTTGTTCTACCCTCAGGTGCCTTGGAGAATAGTTTGACTCCCTCTTCTTTGTGGCAACCCCTGAGATATTGGAAGACTGCTATCATGTCTCCCCATGTCCTTCTTTTCATTAAACTAGACATACTAGTACCCAGATTAGAAGACCTCCAAGATCCCTTCCAACCTGTAAAGTTTTGTGGAAATGGAGAAGTAAGACCTAAAGGCTCACTTAATGGTCCTGAAGAGCCTAGTGGCCCAGAAGCGAGGAGGACAAAGCACGCTTGTGATGAATTTCAAAGTAACGATTAAGATATAGCTGGAAATATGACCTACTTGGAAATACATTGTTGCTCGGGGACTTTGAAGATGATAGTGAAACAGGTTGGAAACACTGAAGCATCCTCATGCTGGATTCTTTCTTACCCGCAACAGAATCCAGAAGGAAGTCAAAGGGGGAAAGTCTGCTCTGCCTCTGCAAACAGCTTTAAGCAGGGCAAGGAAACATGTCTAAATAAAATATATTAAAGACAACATGCTCCTTTGGGCCTTTAGATGAAAGAAAAGGGTGCTAAGTAGTCTTCTGATGCATGAAGGGATGTCACGGAAAAGGGAATAGATTTATTCTCCATTGCACCTGAGGGTAAAACAAGCTTTATAATGAGAGCTCCAGATGTGGAAATACCTGACTGGAAGAACTCTTAAGCAGTTGATCAGGTTGCCTCTGTAAATTGTGGGTGCCCATCATTGGAGGGTTTTAAGAAAATAGTAATAGCACTTAGACTTATATACAGCTTTACAGTGCCTTACAGCCCTCCCTAAGCAGTTTACAGAGTGAGCGTATTACCCCCAGCAATCTGGCTCCTCATTTTACTGATCTCGGAAGGCTGAGTCAACCCTGAGCCAGTCAAAAGATTGAGCAGCCCTTTATCCAGAGTGGGATGAAGACACCAGCATTGGGCAGAGGGTTGGACTAGAAGACCTCCAAGGTCCCTTCCATCCCGAGGATTGTGTGATTATGTTCTACCCACACATAGTCAGAAGATGCCTCAAAACTCAAAATAGGTATCTTGAGTGCTTATATAAGCAGAAAAGTGGGACATGATGCAGGATCCAATCTGGGCCGGTCACCGAGACCAGTGGTTTTGTCTTCTGAGCTTTTGGACTTGTGCTGAAGTCCATCTTGTTAGGGGGTATCTCTGTTGGGAGAAGGAGAGTATTGCAGCGGAATGTGCAGCTGGAGAGGAAAACATTGCTAGTAGAAACACACGAATAGAGTCACAGACACTGCTAGTAAAATTAAGTAGCTTTACTACTAAATTTGCGTCACAAGCAGTGATAGTAGATATTAGTCCAAAAACAATTCAAAGAACAAACAATTGCTTACAGTCACAGTTCACATTCCAGTCATCAAGTCATCAAGCATAGGACAAGCAGAGAGAGAATGACCTCTCCTGACTTCCTCTTATAGCAAAGCTAATTACATCTGTTAGGTACATCCACTCGTTTAAAGTAACAGCAACCTTTTGTCATGGTAGATAAATAATAATAATAATAATAATAATAATAATAATAATAATAATAATAATAATAATAATAATTAATAATAAAAAAATAATAAAATTTATTTCTTAGCCGCACCCTCTCCCGAAGGACTCGGGGCGGCGTACAATAAAAAGACACATAAAATACAATATGGACAATACACACACAAAATAAACGAATAGTGTACATGGAGGAGGTAGGCAGATGAATAAAGACAATTAAAAACACAATTTAAAATCCCCTAATAAAATTCCAAAAACCACAAAATTAAAAAACCCGTCAGGAGTAGTGTGAACGAACTATGGTTGAGCCAGGCCGGCTACTTGGAATAGGTGGGTCTTGAGCTTTATCCGGAAGGCGCGGAGGTCAGAGGTGGTCCTAATATCCGGGGGAAGGTCATTCCACAGGGCTGGGCCCGCAACAGAGAAGGCCCTGCTCCTAGATGCCGCCCCCCGACATTGTCTGGTGGACGGCACCTGGAGGAGCCCCTCTCTGTGCGAGCGAATTGGTCGCAGGGATGTATGGGGCAGGATACGATCCCGTAAGTAGCTAGGTCCTGAGCCATGGAGCGCTTTAAAGATCGTTATCAAGACCTTGAAACGCACCCGGTAGACCACAGGGAGCCAGTGCAGCTCGCGCAGGAAAGGTGTCACATGGGAGTACCTTGTACTCCCCATAATTACCCGCGCGGCCGCGTTCTGGACCAACTGTAGTCTCTGAGTGCATTTCAAGGGAAGCCCCATGTAGAGAGCGTTACAGTAGTCCAGGCGAGACGTCACCAGCGCATGAGTGACTGTGCGCAAGGCATCCCGGTCCAATAGGGGGCGCAATTGGCGCACCAGGCGAACCTGGTGGAACGCCCCCCTTGCTACGGCCATCACATGGTCATCCATGGACAGCCGAGCATCCAGGAGGACGCCCAAATTGCGTGCCCGCTCCACCGGGGCAAGTTGTACGCCCCCGATGGCCAGAGATGGAATTGACTGGTTGAACCGGGGGGCCGGAACCCACAGCCACTCCGTCTTGGAGGGGTTGAGCTTGAGTCGGTTGTCATCCATCCAGACCCGTACGGCTTCCACACACCGGGACATCACTTCGACGGCCTCGTTGGGGTGGTTCAGGGTGGAGATGTACAGCTGAGTATCATCAGCGTACAGATGGTATCCCACCCCGAAACCACGGATGATCTCACCCAGCGGCTTCATATATGTGTTTAACAGGAGCGGCGAGAGGACCGACCCCTGTGGCACCCCACAGGTAAGGGGGCTTAGAGTCGACCTCTGCTCCCCTGTCAACACACGTTGCGTCCAGCCGGAAAGGTAGGAGCCGAACCACCGTAAAACGGTGCCCCCGACCCCCAACCCCTCCAGTCGGCGCAACCAGATACCATGGTCGATGGTATCAAAAGCCGCCGAGAGGTCTAATAGGACCAGGATAGAGGTACAACCCCTATCTCTGGCCCTCCAGAGATCATCCACCAACGCGACCAAGGCCGTCTCCGTGCTGTGCCCAGGGCGAAAGCCGGACTGGCGCGGGTCTAGATAATCATTTTCCTCCAGATGTCGTGGAAACTGATAAGCCACCACACTCTCTACAACCTTCGCCAGAAAGGGAAGGTTGGAGACAGGACGATAATTGGCCAGCTCCGTAGGGTCCAGGGAAGGTTTCTTGAGCAAGGGTCTCACCACCGCCTCTTTCAAGGCGGCTGGAAGAGACCCCTCACCCAGCGAAGCGTTCACTAGGCCCAGGAGCCAGTCACATGTAACCTCCCAGGATGCCAGTACAAGCCAGGAGGGGCACGGGTCCAATAAACATGTGGTGGGTCGCAGTCGTCCACGCACTCTGTCCAAATCCTCGATGGCAACCAAGTCAAACTCCTCCCAGATTGGTCTCTCAAGACTCGCCACTGGCGTCTCGACTGGGCCACTGAAGGGGACCCAATCCTTCCGGATTTGAGCGATTTTATCCTGCAGATATTTCCCAAATTCCTCTGCCCTACCCTGTAAAGGGGCCTCCCGCGGCCTCTGAAATAGGAGGGAGCGGGACACCCGAAACAGGGCAGCAGGGCGGTTCTCTGTGGATGCAATGAGGGTGGCACAATATTGGCGTTTGGCCGTTCTCAATGCCACTAGGTACGTCCTTAAATGGGCTCGTACCTGTGCTCGGTCAAATTCGGAGCGGGAGGATCTCCAACGACTCTCTAGGCATCTCTTGCGGCGCTTCATCACCCTTAGCTCCTCGGTAAACCAAGGGGCCAGGGTGGAGCGTTGCCGCCGGAGAGGTTGCAAAGGCGCCACCCGGTTCAAGGCCCCGGTAGTCGCATTGTTCCACGCGACCACCAGGTCCTCTACCCGAGGGCGGGTCAGGGCCGCAGAAGGTGGCCCAAGCTCCATCTGGAACCTCTCTGGTTCCATCAGGCGCCTGGGGCGGAACCATCTAGTGTTTTCCGGTTCCGCCTCCCCGCAGCGGGGGGTAGCACCAGGGAAGTCAAGTCGGAGGAGTGAGTGGTCTGACCATGACAGGGGAGTGATGGTTAAGTCCCCTCCTCCCAGATCACTCAACCACTGGCCAGAGACAAAAACAAGGTCCAAGGTGTGACCTCCCTCGTGTGTTGGGCCCTGAATCATTTGAGTCAGGTCCATGGCTTTCATGGAAGCCATGAACTCCCGAACCCCCTCGGATGCTTCTCCCACCGATGGCAGGTTAAAGTCCCCCATCACTAAAAGTTTGGGGGTCTCAACCGCCACCGATGCGATCAGCTCGAGGAGTTCGGGCAGGGCCGCTGATGTATAGCGAGGAGCCAGGTATACTATCAGCAGGCCCAACTGTCTCCCAGGGCCCCATTTCACAACAAGGGATTCACATCCGGACGTCTGAGGCACAGTGGACTCCCTCGGCTCTAAGTCCTCCCGAATAATCACTGCTACCCCACCGCCCCTTCCCTGGGCCCGGGGCTGGTGAAATGCTCGATAACCTGGCAGGCACATTTCCACGAGGGGTAAACCTCCCTCGTGGCCCAACCAGGTCTCCCGCGAGGTCCGGCTCCCCCTCCGAAATTAGATCGTGAATGAGGGGGGCCTTGTTAACGACGGACCTTGCATTGCATAGCACCAGCCTCAGGCCCTGGGTCTGAAGCTCCTGACCACCTAGAACGCGGGGGTTGGTACAAGCGACCGGGTGTAACCAGCACCCACGGTCTCCCAACCGACTGCGAGTTTTTAATCTGTCCTCGTATCTGCCCCTCCCTACGACCGTTGGAATCAAAAGGCCCTGCACAGGAACGACATCCTCCCCCTCCTCTTCCCTTCCGCTCCCTCTGCTCGTGACCACACCTCGTGACCTGGCTCTGTCCTCGCTCCTGACCTGACCCACCCACCCCCCAACCCCAGAACCCCTATAAAATTTTAAAAAACAATTAACTAAAAACCCCCTAAGTCTCCGCTTCCTCCACCTCTCGAGATTAATAAATCCGTCATCAAGGTGGGCCCTCGAAAGGGCGGAGGGCCACACCTGCGAGAGGGGGGACTCCCGCAGTAGGATGAGGTCTGGTCTTGAATACATATGATGTTGAAAAGAAATTCGCCAGGGCCTAGGAACTGTGCTGTGGATGTTCCAGCCAGAGTACCATGATCCAGTATAGCTTGAAGAAGTTGAAAGAGCTGGGCTCCAGTGCAAAAAGAATTGTCCAGACCTAGATGGGGGGGGGGTGATGGTAGTAGGCTGGTCAGATGACAGACAATAGGTGGGGGTAGTATGGTCAATGATGGTCAATGGTGGGGGTTAGTAGATGGTCAATGATGGTCAATGATGGAAGGCGAGGGGTAGTTAAACTGTTATTGATAATGGGTAAGGGGAAGATGGTCAGTCAGGCAATAGGGTCACAGAGGATAGGTGGTAATCCTCCAGGGCGCACACAGATGGAAACAGATGGAAACAGGGGCAAGTTGAAATAAATAGTCAGCAGGGGGGGGGTAAATGGTTACAGACCAGGAGGCAGCTGGCAGCAATGGATAACTCCTCTGCCCAGCCTGATGTTGGAGCCTCCTGCCCGTCCTCAGCAAGCCCCCCCCCGCCCCCCAGTCTCTGAGTAGCCTCCTGAATCATAGCCCTCCTCCTACCAGGCCATCGGTATTTAATTCTTACCATGGCCTACATCTTCGTTCTTAGCACCCAAACCACCATTTCAAACCCCAGCGCCATTCCTACCGGCCTCCAGCCTTCCTTTTCAGCCTACATAGTTTCTGCGCCTCCCACGGTTAGCGCGGTTAGCAGCAGGCCGGGGGATTCGGCGTTCGGCGTTCCCAGCCGTCGCCGCCGACGCTTGGGTCCTCGTAGCTCCAAAGTCGGCCTCTCCGCCTCTCCGCCCACCGCCGGCTCTGGCCTCGGTCCCAAGCCGGTTGCAGATCAAAAGCCTCCAATTCCGGCACTGCCAGCACCAGCGCGTTCCCACACACTTCAGCAGCCATTCCCAGCCTTTCCGAGCCTTGCGCAGCCCTTACACCACTCCGCTCCAAATATATATTGCCAGCCCAACACTAGGAGTATACTCCCAACACATCTTTAGGGAACTTCTCTCTAGAATGAATCCGAAAGCTTGGAAGACAAAACATCTGGTCCCAAATTACCAACCCAGATTGGATCCTGCAACATTATCCTGGGGCACATATATTTGCCTTCGTTCCAGTGGAATATGAATTTAATATTGGTAATCAACGGTGATACATGTTTTAAAAGAGCCTGTTTCTCTCTCTTTTTCCTCCCCTTCTCTGCTAGAGAGCTGGCCTATCAGATAGCCGAGCAGTTCCGTGTCTTTGGGAAGCCTCTGGGTTTAAAGGACTGCATCATTGTCGGGGGAATGGGTACGTCAACTTTATTTGGAAACTGGGAATTCACCCCCTCCCTTTAAAACAAGCTATCTTAAGCCCTGTGAAGCTGCAGAAAATATTTATACGCTGGGATGAGATGCACAGCTCTTTGGAAGCTATCTTTTACAAGAGGTGGTAAGATTTTCTCCCTTGATGGACTTTCAGATATGGTCTCTCAAGCCCTGGAGCTGTCTCGGAAGCCCCATGTTGTCATCTCTACCCCTGGCCGCCTGGCTGATCACCTACGAAGTTCCAATACCTTCAGCCTTCGAAACATCAAGTTCTTGGTAAGGCATTTTGTCAGGATAATGATTTATCCTGCTGCTGCTATGATGATGTAATGCTAGGAATGAGTCAGCAAGGTTTTTCGGCTGATATCACTTTTAAGAGCCTGTAATAAGAAGAGACCCTCTTGGGCCCTATCTCTCTCTCCATGTGTGAAGCTGTAATTGCTGATTGCTGTTCTGGCTAAAATATGTGTATGTATATATTCTTTGTAGATAAAACATAGACACACTGTCCATACTCTGACACATTTAGTCAGAGTGGGGATTCTCAACCTTGGCACCTTTAGGATCTGTGGACTTCAAAACCCAGAGTTTTGGCTGGGGAATTCTGGGAGTTGAACTCCACACATCGTAAAGGGGCCAAGGTTGAGAGACACTGGCATAGAGCCTGAACTTAGAATTAGGATCCTGGGTAGC
Organism: Natrix helvetica; assembly: GCF_964273705.1. NCBI lineage: Eukaryota > Metazoa > Chordata > Lepidosauria > Squamata > Natricidae > Natrix > Natrix helvetica. The sequence continues at coordinate 13,497,634 of NC_138548.1, forward strand.
AAAAGGCTGGAGAGAAAAATCTGCTTGTACCACTATTAGGCAAATTGGAGCATTTCAGTCATAAATATAGTACTCCTTAAGTTATGACTGTAATGGAAGCTGCCCATTATTGCTTGTAGATCTTAACAGTTGTAAAACGTGTCCAGCCTGATTTGGTTACCGTATTTTTCGGGCTATAAGATGCACCGGAGTATAAGACGCACCATGATTTTGAAGAGGTAAATAAAAAAGTTTTTTGCATTCTGGAGGCCTCCCAAACCCACTGCACGCCTGGTTTTTTGCAGCAACAACAAAAAAAAAGCTTTGGGAGGCTTATAGAGTGCTCCTCGGGGCGGGGGGGAGGGGGAGGCACAAACGAGCAAAAAACAGGCCATTTTTCACAAAAAAAGGGAGGGCATGCAAAAGCTTTGGGAGGCTTGTAAAGTGCTCTTGGGGGCTGAAGAGGGGCCAAAACAAGCAAAAATGATCCATTTTTTGCTCATTTTTGCCCTCCCCAGCCCCCAGGAGCAGTTTGCAAGCTTCCCAAACCTTCTGCACGTCCATTTTTGCAAAGTGGGCGGGGTTTTGGTAGGCAAAAACTGCTGTATTCAGTGTATAAGATGCACCCAGATTTTCACCCTCTTTTGGTGGGAGAGGTGCGTCTTATACTCCGAAAAATACGGTACCTTTTTGTGGCAGTTTTGAAACAAACTTGCTGGTTGTAAAAAAAAATAAATGCCATGGTTGTTAAGCCAATTAAAGGTTTGCTTTGGGTTTGGTTTTTCCAAAAGCAAAGTAAATGCCGTTTGGCAAAATTGTTGTGCAATGCAGTCGTGAACGGGGGGGGGGGGGGGAGTACTGCAAATGCCCATAAATGCAGCGTATGGCCAAGGGCCTAAAGTCCGGTCATGTGACTGCGGAGTGAGGGGACTGTTGGAACTTCAGGTCCGAGTTGCAAGCCCCTTTTTCAGGTAGGTCACAAGTCCAAACAGTTGCCAAGCAACCGGTCGTAAATCAAGGATGACCTGCACTTTCTCTTTTGGAATCCTAAAGGCTTAGCAGCTTCTCTGCTTTGATCAAAACTACTGGCACTAAATTCTGCAATGACCACACAACCGCCCAACGTATTACGCTGGTGGATTGTTTATTCCCTCCGTTTCCTTTTCCCCATGTAGCACAATTTGTTTTAAAATTGTGTAATCTGTAAGAAGGCTATTGTTAAGTCCATTTTTTAAAACACATTAGGCTGCAGTCACATTGATTAAAGTGGGGTTTGTTTGATTTTTAGATCACCTAGAGCTGATGCAGGTATTGACTTAGGACTGGTTATTTAGCAACCATTCAAAGTTACGACGGATCCCCCAAATGGTCTTTTTGGCTGGGATTCCAAGTTCCGGTGGCCGCCTAACACCCCTCCTCCCTGTGATTGTGTGATCACATTTTGGGTGCTCGGCAACTGGCTTGCATTTACTGCCATTTCCAGCATCCCATGGTCATGTGATCACAATTGATGATGGATTTTGCCGGAAACTGGCATTTGCTTCCTGTTTACTGAAAAAAAAAAAAAAAAACCCACCCATTGCAGACAATGGATGCTCTTGTAACTATCACCACAAAAAATGTCTTTAAATTGGGTTGGTAGTATGTCATCACCTGCTTAACAACCAGCATGAATGACAACTGTAATTCCAGGCTCAGTTACAATGCTAAGTCGGTGATTACCTGTCCTGAAAGTCAGCTTTCATGAAATAGCCAGGGTGCTGGCTAAGGAATTCTGGGAATTGAAGTCCGCAAGTCTTACTCTGATGTAGGTATTTTCCCAGTGTGAACATGGTCCAGCCCAGGTTGCCTTTCAGGGCAGGCTTTACCATTTGGTCTGGTCCTTACTAGGTTTGGGTGGTTCAGCTTCAGCAACTTCCTTGTTGTGGCGGGACAGTGGAGCTGGCAGCAGATTCGGACAGTGAGGAGGTTGGGGAGGAACATGGGCCAGTCCTGGAGTCTGGGGAAGCCTCTGATGAGGGCTCTGTTTCAGAGGCAGAGAGGGGGCCAGGGCCATATGCCAGTTATCAGCTGCTTTCAGAGTCGGACTTTTAATGAGACAGAAGAACAGCTGGAGCCTCTTCCCAGTGTGGGCATGTGCAGAGCTGCCAGAAGAAAGGAACAGCTAAAGAACAGCGGTCAACTTGGGAGTAAGGCCACAGCTGGATGATAAATGGCCCCTCCCAGAGGAAATGAAAGAGGAGCGAAAGGGGAGTGGAGTTTGCAGGAGACAATTAATTCTCTTAATTAGTTCATGACTTTCCGAGACTCCTTGCCAAGTTTTGCAGATATCGTCCTGTCAGCTCTCCAAACCAGATAAGGTCTGTGACTTTAAATCCTCCCTTGAAAGACTTTGCTGGATGTGAATGAGAAGAATTCACAGTAACTTAATAAAAGGGGTTTTTGTCGGGACAAAGAGTCTCCTTCATGGTTTGGGGGAAGCTTAGGTCAGAATATTCCTGTCCCCTTTTTGGTTTCCTTTTAGGTCCTAGACGAAGCTGACCGGTTATTAGAACAAGGCTGTACCGACTTTACCAAAGACTTGGAAGTCATCATGGCTGCACTTCCAGCCAACAGGCAGACAATGCTCTTCAGTGCCACCCTGACAGACACCTTGAACGAGCTCAAGAAGATCGCCATGAACAAACCGTTCTTCTGGGAATCAATATCTGAGTGAGTTTGGCTTCTAATGGGGAAAGAATTGGGAGCTCGGCGAGAGGAGAGAGGCTTACAGAACTGTGTGCTCCAGAGAGAGAGATTTTTCTCCCTCTGCCAAAGTGAAACTACAGTGAAATTAGCAGTTAGCAGTTCTTTTATTTTACTACAGGTAGTCCTCGACCTACAACCGTTAACTTAGCGACTGTTCAAAGTTACAACGGCACTGAAAATAAGTGACCTGCACCTGTTTTTTCACCCTTACGGCGGTTGCAGCACCCCCGTGGACATGTGATCAAAAGACTGGGTGTGCGTTTATGACGGTTGCCGTGTCCTGGGGTCAAGGGATCAAGGGATCATCTTTTGTGCCCTTCTGACAAGCCAAGTAAATGCAGACGCTAGATTCATTTAACGACCATGTCAAAAAAAGGGTCACGGAATAGAGCGAAACTCACTTGACCGTCCTGCTTAGCAGCGGAAATTTGGGCTCGATTGTGGTCATCAATTAAGGACTACCTGTAGAAGCTGAATTGTGTAGTTTCGGTCCCATCTGGCCTTTAATGATCACAGCAGTTGTCAGGGTTCAAATCATAGCCCTTCCTGGCATTTCCTAGAGAGGCCTTGAACCCAAACCCGCCTTCCATCAGTGCCCATTAGAAACCACAGCACCCCTGGCCAAACAATGAATGAAAGTGGAGCGTTTCACATGGTCCCCAAGGAGGGGGTTTCCTAAGTCCTTAAGGAAGATCAAGCCAATACGCGGTCTTTGGTCCTGCTCCTTCCTCTTCCACATCTGCAGAATTTGTCTAAACATCCTTTTCCTTCTATCTTAATACAATAATACAATAGCAGAGTTGGAAGGGACCTTGGAGGTCTTCTAGTCCAACCCCCTGCCTAGGCAGGAAACCCTATACTGTTTCAGACAAATGGCTATCCAACATCTTCTTAAAGACTTCCAGTGTTGGGGCATTCACAACTTCTGGAGGCAACTTCTGTTCCACTGATTAATTGTTCCAACTGTCAGGAAGTTTCTCCTCAGTTCTAAGTTGCTTCTCTCCTTGATTAGTTTCCACCCATTGCTTCTTGTTCTACCCTCAGGTGCCTTGGAGAATAGTTTGACTCCCTCTTCTTTGTGGCAACCCCTGAGATATTGGAACACTGCTAACATGTCTCCCCTAGTCCTTCTTTTCATTAAACTAGACATACCCAGTTCCTGCAACCGTTCTTCATGTGTTTTAGTCTCGTCCCCTAATCCTCTTTGTTGCTCTTCTCTGCACTCTTTCTAGAGTCTCCACATCTTTTTTACATCGTGGTGACCAGAACTGAATGCAGTATTCCAAGTGTGGCCTTACCAAGGCATTATAAAGTAGTATTAACACTTCACGTGATCTTGATTCTATCCCTCTGTTTATGCAGCCTAGAACTGTGTTGGCTTTTTTGGCAGCTGCTGCACACTGCTGGCTCCTATTTAAATGGTTGTCCACTAGGACTCCCAAGATCCCTTTCACAGTCACTACTGTTGAGCACGGTACCACCTATAGTACTGTACCTGTGCATTTCGTTTCTCTTGCCGTGTCGGATTGGATAGTGAGATGGGTGCTGCCTAAATTGGATGGATGGATAGATGGATGGATGGATGGATGGATGGATGGATGGAGTTGTGGCCTGTTGGCCGCTAAATCAAAAGAGGAGGAGGCATGGGAGTCAGGGTCAGCATCAAGGCAACCTGAGAGCTACGAGGGGGAAGAGGGAGTGGAGCTGGAAGAGAGAGAGAGAGACAGAGGCGGAGCCTAGACCGGCCCTCAGCCCTCAGATGGAGAGTCAGCAGCCGCTAAGTCTGGAGGTGGCTGATGAAGAAGAGGAGGAACGGCTGGGTCCAGTACCTGATGTGCGAATGCGCAGAAGGGAGAGGAGAGGAGAGCAGTGGAAATCCATGGGCCGATCCTTAGGACGGAAGAGCCACCGCTGTGAGCGAAGCCCCACTCACTCTGGGGATAAAAGGCCGGGGTGGTGGTGGTGGTGGAGATGAATAGGTATGGCAGACAACTATTCATCTTCCAACTGGCCGGACTTGTTCGCCTGCATTGAGAGAGAAACTTTTTGCCAGGACTGTTGGTGCTCCTAATAAAGGAATCCTTGAGTCAAATTCAGAGGGCTTGGAGAGCTGGGTCATGAACGGATGGATGGATGGCGAGAGTGATTATTAGATTTTTATTTCGCCTTTACTACTTTATACATTATTCAAGGCAGCGAACATTCCTAATGCCCTACTTCTCCCACAACAGCAATCCTGTGAGGTGGGTTGGGCTTGAGAGAGAGTGGCTGGCTCAAAATTTGATGCCTAAAGGATGGACTAGAACTCACCATCTCCTGGTTTCTCGGCCACTACGCCCAACTGGTGTAGATAGATCCCACAAAGTGACCATAAACAGAGTGATTGTCCAACTGCTCCCCGTGTGATCACTCTCGTCTCAAAGTCCAATACACATAAGGGTAAATAAAACTGCTTTCTAGTCCCTTCCCTGAATTGAATGTCATGGGAGTGAAGGGAGGATGCATTCAGTTGCTAAAAAGCTATTTATAAATGGTTCCATATAAGCCTATTTAAACATCTCTGTCAAGCCACAATTTCCATCTTAATCTTCCTCAACCAATTGATCCTGTATGTTTAATTAAGCTTCTTCTCTATCCCTCCACTCCTGCTTAATGAATGCTTTGGAACGAATTCTGGCGTAATGACTTGAATCTCTTGACTTTCTATTTCTGATGGACTTTGACCAGGCTTAAATAACGGTTTATAATTTGATTGTTGGCTGCTGCTTTCAAACTTCCTGCCGCTAACAGCTGGCATCAATCTCACCATCCTTAAAAGATCTTAGGTTAATCTTGCGGAGAAAGTTAGTTTGTGGTAAACAAGCCGGATCGCGGGTGTCCACTACAGGTAGTCCCCCGACTTACGACTACAAATGGAGCCCGAAATTTCTGTTGGTAAGCGAGACAGGTTTTGAGTTTTACCCCATTTTACGATCTTTACTGCCACCGTTTTAAGTGAATCGCTGCAGTTGTTAATAAACTCTTGTTGTTAAGTGAATCTGGCTTCCCCATTGAATGTGCTTGTCAGAAGGTGGCAAAAGGGTTTACAATACAATACAATAATACAATACAATGGTAGAGTTGGAAGGGACCTTGGAGGTCTTCTAGTCCAACCCCCTGCCTAGGCAGGAAACCCTATACCGTTCCAGACAAATGACTATCCAACATCTTCTTAAAGACTTCCAGTGTTGGGGCATTCACAACTTCTGGAGGCAAGCTGTTCCACTGATTAATTGTTCTCACTGTCAGAAAATTTCTCCTCAGTTCTAAGTTGCTTCTCTCCTTGATTAGTTTCCACCCATTGCTTCTTGTTCTACCCTCAGGTGCCTTGGAGAATAGTTTGACTCCCTCTTCTTTGTGGCAACCCCTGAGATATTGGAACACTGCTATCATGTCTCCCCTGGTCCTTCTTTTCATTAAACTAGACATACCCAGTTCCTGCAACCGTTCCTCATATGTTTTAGTCTCCAGTCCCCTAATCATCTTTGTTGCTCTTCTCTGCACTCTTTCTAGAGTCTCCACATCTTTTTTACATCGTGGGGACCAAAACTGAATGCAATATTCCAAGTGTGGCTTTACCAAGGCATTATAAAGTGGTATTAACACTTCACGTGATCTTGATTCTATCCCTCTATTTATGCAGCCTAGGACTGTGTTGGCTTTTTTGGCAGCTGCTGCACACTTTCACATAGGACACTATAACCATCACAAATAGGAACCAGTTGCCAAGCGCCGCAATTTTGACCATGTGGCCATGGAGTTGGTGCAACAGTTGTCAGTATGAAAAACACTCATAAGTCACTTTTTTCAGCAATGTTGTAACTTCAAACAGTCACCATCTTGATTGTCTTGGAGTCCTAGTGGACAACCATTTAAATAGGAGCCAGCTGTGTGCAGCAGCTGCCAAAAAGGCCAACACAGTTCTAGGCTGCATCAACAGAGGGACACAATCAAGATCACGTGAAGGGTTAATACCACTTTATAATGCCTTGGTAAGGCCACACTTGGAATACTGCATTCAGTTCTGGTCGCCACGATGTAAAAAAGATGTGGAGACTCTAGAAAGAGTGCAGAGAAGAGCAACAAAGAGGATTAGGGGACTGGAGACTAAAACATGTGAAGAACGGTTGCAGGAACTGGGTATGTCTAGTTTAATGAAAAGAAGGACTAGGGGAGACATGATAGCAGTCTTCCAATATCTCAAGGGTTGCCACAAAGAAGAGGGAGTCAAACTATTCTCCAAGGCAACTGAGGGCAGGACAAGAAGCAATGGGTGGAAACTAATCAAGGAGAGAAGCAACTTAGAACTGAGGAGAAATTTCCTGACAAGTTAGAACAATTCATCAGTGGAACAACTTGCCTCCAGAAGTTGTAAATGCTCCAACACTGGTTTTTAAGAAGATGTTGGATAACCATTTGTCTGAAGTGGTGTACGATTTCCTGCCTAGGCAGGGGGTTGGACTAGAAGACCTCCAAGGTCCCTTCCAACTCTGTTATTCTATTCTATTCTATTCTATTCTAACTAAACGAATAGCTATAAGTCAAGGACTACCTGTACACATTAATGCTATTTTTTTGCCAGTTGAAATAGCCAAACAGACCAGGAACCTTCAGTATTCAGTCTAAACCAGGATTCCTGATATGTCAGTACTGGCAAAAAGCCAAAACAGAGGCTTCGTTTTTGCTCCTACTTTGCTTAAGAATGACAACACAGAAATCCTTTTATAATACCGAACAAACCAATACTTAAGTTTATTTTCTACATCACTACAACAGGTCAAAGAAATAAAAGCACAAATTTTAGGTACTTCCAACCAGCCAAAGCCGAATGGTATCCCATTTGCAATAAACAATAAACTAGAATTTCCGCAGCTGGGCATATTGCTGTATGTGAGCAGAGCAATTTACGCAGAGTCTTCTTTAGCATTGATTCATTTTGCTTATTTTATGGTGTTTATAACCCATCCCAGTCCCAAAGGACTTTGTGCAGTAGACACGATCAACAGAAATGCCCTCCCCAATGAGTAAACAAGGTCAAACCCAATTAATCACACAAAGCAACGTTATCCTCAAAGCAAACATGAACCAGGCAACCCAAACCGGATTGAAATAATTACTTATTATATAATAAATAATTGAACTGCAGCAAAATGGGGGCTGCATGTATTGTTGTGTGTGTGAATATTGCAAAGAATGGGGAGGGGGGGGCTGTTATGGGAAAGGTTAAGCCGGTGTATAAATAACATCTGCACCCAGCAATATGGGTGCTCTTGTAAAGGAGGGCCTTAGTGGGAGGGAGTATTGTTGGACTGCCCTATACTGGGAAGCCAGCTGTTGGAGGGGAGCATGGGGGAGAATCTTACGGTGTGGGGCAGGAGGAAGAAGACCAGACAATCCTGGATGTGAACGATTAAAAGTCCTTCACGTCAATCTCTTCAGTAGATCCTGGTATTGCAGGGCGGTTCAGAGAGAACGCCTCACCAGGCGAACTGCTTTTATTTTATTTCTATAAGGTAGTCCTTGACTTAAAACCAAAATGTCTGTTGCTAAGCAAGACAGTTGTTCAGTGAGTTCTGCCCCATTTGATGAGCTTTCTTGACATAGTTGTTAAGTGCCTCACTGTGGTGTTAATTTAATAAGACAGTTGTTAAGTAAATCTGGCTTCCCCATGGACTTTGCTTGTCAGAGGGTCACAAAAGGGGATCCCATGACCCTGGGACACAGCGACCATCATAAATATGAATCAATGACGGTCGCTGTGAATTTATCAGTTACCAAGCATGTAAATTTTGATCACGCCACCATGGGGATGCTACAATGGGTGTAGGTGTGAAAAACAGTCATAGGTTTTATTCCAATTTCATTTTAAATCTTGTTTTATTCCAGTTTCATTTTAAATTGTATTTTATCCAATTCCATTTTAAATTGCTTTTGTCAAATGTTAGTAATAATTTGTTTCTGGAACTTTGCACTTCGACATGGCCTAAAGGGCTAATCAATCAATAAAGATGACGAAGTAGCTTTGTGCTATTTCATGCTAGCAACGGTCACATCACTTTTTTTCTGTGCCATTGTAACTTTGAATGGCCATTAAACAAACCGTTGTAAGTCGAGGGCTACGTGTAGCTGCCCATCTCAACATGTGACTCTGGGTGTCATGTATCACAAAACATAAAAATAATTAAAACAGTACAAAATAACAGTCTGTGAAACCAAATAAAATCGTTACTGCTAATACAACCAGAAAACGAGGCCTTTACCACCTCAATATTACTTTATTATGAAGCTGCATTGATAGAATCTTGCAAATCTGAAAGTACATTTCCCCCCCACCCTCGCCCTATCTTCTTTACCATCCCAAGAAACTAGGAAGGGTGAGCCTCTTGCCCCCACCATTAGGCAGTTGTGGGTTACTCTCTCTCTTATCTAACCATTCCTTAGGTAGCAGCTCTGCCCACTATCCCAAGGTCATTCCACATACTATTACAGCAGAGGAATACAGAGATAAACTTAAGGAAGGAATACAAGAATGACTAAATATTAGTTCAGCCCTTGGAAGAGGAAAGGGTGAGAAAGAAACTCAAGATTCCCCTCCCTTTTTCTCTTGGGTATAAGGCAACGTTTTTCAAATTTTTCAACTTTTAAGATGTGTGGATTGGGAATTCTTCAACTTCCAGAAGTCCCCAGCCAGCTTTCTTTAACATTGTGTAGACCAGGGGTCTCCAACCTTGGCAACTTTATAACTTGTGGACTTCCAACTCCCAAAGTTCCTCAGCCATCGCAGAGCATTGTGTGAGTTGAAGTCCACAAGCCATAAAGTTGCCAAGGTCAGAGACCCCTGGTGTACACTGTGTAATCATAAAGTTGCCATGATTTGAGAAATATAGTATTGGTATAACAGGAGGCAGAGGGGAGCTCTGTCCACCTTTCAGAGTTCTGTCCATAACAATAAAGTTGTAGTCATTCTTCTGGCCTCTTCATTTCTTGACTTGTCCCCCCTTGAAGGCCTTCACTCCACTAAGATCTCTTCTTCCTTCTCTCCATCCCTCAAATCCCACCAGGGTACGGACGGTGGAACAGCTTGACCAGCGTTATCTTCTGGTCCCCGAGAAGGTCAAAGATGCTTACTTGGTCCACCTTGTGCAAACTTTCCAAGATGAACACGAGGACTGGTCCATCATGATCTTCACCAACACTTGCAAGTGAGTTTGTCCAGAGCATCTTTGCCTCCATCATTTCTGCTTTCTCTCCTTCTCTCCAGTCCCTTCTTTTGGCCCAGAACTGATATTCTAGTCTTAATGGAAGGACATTTGCGCCAAAACATACCCATCAATTCAAATTAAAGTTTTTGAGGTTGATTTTTTTTTAAATCAGTTTTTTTTTAAGAGAAGGCCATTGGGGTGGATTTAGTTTATCTAGTGCCATGATGGCAAACCTATGGCACATGTGCCAGAGGGGGCACACAGAGCTCAGAGAGCTGGCACATGCGCTGTCGCCCCAGGTCAGATCGCCGTGGCTTTTCTTTCGTGAGCTTGTTTTCCTGCAAACGACAAAACAGAAGCTCACGAAAGAAAGATCTTACCTCTTGCCGCGCTGACAGTGTTGGGATGCTTGGCCTCCTGCTGGCCAGCTGGTCTTTGGGTCTCTGCTGCGCATGCATGCATTTGCGCATCTTCACGCATACACTTGCATGCATGCGCACACGCACAGTATGGGCACTCAGTGTCAAAAAGGTTTGCCACCACTGATCTAGGGTAAGAGGTTGTATAAGGGAGAAAGTGCAGTTTTCTCTTTTCTTACCTTGAATACTTTAAATACCCCCTATGCCCTGAGTAGGATGGGACTTCTCCTAGACGTATCTTTTCCTTCAGCACTTCCTGGAATGATTAGATAATCAGATTTCGCTATCGAAAGTACTGAAGAAAAGGTAAGCTTTCTGTGCAGAATCCAGCACTGCTGGGAGCACATGGGGGATTTTGAAGTCTAATGTGATAAAGAGTATGTCAGGTTTCCGAAAGATGCCCTAATTGATTCACGAGCCTCGAGCCAAGTTTCAAAAGAAAACCAGTCATTTATTGGGAGCACCATTTTGGCAATACCCTATTGCAGTCAGATCTAAGCCTCATTTGAATTATGGCTGAACTTTACCCCTGTTCATTCCCTCCCCTCAGTCTGTGTCATAAATCACATTCACCGAGGTGCACACCTCCCAAGCCTGCTGTAGTAATCTGAGATCCAACTCTAGCCGAAGGTATGCGTGGAATGCGTTCCCCCCCTTTCCTCACCATGGCAATTTTATGAGTTGACATTCAATTTCACTTGGATAATGGGCCCAAAAGCTCCCTGCCTCATTTGCAACGATTTCATTGTGAGCCAGTCCTTTCTCCTTAAGTAGAAAACAGAGGAAAGGTGAATGCAGCCTCTTTGTCCCAATCTCAGTGCAAGGTCAATCTTTCAAGGAACGTTAGCAAACAGATCCTTATGTCAGGGTTCCAAATAGCATCCAAAATTAAATCAGATTCCAAGGCAAAGTATTGCTCAAAGTTCCAATTTATTAAGAGAGCCATCTGGGAAAACCCGAATCTGAAAGCTTCCCGGTTTTCCCCACCCAGTTGAAAGTTCACAAACTTGCCCAACACCCACCAGCCCATCACTTGGTCCAATCTCCTACTGCCATGCTGGCAGCTTCCACCCATCCAGTTCCGGTCAGGTGCAGAGGTGCAGAGGCAAAGGATGACCTTGGCTTTCTAGAAAGAATGTTGTTATGGCTACATATCAACTCCGTACAATCCTCCCTCTCCCATTTTCCCACAATCGAAGAAGCATAGTAGAATAATAGAAAGTGTGGCAGGCCAAATATCCAAAAGGAATATGGCTGCAGGCCTGACACCTTACCTATCAAGTTTAATCATTTGTGGATTCAAAGAATTGCATTAACCAAGCTGTCAAACTTGCCTTGGGACACCCTCAGGAGCTGTCCCATCCTTTTGATTAAAACAGATGGAGAGGGCAATGATGTTTCTGAGCAGATGTAGAGTTGTAGTTCCTGCACTAGTTGTCTTGCCCATCCAAGAGAAGCAAAAGACTGATTTTATCATTTTATTTTTTATGAGATTTATATGCCACCCACCTTGCTCTCCCTTTTTAGGACCTGTCAAATTCTCAACATGATGCTCAGGAAGTTCAATTTCCCATCCGTGGCTCTCCACTCAATGATGAAGCAGGTGAGCCAGTGATGGCCTCCAACAGCTGCCCAGAGGATGGAAGATTGGCGCTTGAGGCCAATCCCTCAAGTCGTCTTCTGCCATGCTGACTCCTTGTGTTCTGACCTAGGCTTCCAGAGAAAGCATAAATCACAATCTTAGTCCCCAAACCCCTCTTTTACTTATACGGCTGTAAATTATGGACATTAACAGTCCGCAAGGCTTCACAAACAGTCCGTGAAGATTCCGACAGATGTCTGCTCGAGTTGCCACAGTCTCTCTGGGGAATGTTAATAAACACCCACCTTATCTCCCTGGGAATGCTGCCACAAACCTAATTGCCAAATGCAGAGCAAGGCCAAACTTGGCCCAGAGTCAAACAGAACTTTTCCAAGCTTGATCCGACCAGATGAACTAGTTGCTTCCTGCAAAAGTTCACGTCCTGTTTGTTCATCTTTTGTCTTATGAGAGGAGCCAATCGTCTCCAAGCCTTACTCCCAAGTCGACCCTGTTTTCTTAATTGTTCTTGCCTTCTGGCAGCTCTGCACATGCGCACACTGGGAACAGGCTCCTGCTGTTCTTCTCCCTTGCTTATGTCAGGCTCCGGAGGCAGGAAATAACTACCACATGGCCCTGGCCCCCTCTCTGCCTCCGACACAGAGTCCTCATCCGAGCCTTCCCCAGACTCCAGGACTGGCCCAGGTTCCTCCCTAACCTCATCACTGTCCGAATCTACAACACCTTGTCACGTAGCATCTTTTCCACGGATGCCAGCTCCAAGCCTTCCTGGGGCATAAGAAGGTCCACAAGCCCCTCTCTTTTTCCATCCATCCCAAGGACGTTTCTAAGCTGCATTTCCAATTGTGCTTTTGCAGAGAGAGTGGGGGGGGGGAGTGTCCATCTCTCAATGAATAAAGCAGATTCACACGTAGGGAGTTCCAGGTTGAGTTCCCGGTATCCCACGTCAAGCAGATCCTTTGGCCTGCAGAATCCTCATCCGAATCCCCAGCAAGGCCTAAGTTTCCCCAAAAAGCACAAAGCAGATTCCTGGTGCCGACAAAATCCCCTTTTATTCAACGAATGTGAATTCCTCTCATTCACATTCAGCAAAGGCCTGTCAAACAGTCTTTCAAAGGTGAAATTATGACCACAGATTTTATCTGTTTTGGAAAGCTGCCATGTAAATATTTTCCAAATGAGGTGCTGTGCAAGGAAAGACTTGGCACAGAGTCTCTGGGATCCACGGACAGATCTTCACACTCCTGAAACGAACGAACGAATTGTTTCCTGCAAAAGCCCACTCCCCTTTCGCTCCTCTTTTAGTCCCTATGGGAGGGGCCATTCACCATCCACCTGTGGTTTTACTCCCCCAAGTCCACCCTGATTTCTCAGCTGTTCTTTTCTTCTGGCAGCTCTGTGCATGCGCACACTGGGAACAGGCTCCAGCTGTTGCTCTGCCTCACTACTGTCTAGCTCCAAAGGCAGCTGAGAACTGTCAGACGGCCCTTGCCCCCCAACACAGAGCCCTCATCAGAGCCTTCCCCAGATTCCAGGACTGGCCCATGTTCCTCCCCAACCTCCTCACTGTCCGACTCTGCTACCAGCTCCGCTGGCCGCTGGGGGGCACAACCGCCATTGCTAGAGAAAGCAAGCTTGATAAAAGCAATTTCCTGCTCTGATTATCTTTTTTCTTTCTCTCTTTTTGGGGGCTCAGAAACAACGTTTTGCAGCGCTGGCAAAATTCAAATCGAGTGTCTTTAAGATCTTAATAGCTACCGATGTAGCTGCCAGGTGAGTGAAGCCAGTCTGGGGCTAAAATAGGTGCAGAAGGGAACACGGTCCCAGGTTAGGTAGGATGCCAAGCTTAACCATCTTCTCTGTGTTCAATTTCTTTTGGATTTTTTAGGGGGCTCGACATTCCCACCGTCCAAGTAGTCATCAATCACAACACACCTGGACTCCCCAAAATCTACATCCACCGAGTGGGCCGAACAGCCCGAGCTGGTAAGGGGGATTCTCTTCATTGCTTTGAATCCATTGTCCTTTCTGACTCTGATTTGTTCTCTTTGGTAGCAACAGGAACCCTTAAGGGTTATGCACCCTGGGACTTCAGAGCCCCACGTTGATTGACGTTTGAACTGGCCTTTAGAAAGAGGCCTCCCTCTGGGATTCTCCTCCTTCTAATCAAAGGCCTTGAGCATCCTTGCCCAGGGAAAGATGCTGTTTATTCTGTACGTTGTGCTGAAATCTTCTTCTTGCTGGAATTTTTCAATGTGCTGACATGCTTTTTCTTTGCATTCATCACCTCAAGGTTCTTTATAGGTAGCCCTCACCTTACGACGTAACTGACCCTAGAATTATCATTGCAAGTCGAGGTTGTTAAGCGGGTCGCCACTTGATCACGCCCGTGACCTTTTTGCTTTCTTAAGGGAAGGGGGGAAGAACCATCTGTGCCCACCACTTAGGTCTCTCTCCTGGCTGTTCTTTTCAGGTCGCCATGGAATTGCCATCACGCTGGTGACCCAATATGACATCCATCTCATCCATGCGGTTGAAGAACAGATCAGTAAGTTGCAAAACGTTGGAAAATTTTGGGGTGGGTGGAGAGCCTGGAAAAATATGTCAAGATTTCACTGGCTACCATAGTTGGCAGCATGGCTGGCCGTGGAATTCTGGGAGTTGAAGTCCACGGGCATCTAAAATTGCCAAGGTTGGACACCCCTGGGTTCTCACCTCCATTCGGCCAAAGATTTGTATGCAGCAACAACCACAAAAAAGTACTGAAGCTAGAGATTTAGAGGAAGATGTTTATTCTTATCACTGGGTTAAAACCATACTTTTTATTTTATTCTTGTTTTTGATTGCCTTCTATTATAATATTTATATATAGCTTTTGTATTTTTTACCTCTACTTGTACCCTGCCCGGAGTCGCTCTACGACAGAGGTGGGCCGTTTCTAATATAAATCCAAATAAATACGTAAAGCCCAAATGCAACAAGTTATGGGCAGCTCATGTGTAAACCCAACTGTTGTTTGCAAATCATGGTATCAGGGTTCCAAATAGCATCCAAAATTAAATCAGTGTCCAATGTAAAGTATTGCTCAAAGATCCAATTTATTAAGAGAGCCATGTTGGCACATGTGGGAAAACCCGAATCTGAAAGCTTCCTGGTTTTCCCCACCTAGTTGAAAGTTCAAGATCTTGCCCCCACACCCACAAGCCCATCACATGGTCCAATCTTCCACTGCCATGCTGGCAGTTCCATCCATCCAGTTCTGGTCAGGTGCAGAGACAAAGGATGACCTTGGCTTTCTAGAAAGAATGTTGTTATGGCTACATATCATCTGACTCCGTACAATCCCCCCTCCCATTTTCCCACAATAGAAAAAGGCATAGTAGAATAATAGAAAGTGTGGCAGGCCGAAGATCCAAAAGAAAAGATGGCTGAGGCCTCACACATGGTTTATAATGGTTGTGTGAATCTGTGCATGGCTAAATAAGCCCCACTTTGGCCCCGTGACTGAGACAAGTACCTCTGCTCTCTCTACCCGTCCTTGCTTTTGGTTGTCATATTGATGTATTTGTTCTCATTGTATTCTTTTTGTCATTGATTCTTTTATTGTTCTATTATCTTACTTCTGTTTACATGTAGAGGAGCCCTGGGGGGAGATAGATGGCAAATAATATTTACAAATAAATAAATAAATGGAAGTCCCCAGTCACTGTGTGTAGAGCTTGAAACCCAAGTCTTTCTCTCCATTGGAGACAGACAGTTTGGTTCTTTTCTACAGGCCGTCCTCACCTTACGACCACTACGGAGCCCAATGTTTCTCTTGCTAAGTGAGACATAGGTTAAGTGAGTTTGGTCCCATTTTACAACCTTTCGTGCCACAGTTGTAAAGTGAATCGCTGCAGTTGTTAAGATAGTAACACAATTGCTAAGTGAATCTGCCTTCCCCATTGCCTTTGCTTCTCAGAAGGTCGCAAAAGGGGATCGCGTGACCCCAGGGCACTGTGACCATTATAAATATGAGTCAGTTGCCAAGCGTCTGAATTTTGATCATTGACTATGGGGTTGCTGCAAGAGTTGTGTGAAAAACGGTCTGTGAAGTTCCCAAAAGATGCCCTAATTAATTTACGAGCCTCTAGACAAAGTTCAAAAGAAATCCACTCATTTATTAGGAACAACATTTTGACATGTTCTTCTGCGGGGCCGAATCTGATTTCCGGTTAATGGTGTCTGAACTTTACCCCTGTGTCTCCCCTCACCTCAGTCTGTGTCATAAATCACATCCACCAATGAGGTGCTGCACCAGGCTATGAACTTTCGCACCTCACATGCCTGCTGTAGAAATCTGAGATCCGACACTGGTCGAAGGTACGCATGGAATTCTTGCTCCCTTTTCCATGTCAACTTGATAAGAGTCATGGAAACGCTTTACAAGTTGAAACGGTCATTTGCCATTGTAACTTCCAACGGCCATTAAACAAAGTGTTGTAAGTCGAGGACTACCCGCCTAGCAGGAAATGGCAGAGATGCTCATGTACAAGGGGTGAAAAGATGGAGCTTTGCTTTTTTTTTTTTTTAACCCTATCAACGTCTCGCTTATCCCCTCCTTTAGAAATGAAGCTTCAGGAGTTTTCCATGGAGGAGCAAAAAGTGCTGAAAATCCTCACCCAAGTGAACGTGGTCCGACGGGAATGTGAGATCGTAAGTGGAGGGAGAGGGAAGGAGTTGGATCCCAAGCCCCAAATGGTTTCCCTGGACAAGTGAGGATTTGGAGCCTGATCGGCCCAGTCCATTACTTTTCCCGACTCTCTATCCAAACATATCAATCAAGTAATCCCACAATGTTACGTGTTCTTTTTTTAAAACTCTCAGAGACTGGAGGCAACCGATTTTGATGAGAAGAAGGAAATAAATAAGCGGAAGCAGATGATCCTGGAAGGAAAGGTAAGCTGGAAGAATCCTCTTGCTGCCAGGAGAGGCAGTGGCGAAGCGGGAATCACACACCAGTCCTGACGCTCCCATCAATGGAAGCTTGCAGATCAGGAGTAACTGCTAGATTCACAGGTGTCTCCAACTTTGTCAACTTTACGACGTGTGGACGTCAACTTCCAGAATTCCTCAGCCAGCGCATGCGCTGGCTGAGGAATTCTGGAAGTTGACGTCCACACGTCGTAAAGTTGACAAAGTTGGAAACTCCTATGATAGAACACACTACCAAGGACTTATTGACAGGGCAGGTCACTAACACATAAAGAGATGCCAAACCCCTCCCCCTTCTATCACGGATGATGTTACCTACCGTATTATTCAGAATATAAGACGCACCTTTTCCCCTCAAAAAAGAGGGCGAAAATCTGGGTGCGTCTTAAAACTGAATGCAGCATTGTTGGCCTACTGAAACCCCGCCCCCTTTGCAAAAATGGATGTGCATAGCCTTTAGGAGGCTTGCAGGATGCTCCTGGGGGCTGGGGAGGGCAAAAAAGAGCACAAAATGGGCCGTTTTTGCCCCACCCTCCCCCAGCTCCCAGGAGCAGTCTACAAGCCTCCCAAACCCTCTCCATGCCCCCCCCTTTTTTTGCAGAAAAACTGGCTGTTTTTTTTTCCTCGTTTTTGCCCCCCCCCCCGCTGCCCCAGAAGCACACTAAGAGCCTCCCAAAACTCTGCATGCCCCCCCCTTTTTTGTAAAAAACAGGCACTTTTTGTGAAAAAGGGGCCATTTTTAGCTTGTTTTGGGGGGGGGCAGAAGCCCTCTAAGAGCCTCCCAAAGCTCTGCATGCCCCCCCCCCTTTTTTTTTTTTTTTTGCAAATGAAACGAGGCGTGCAGAGGGTTTGGGAGGCCTGCAGAGTGCAAAATCTTTTTTTTAATGTACCTCTTCAATATCATGCTGCGTCTTATACTCCGCTGCGTCTTATAGTCCGAAAAATGCGGTAGTTGGGTAATAAAATGTCCTCAAGAAAAATACCAAGCTCAGAGGCCACCAAAGGCCCTACCTACACTTTGCCTTTTTGGGATTGTGTTTTTTTTTCCCCATCCTTGACCCATTGCACAATTGCTATAAAGCAAGCAGGCAAACTTGCAGGTCACTCTGGTTTCCTGTCAGTTTCCATCTGGATCTCACAGCCGCTACTGTGTTAAAACTGACTTCAGAGTTGTAACGTAGGCGGGTTCCACGTTAATGTGTTGCATGTAAACCCACATGTTATGCTTGGCAAACAACGGTCTTATCAGCCTGTGTCACGGCTAATCAGCGTGCTTATTCTGAAGCCATGGTTTTTAGCACACTGAACAAACCCGGCCATGTATTAACCACAGGTGGCACATGGAGCCATTTGTCAGGGCACGCGAGGTGTTGCCCTGTCAGCTGTCCAGCGCGCATGCGTGCGCTGGCCAGCTGAGTTCAGCTTTTTGAAAGCCATTTTTCACCCTCCCCAGGCTCCAGAGGCTTTATAGGAGCCTGGGGAGGGCGAAAAGAGCCTCCCCCAGCCACCCCCAGAGGCCCTCCAGAGGCTTCAGGAGCTTCCCTGAAACCTCCAGAGTGCAAAAAAACGGCCCTATGGGCAAACCAGAAGTTGGGGAACAGACTTCCTGTTTGCTCGTAGGGTCGGTTTAAGCCCTCCGGAGGCTTCAGGGCCTTACAAGCAAACCAGAAGTCACTTCCGGTTTGCTTGTAGGGTCATTTTTTGTCCAAGGTCCCTGAAGCCTCCGGAGGGCTTAAAACAACTCTACAAGCTAACCAGAAGTGACTTCCGATTTGCTCGTAGGTCATTTTTTGCCCTCCAGAGGCTTCAGGGAAGGGTGGGAGAGGCTGTTTTCACCCTCTCCAGGCTCCTATAAAGCCTCTGGAGCCTGGGGAGGGCGAAAAAAGCATGCAAAAAGTAGGAGGGAGCGCCTCTCATGCGCACATGCGTATTGGGGGGGGGGTGTTTGCACATTGCATTATGGGTGCGGCACACCCGCGCACAACCCCCAGCGCTCCCTCCTCTTATGGCATGCGAGCCAAAAAAGGTTCGACATCGCTGCCCTATTCTATTCTAATTCCATTCCCTATTCTATTCTAATTCCATTCCCTATTCTATTCTATTCTATTCTATTCTATTCTAATTCCATTCCCTATTCTATTCTATTCTAATTCCATTCCCTATTCTATTCTAATTCCATTCCCTATTCCATTCCCTATTCTATTCTATTCTATTCTATTCTATTCTATTCTAATTCCATTCCCTATTCCATTCTATTCTAATTCCATTCCCTATTCCATTCCCTATTCTATTCTATTCTATTCCATTCTATTCTATTCTAATTCCATTCCCTATTCTATTCTAATTCCATTCCCTATTCCATTCCCTATTCTATTCTATTCTATTCCATTCTATTCTATTCTAATTCCATTCCCTATTCCATTCTATTCTAATTCCATTCCCTATTCCATTCCCTATTCTATTCTATTCTATTCCATTCTATTCTATTCTAATTCCATTCCCTATTCCATTCTATTCTAATTCCATTCCCTATTCCATTCCCTATTCTATTCTATTCTATTCCATTCTATTCTATTCTAATTCCATTCCCTATTCTATTCTAATTCCATTCCCTATTCCATTCCCTATTCTATTCTATTCTATTCCATTCTATTCTATTCTAATTCCATTCCCTATTCTATTCTAATTCCATTCCCTATTCTATTCTAATTCCATTCCCTATTCCATTCCCTATTCTATTCTAATTCCATTCCCTATTCTATTCTAATTCCATTCCCTATTCCATTCCATTCCATTCCATTCTATTCTATTCTATTCTATTCTAATTCCATTCCCTATTCCATTCTATTCCATTCCATTCTATTCTATTCTAATTCCATTCCCTATTCCATTCTATTCTAATTCCATTCCCTATTCCATTCCCTATTCTATTCTATTCCATTCTATTCTATTCTAATTCCATTCCCTATTCTATTCTAATTCCATTCCCTATTCCATTCCCTATTCTATTCTATTCCATTCCATTCTATTCTATTCTAATTCCATTCCCTATTCTATTCTAATTCCATTCCCTATTCTATTCTAATTCCATTCCCTATTCCATTCCCTATTCTATTCTAATTCCATTCCCTATTCCATTCCCTATTCTATTCTATTCTATTCCATTCTATTCTATTCTAATTCCATTCCCTATTCTATTCTAATTCCATTCCCTATTCTATTCTAATTCCATTCCCTATTCCATTCCCTATTCTATTCTAATTCCATTCCCTATTCTATTCTAATTCCATTCCCTATTCCATTCCATTCTATTCTATTCTATTCTATTCTATTCTAATTCCATTCCCTATTCTATTCTATTCTATTCCATTCTATTCTATTCTAATTCCATTCCCTATTCCATTCTATTCTAATTCCATTCCCTATTCCATTCCCTATTCTATTCTATTCTATTCCATTCTATTCTATTCTAATTCCATTCCCTATTCTATTCTAATTCCATTCCCTATTCCATTCCCTATTCTATTCTATTCTATTCCATTCTATTCTATTCTAATTCCATTCCCTATTCTATTCTAATTCCATTCCCTATTCTATTCTAATTCCATTCCCTATTCCATTCCCTATTCTATTCTAATTCCATTCCCTATTCTATTCTAATTCCATTCCCTATTCCATTCCATTCCATTCTATTCTATTCTATTCTATTCTAATTCCATTCCCTATTCCATTCTATTCCATTCCATTCTATTCTATTCTAATTCCATTCCCTATTCCATTCTATTCTAATTCCATTCCCTATTCCATTCCCTATTCTATTCTATTCTATTCCATTCTATTCTATTCTAATTCCATTCCCTATTCTATTCTAATTCCATTCCATTCTATTCTATTCTAATTCCATTCCCTATTCTATTCTAATTCCATTCCCTATTCTATTCTAATTCCATTCCCTATTCCATTCCATTCCATTCTATTCTATTCTATTCTATTCTAATTCCATTCCCTATTCCATTCTATTCCATTCCATTCTATTCTATTCTAATTCCATTCCCTATTCCATTCTATTCTAATTCCATTCCCTATTCCATTCCCTATTCTATTCTATTCTATTCCATTCTATTCTATTCTAATTCCATTCCCTATTCTATTCTATTCTATTCTAATTCCATTCCCTATTCTATTCTAATTCCATTCCCTATTCCATTCCCTATTCTATTCTAATTCCATTCCCTATTCTATTCTAATTCCATTCCCTATTCCATTCCATTCCATTCTATTCTATTCTATTCTATTCTAATTCCATTCCCTATTCCATTCTATTCCATTCCATTCTATTCTATTCTAATTCCATTCCCTATTCCATTCTATTCTAATTCCATTCCCTATTCCATTCCCTATTCTATTCTATTCTATTCCATTCTATTCTATTCTAATTCCATTCCCTATTCTATTCTATTCTATTCTAATTCCATTCCCTATTCTATTCTAATTCCATTCCCTAATCCATTCCCTATTCTATTCTAATTCCATTCCCTATTCTATTCTATTCTATTCTAATTCCATTCCCTATTCTAATTCTAATTCCATTCCCTAATCCATTCCCTATTCCATTCCATTCCATTCTATTCCATTCCATTCCATTCCATTCTATTCTATTCTAATTCCATTCCCTATTCCATTCTTTTCTATTCTATTCTAAGGCAAATGCTTACAGTAAACAGCCGGGGTTGGAGGGTTTGAGAAAGGGGAGCCGTTTGGGGGCTCTTGCATACAAGGTCTGCTTCTGGGCGTCTTGGGATCTCTTCTTTCCCTGCTTCCGGCAGGATCCTGATCTGGAGATGCAGCGGAAAGCCGAGCTGGCCAAGATTAAGAAGCAGAAGCTCAAGTTCCAGAGCCAAGTCCACCAGACCCTGCAGGAGAGACAGCAGAAGCAGCTTCAGCAGAGGCTGAAGAAACAGGTGCGGCGGAAGAAGCAGAAGCAGGCGAAGTGAGGCAGCTCGTCCTTCCCGCCTTGGAGGCAAAGGACTCTTGTGGGGAGTGACCTGCAACTGAGCTACCGCCTTGCGCCAAAGGGAGGACGCTCCTTGTAACTTTAGCCTTTCTGTGAATGGATCGAAGCACGGGGAGAAAAGGCTTGGGAAAAGGATATTAGCAAAGGCAGGTTGGAGAAATTGCCAAGGATCGTCTCTTTGAGGCATCTCCTTTTTCCAAAACCGAGACTTTCAGTTGGGTTGGGCCCCTGGAGACAGCCCCCCCCCCCCTTTCCAAATGAGGGCTGCATTACAAGATCCTGTCTCGCAGCCAACATTTTCAAGTCTCAGCAGGCAGCCGTGCCACCGAGCAAAGGTTGGTGATTTGTGGGTGGTGGTCTGACCCAGGCTTCCTTAAAAAGCAAGGAGCAGAATCTTGGTCCCGATAAAACCTCTTTTACTGTATATACACGACTGTGAATTCCTTTCATTCACAGTCAGCAAAGCTTGGCAAACAGTCTTTCAGAGGAATATTTATCAACGCGAACCTTATCTCGCTTGGAGAGCTGCCAGATAACTAGTTTCCAAATGCAAGGCAAAGAGTCTCTTATAGTCACAAACAGAACTTTCCACTCTTGAAATGACCGAATGAACAAATTGTTTCCTGCAAAAGCCCCCTCCCCATTCGTTCCTTTTTTGTGTCCTATGGAAGGGGCCAATCTCCTCCAAGATGTGGCTTTACTCCTAAGTCTACCCTGCTTTCTTAGTTGTTCTTGTCTTCTGGCAGCTCTGCGCACACTGGGAAGAGGCTCCAGCTGTTCCTCAGCCTCACTGCTGTCTAGCTCCCTCTCTGCTTTCGACGCAGAGCCCTCGTCTGACCCCAGGACTGGCCCATGTTCCTCCCCAACCTCCTCACTGTCCGACTCTGCTGCCAGCTCTGCTGGATGCAAGTGGGCTACAACAGGTGGATCCTTTTGATGGCAGCAGGATCTGGTTTTGGGGGGTCACCAGAATCTCACAGCCGTGCCAGGCACATGATGGCTAGTAAACCTTGTGCCTTCAATAAGTCACACTCAATGCTGAAGGGAAAATGCTTCTTTGTGTTTCATAAAAGTGTAGCCTTTGGGTTTGACTAACTTCCTTCCAAATGATTTAGACAATTGCAGAAAGGGCATTTCCTCTTCATAACTGTACTTAAGTTTTTAGTCTCTTTCTCCCTCTTCTGTGGGCCTTTGGATGGATGTCAAAAATTGAGGTAATTTATACGGTTTGTCAAATATTATAAAAGTGATTTATCGCTCCACTTTTCAGAGTGGGGGCAGGAGGGCTCTGGTTTTATTTATTATTGTGTTCCTTATCCCAAGCAACTCTAAGCCATTACAATGTAATAAAAACAAAAATATAAGAACTATGATAAGTGTAAGAATAATTTCTAAATTACAAGAATTAATAGCCAACTAGGATCTTCCTTCTTGCACCAATATGCTCTAGTTATGCAGGACATTTCACATTTGTGGTATTTTGGATACCAAATGCCCCATTTTGGTCATGTTGGAATGATTTCAAGCTCAAACACCTTTCAAAATGATTCAAAAACCTGCTTCAACCTCGGTATAGGCCAGAGGTAAGCAACTATGACAACTGTACGCCTTATGGACTTCAACCCCCAGAATTCCTGAGCCAGCCATGTTGGGAGTCCACAGGGCATAAAGTTGTCATAGTTGCCCCCCCCCCCTGGTACAGAATTTGTATGATTTTGCATAACCTCTGACCAAAGGTGCTTTTTTTTCAAGAGGCAACTGGACTTTCTGGTTTTTCTTTGAAGGTGTTTCACTCCTCATCCAAGAAGGATAGAATCAAGATCACGTGAAGTGTTGATGCCGCTTTATAATGCCTTGGTGAGGCCACACTTGGAATACTGCATTCAGTTTTGGTCGCCACGATGTAAAAAAGATGTGGAGACTCTAGAAAGAGTGCAGAGAAGAGCAACAAAGAGGATTAGGGGACTGGAGACTAAAACATATGAAGAACGGTTGCAGGAACTGGGTATGTCTACTTTAATGAAAAGAAGGACTAGGGGAGACATGATAGCAGTGTTCCAATATCTCAGGGGCTGCTACAAAGAAGAGGGAGTCAAACTATTCTCCAAGGCACCTGAGGGTAGAACAAGAAGCAATGGGTGGAAACTAATCAAGGAGAGAAGCAACTTAGAACTGAGGAGAAATTTCCTGACAGTTAGAACAATTAATCAGTGGAACAGAAGTTGCCTCCAGAAGTTGTGAATGCCCCAACACTGGAAGTCTTTAAGAAGATGTTGGATAGCTATTTGTCTGAAACGGTATAGGGTTTCCTGCCTAGGCAGGGGGTTGGACTAGAAGACCTCCAAGGTCCCTTCCAACTCTACTATTGTATTGTATTGTATTGTATTGTATTGTATTGTATTGTATTGTATTGTATTGTATTGTATTGTAAGAAGCTTCTTCAGCTCTGACTGGATGGTGGAGAATGGAGGGATTTATACTCCTTGCAGACAGCTGGTCATTTACGTTCTTTTAAACCAGCTGTCTGCAAGGAATATAAATCCTTCCATTCTCCACCATCCAGTCAGAGGTGAAGAAGCTTCCTGGAGGAGAAATGATTTCAAAGAAAAACCAAAAAATCCAGTTGCCTCTTGAAAAACCACCTTTGGGACAACCATGACCTGGATGACTGAGAATCTCCAGAGACACATAACTTATGACATTCAGAACGCAGAACTGGGAATGTGGATGTTGGAAAATAACAACTTCTGTGACTAGCAAGGCCCACCTTGAGTTACGCGAAGACCCTAGAGCAGGTTTGATTTGTGGGTCTTATATCAGCTCCAACATTTCAACGACTCGCACCCAATGGGATTATCCCATCCCCCTTGCGCTGGCACAAAGGGCATGCTGTAGACACCCTGTTGGTCAAATAATTTTGCTGGTGGAGTCCTTTTCTGCCGTGACTCCCACCCTTTGGAACATCGGGTGTCTCCCCCCACCCCCAAAAAAGTGAAATCCACACCCGCCCATTGGGCCTTCCGAAAGGCTTGAAGACCTGACTCTGCCAACTGGCCTCAGGGAGCGACATCTTGGAGGTGGCTAATGAATTAGACAGGTCCCACCCTCTTCTCTATGCTTCCTTTGCTACCTTCTCCCCCACCTTGGTTAATTTACACTCTACGTTATTTTAAAGGTGTTGCGAGTTCTATTATTGAATGACTAAGCCATCTAGAGCTGCCTCGGAAAGATGGGCAGCTGAGAAGTTTAATAAATAAATAAATATAAAGTATTAGAATAAATAAGAGGGACGCGGTGGCTCAGTGGCTAAGTCGCTGCGCTTGCCGATCAGAAAGGTCGGCGGTTCGAACGGAGTGAGCTCCCGTTACTTGTCCCAGCTTCTGCCAACCTAGCAGTTCGAAAGCAGGTAAAAATGCAAGTAGACAAAATAGGAACCACCTTTGGTGGGAAGGTAACAGCGTTCTGTGTGCCTTTGGCGATTAGTCATGCCCGCCACGTGACCAGGGAGACGTCTTTGGACAGCGCTGGCTCTTCATCTTTGAAACGAAGATGAACGCCGCCCCCTAGAGTCAGGAACGACTAGCACACATGTGCCAGGGGAACTTTCACCTTTACTTTTTATAACGATTCAATACATATTCCATGTTTTTGTGCCACCCAGCCTTGTGCTGAAAGGACCAACATCAACATTTCTCAACTTTGGCTACTTTTATAAGATGTGTGGATTTCAATTGCCAGAATTCTCTAGGGCCAACATGGCTGCCTGGGGAATTATGGGAGTCGAAGTCCACATATCTTCAAAAGTGACCAAGGTTGAGAAATACATTCTTTCCTTGCTGCTCTTCTGCAGTTTTAGCCCAGCTCTTGGGGAATTGCCAAATTTCCCCTGGAAAAGGGGGGGGGGGGGAAACCTTCCACGAGAAACCTCCACAAATGGATTTTGGCTCTTTTTATGAAAAGCCCAATTCTTTTTCTGTTCCCTAAATGCCAAGATGCCACACCCTAATCTTGTTCTTAGGTGTGTGTGTTTTGTGTTTTGTTTTGCTGGGTGAGATGAAGAACGGCCCCTTTTTCATTCCACCAAGCATCATCGAACACCGTTTCAAATTCCTCCTCGTGTCTTTTTTCAAAAGAAGCTGCTCCCTTCCTTGAACGCGGGGAAGGAGGGGAGGGAGGGGGAAGCGTTCAGGAGCCGGTCTGATGGAGGCTCTTCTTTCAATGTTTCATTTCCCCCTCTGCTTTTGATCTGCCTCCTATTGATCTCCTGTTGTGTTTTTCCCACTATGGCAAATACGACAGGTCGCGTGATTCGCGCACACGCTGCTTGCCGCGTGCTGTGAAGGTGGGCTGGGGTCTCAGTCATTCCCGTTCCTCGGTGCCCAGGTTCACAACCTCGTTTGGCATGTTTTCTGATCTCTCTTCTTCGGGGTTTCTTGCAGGGGTTCCCTGGATGCGTTGCCATGGACACTGTTCCCAGGGAAAGCATCTCTTTGCTGCACGCGCAACTTTGCAAAGGCCGGTCCTTCCTCTTTTCCCGACATGATCTTTGCCATCCATCCAGGAGCATCAATTGCACCGTAGCCTCGTGGTAGCACCAGCAAAAGCCAATAACGCCCCTTCCACCCGCAGAGAAACCGTTAAACCATTCGGAGACTTGGAGGAATCTCGGCCCATCCCAAAAAAATTTTTTAAAGGCTTTCGAAAAGGCAAGCGGAGAATAGAATCTCAGTTCCTTTTGATCAGAAGGAAATAATTACTTTGTTGATTATGCTGGGGGGGGGGGAATGCATTTCCCCCCCCAACGCCTTAGCTTCGTTCTCATGTTTTGTTTTGTGGGAGGCTTCACGGCAGGGTAAATCACAGCCAGCTTTTCTTTGACGCTTAATTGCTTTCTGCAAGACGGCTGGATTGTCCCTCTTTAACAAGGCAGCGTGTGTTCGCAATTCTGGGGAAGCTGGGGGGAAAAAACGTCAGGAGTCTTGGAAAGCTACTTGCAACATATTTTATTAAAAGTGTAAAGCTTTTGTAAGCTGCAGCTCACTTCCTCGGATGCATAGAGTGGAGCGGGACCAATGGAAGGTTTATTTTGGCCAAAATTGGCTGAATGTCCCATCAATCTACCATATTTTTTGGAGTATAAGACGCACCCCCCACCCAAAAGGGTGAAAATCTGGGTGCGTCTTATACACTGAATACTACCTAAACTCTGCCCCCTTTGCAAAAATGGACATGTAGAGAGTTTGGGAGGGGCCCCCTTTTTTGCAGAAAATGGCCCATTTTTGCAAAAAACGGGACATTTCATGTTCATTTTCACCCCCCCCATCCCCAGGAGCACTCTACAAGCCTCCGAAAGCTCTGCATGCCCCCCTTTTTTTTCTTCTTCAAAAAACAAGGCATGCAGAGAGTTTGGGAGGCCTGCAGAGTGTAAAAACGTTTTGTTTTTTTTAATTAACCTCTTCAAAATGGTGTGGCTTATACTCTGGTGCGTCTTATAGTCCGAAAAATACGGTAATTCAGTGTTTCTCAACCTTGGCAACTTGCAAGTGTCTGGGAGTTGAAGTTCAAACGCCTCCAACTTGCCAAGGTTGAGAAACACCGAGCTAGTCAATCATGTAGGCAGGAGTGGGATTCTACCGGTTCAGATTGGTTTCAGGCGAACCTGCAGCTCCGAAGATCATGAGCAAGTGGTCCCCCCCCCCACCGCCCGCCCCTGCACTCCGCCTACCTTTATCTTCTCAGCTGAATCGCGTGGCAGAGTGGATTGCCGCGCCTCCGCTGCTTTTCTTCACAAGCAATATCCGGAAGGTAAGTATTCTCTAAACTGCATGGGCGCTCAGCAAACTGGTTGTTAAACTGGTAGGATCCCACCCCTGCATATAGGTGATAAGCTGTAGCTAATACTTCTGAATAAAAACGTGTTAGTCAGAAAAGATGCCACTACACCATAAACACGATTCAGGAATTGACTTCCAAGACATGGGGAAGATTTTATGATTGGCTAGAGAAAGGAATCTAGAAAAGAAAGTAGGGAGAAGATCTAGAACCCAGACGATGCACTGTTAAATGGAAAAAAGGGTGAAGAAGTGGAAAACAGAAAAGAAAATATTAAATATATAAGTATATATCTAAGAGCAAGACATAAGGAGGGGGGAGAATATAGTTAGGATAGATTGGCGAAGGTAAGGGAATAAGAAATGATATCAAATTATATTTGGGTTTGCGGAAATACCATCCCAAGGAAATATAAAACTGAGACCCGAAAGAGACGCCTGTAATAATAGAAAAGAAAGAGAGAGAGGAGGAGAGAAGGAAAGGAAGATAGGGGAAAGAAGAAAGAAGTAGGGAGAGGAAGAGAAGGAGAGAGGGTAGGAAGGGGAAGAGTAGGAGAAAGGGAAGGGAAGAAGGAAGGGGAAGGAGAGGAGGAAGGAAGAAAGTAGAGAAAGAAGGGAGGGAGAAAAGAAAGGGAAAACAAGGAGGTGTTACAAAAGGAGGAAGGGATGGTAAATAAAGCAACCCAAACTGTATATTATAACCTATTAAATGAAATAATAAATGTATAAGAATGACAAATGTAAAGAAGAATAACAATCGTGAATGTATTCTTACAATAGTATGTAAGAGAATTTTTTAAAAGTATTTTTTTAAAAATGATTTTTGCCTATCCCAGATCTCCAATAAAAGTGGCCAACCTGAATCTCAGTGGACTACCTGGGGCATTCTGGGGATTGAAGTCCACCCAACTTCAAGTTATTAAGGTTCAGTTCCCATCTGGAACAGCTGGCCACTCTTGAGATAGGAGTCCTTTGGCTTTCCCTGCCTTGCCTTGCCTAGCTGCAAAGAGCAGCAGGAAAGGACGACCCTGATCAAAGCTGAAGCAGGACGGGCATCTGGATGGTGAAACCCTAGCTAGATGGGAAGCAAGACCCAGGGGTTGGGTTCATAACATGCGAAAGGAAATCAGGAAAACCAGGCTGAGTAGTTTGCATCCTGGGGATGTAAATAGGAAATAGGAGTCATGTGGCGGTACCTGCAGAGTCTAAACTCGGTTATTCTGTCCTTGTCGGCCTCTGGCCTGAGTTAGAGGAGGCCCAAAGACACTCCTTGTTCTGACCGAGGCTTCCCAAGAGCATGAAGGAAACTCCTTGTCCCGACAAAAAGCCCTTTTATTAATTGACTGAATTCTGCTCATTCACATCCAGCAAAGCCTTTCAAGGGAGGATTTACAGTCACAGACCTTCTCTGGCTTGGAGAGCTGCCAGGCTGATATCTGCAAAACATGGCAAGGAGTCTCGGAGAGTCACAAACCAATTAAGCAAATTAATTGTCTCCTGCAAACTTCCCTCCCCTTTCACTCCTCTTTTATTTCCTCTGGGAGAGGCCATTCATCATCCACCTGTGGCCTTGCTTACTCCCAAGTCAACCACTGTTCTTTAGCTGTTCCCTTCATCTGGCAACTCTGCATATGCGCACACTGGGAACAGGCTCCAGCTGTTCTTCTGCCTCACTGATGTCTGATTCAGAAGGCAGCTGATAACTGTCAGATGGCCCTGGCCCCCACTCTGCCTCTGACATAGAGCCCTCATCAGAGCCTTCCCCAGACTCCAGGACTGGCCCATGTTCCTCCCCAACCTCCTCACTGTCTGAATCTGCCACCAGCTCTCCTGGCAGGCCTCAACAGTCCTCAATGTTAGCAGGAGCAGAAATATCAGACTCCTTTATCCTCCATAGTCCGCACTGATGATGTTACCTAGTTTGGTAATAAAACATCTGCACAAAAACAACCAAACTCGGAGAGCACCAAGGACCCACACATATCAGATTCCTCTATCCTCCACAGTCACTGGCAGGATTTTAATTTTTGCTCCCAGGGTTTTGTGAAATCCTTGAACAAGCGGATTCTAGAGTGGCCAGTTGGCCTGGAAAAGGCTTCCGGAGCATGCCAGCCTTGCAAAACGCTGCTTCTGGACCTCCCTCAGGCCATCACGGTATTAAAACCGCAGCTCTCCAGAAAAAAAGCTGCTCCTTCACTCTCGTGCTGTTCAATAATTAAAAGAGCTGAATAAGTCAAAAGATCTCCACAAATAGCATCAGCTGGCTGAGACCCATCCTCATTGCACAGGTCTCCCACTCCTTTGGACCAGCTGCAAAGACAGATTCTGGCACCACGAACTCCTCTAAAACCAGGCAGAACATGTAATTGCTTTTAAATCAAGTTGCAATTTCACAGTCCAGGTTTTCCATTTTATATTCCTGCCCTTGGCAGCGGCTTTCATAGGAAATTTTGCTGCTAAAGATTTCTGGGAAAATGACGGGAAGAGAGGGAGACACGCAGTGAGGCTGCCCTTGTGATGGCTGCTTGTTGCAGTGTGTGGAGTGGCAGGGGGATATTTTGGTGGCTGGTAGAGTTTTCGATCTGTTTTGGGATGGGGGAGCAAAGTGGAATAGAACAACAGTGTTAGATATTAGCATATATCGAAGGAAGTCTCCTCTCTGGTCCGCTGCTACAGCGGGAAACAGGTATCGCTCTGATTGGTGGCCAAACATGGATAAAGAGATAGAGGAGTGGGTGGCCACTTGCGATCCATGCCAAGAATCGAGACCAGCACCCCCGGAAGCGCCCGCCACAGAATGGGAAAAGCCTAAAGCACCCTGGTCGAGAATACACATCGACTTCGCAGGGCCAGTTCAAGGTCAGACGTTCCTTATAGTTGTGGATGCATACTCCAAATGGCTAGAAGTAGTCCTAATGACTTCAACCATGGCAGAGGCAGTCATTAAGGTTCTACGGCGACTTTTCGCCACTCATGGCCTGCCCGACCTCCTGGTCTCCGATAACGGGCCCCAGTTCACGGCCATGCAATTCGAAATATACTTAGCAGGTCAGGGAATTCGGCATGCCCGCGTCGCGCCATTCCATCCGGCATCAAACGGACAGGCGGAGAGAATGGTGCGATCCGCAAAAGAGGCCCTCGCTAGGATGGGTCCAGGTGATTGGCAAGCACGCATTGACCATTACCTATTAATCCAACACATTACCCCCAGCGCAACGACGGGTAGGAGCCCCGCTGAGCTACTCATGGGCTGCCGTCTACGGTCTCACCTGGACCGTCTTCACCCAAATTACTCTGCCACAGCTCCCCCAGACTCCACAAGCAAAATTCGGAGCTTTAGCATAGGGGATTCAGTATACGCCCACAACTATGCAGGGGGAACATTGTGGATGCTGGCAAGGGTCATTGGCATCACGGGTCCACGATCGTATCTGTTAGAACTGGAAGATGGGCGGAACTGGAAAAGGCACATCGATCAACTTCGGGGTCGCCTGGCACGCTCAGACCTACGAACCGAGGATGAGAGCTACCTACCAACGCAAAGTCAGCCACTCGAGAGCCCCAACACAGAGAACTACGACACCTGCGAGCCCAGGTCAGAACAAGAGGCCGAGCACGAAACGGAACAACCCCCAAGCAACGTGAGCAAGCAGACCCCCGAACACCCGAGCAACGAAAGCATGCAAGCCCCCGAACTTGAAACTGAGAAAGCAGCCGATCCTGCAACCACTCCTGACCAACCCGAACTGCGACGCTCCACTCAAGTAAGGCAAACTCCAACATACCTTAAGGACTACATAACCAACCGAAATGTTCCGTCTAAGAGGGGAGGGGTGTTAGATATTAGCATATATCGAAGGAAGTCTCCTCTCTGGTCCGCTGCTACAGCGGGAAACAGGTATCGCTCTGATTGGTCGAGAGGCGTACCCGAGTCCTATAAAAGGGGAACCCTCCGGCCACAGAGCAAGCTGGATCACTTCTTCTACTAATAAAGAGCTGTTAAGTCACTTCGTGTCCGCAGTCTGTTCTCTCGTTGCCCAGATCCAACAAACAGAGTTGGAAGGGACCTTGGAGGTCTTCTAGTCCAACCCCCTGCTTAGGCAGGAAACGCTACACCACTTCAGACAAAGGGTTATCCAATCTCTTCTTAAAAGAAGAGATTAGAAGATTAGAAAGAACCTCAGCAGAAATGCTAGGCTCCTGTTGAATGGATCCACCTGTTGACATCAGGTGAGTCTTCTCCTGGTGCACTGTACTTCTTCCCCCCCCCCCTTCCCGGAAGCTCCTCTCAAAATTGTGGCGCCGACCAGTGACGGAGCCGCAGCAGAGGGAGGAAAGAGCCACACGTGGCTCTGGAGTCGCAGTTTGCTTATCTATACCGTTTCAGACAAATGGCTATGCAACATCTTCTTAAAGACTTCCAGCGTTGGGGCATTCACAAGTTCTGGAGGCAAGCTGTTCCACCGATTAATTGTTCTCACTGTCATGAAGTTTCTCCTCAGTTCTAAGTTGCTTCTCTCCTTGATTAGTTTCCACCCATTGCTTCTTCTTCTACCCTCAGGTGCCTTGGAGAATAGTTTGATTCCCTCTTCTTTGGGG
The DNA here is from genome assembly GCF_964273705.1 of Natrix helvetica. Taxonomy (NCBI): domain Eukaryota; kingdom Metazoa; phylum Chordata; class Lepidosauria; order Squamata; family Natricidae; genus Natrix; species Natrix helvetica. Next base: position 13,530,039 of record NC_138548.1, read on the forward strand.
CAACCCCTGAGATATTGGAAGGCTGCTTTCATGTCAAGTGGAGCAGTTCAGAATGGAACATGCTTGCCACTCTTGGAGTTTTGTGGGCTGGGTCGTCTCTTCTGCCACACTCAATCTACCAGGTGGCTGGATTCAACTGTGATGGAAGAGGGTCCCTTCCTGTAGCCCTTATTTTCTGGGACTTTTACTGCTGGATGCCTTTGCTCTTGCCCTATTCCTAACTGCACCATCGGCTTGTCTTGCTGCTGAATGCAGGGGTTTTTGGGGGGAGGGGGCAATGGTCAGATGGGTCGGGGTTACAGTTGAGTGACAGATTAGTATAAACTACCTCTCCCCCAGAGGCCCCTTTGCATTCCCTGGGGGGGGGGGCGGAGAGATAGATGCTGGTAGACATATGTGCCATGTGCAAAAAAAACCATTGGTACCACTAGATGGCAGCACAGGTGGGCCTTATGTCAGAATCCTCCTTTAGGGAAACTCCTGCACTGTGGGGATCCTGGAAGAGGCGTCAAGGAGTGGGCTGATGTTAGAAAACCTCATCTGTTCTCCAGATGGGTCCTCTCTCTACTCTTGAGTAACGTCTGTCTCCCTGTCTGTGTCTTCCAGCAAACAACTTGCTTTGTCTTTTACATTTGCAACATATTTAATGCAGCTTTTGTAAGCTGCAGCTTGCTTCCTCGGATGCATCGAGCGGAGCAAGACCGATGGTAGGTTTATTTCGGCCAAAATTGGCTGCGGGCAAAATCTTCCTCCATCCTTCAGTGTTTCTCAACTTTGGCAATTCGAAACTGTCTTGGACTTCAACTCCCAGAATTCCCCAGCCAGCAAAGCTTTAAGAATTCCCAGAGTTCCCCAGCCAGCACAAACTTTAAGCTGGTGGGGAATTCTGGGAGTTGAAGTCCACCTATCGTAAAGTTGTTAAGGTTGCAGGCTTGGTTGTCATTTATCTGTGCCATTTGTCTCTTTGCACAGCTGGTTGAAGGCCATCTGGATAGACAGATGTTGCCTTTCCCCAACTACAGCACATCGGCCCCGCAACGCTGCTCATTCCGTCTCCCCGACAAGCTGAAAACCTGGCGCTTGAGGGCAGAGAAGACGCTTTGTGTGAAGACGATGTTTGGCTCCTCCTAGAAAAGCAGCAACAGATGCTGGAGGAAAGAGCTTTTTTCTGCCTGGGAGTTTGGGGAGTTAGATTTGGCTGGAGGGAATTCCTTCAGACAGCATGAAATAATTTCCAGAGTACAGCAATTGTTAATTGTCATAAATCAGGAAGCTCTCAAATTAGAGTGACGCTTGGTGGGATTGAGCTGAAAAACGCTGTTATGTCATAGAATCAGAAGTTGAAAGTCTTCTGGTTTAAATCTCACCTCCTTCCCATATTTATTAGGCACCTTGTTATCGGCATAGCCCCGTGATGGCGAACCTATGGCACGCGTGCTACAGGTGGCACACGGAGCCATATCTGAGGGCATGTGAGGCATTGCCCTATGTCAGCTCCAACGCACATGTGCACGCTGGCCAGCCGATTGCTGGCCTTCCGAAGGGTGGGGGGAGGCAGTTTTTCACACTCCCCAGGCTTCAGGAAAGCCTCCGGAGCCTGTGGATGGCAAAAAACAGGCCCAACAGCCTAGCGGAAGTTCAGAAATGAACTTCCGGTAGGCCCTTTAGGCCATTTTGTGCCCTCCCCAGGCTTCAGGGGTTTTCCTGAAGCCTGGGGAGGACAAAAAACAGCCCAAAGGGCCTACTGGAAGTCCAGAGGCTTCAGTGAGGCCTGCACGCATGCGTGGAGGGGGGTTGTGCGCACATGCGAGGGGGGGCATTGCATTATGGGTGTGGGTGCGCATGCTTCCACTATCACACGCACGTGCGCCCTTTTGGCACCCGAGGAAAAAAACCTTCGCCATCACTGGCATAGCCTATGAATACTCCATTTTCACTGTTCACTTCCACTGAGATTGCCTTCAAATTACATTGGAGAAGACACTTGAGCAGAGGCCTCGAACCTTGGCAACTTTAAGACTTGTGGACTTCAACTCCCAGAGTTGCTGCCGGCTGAGGAACTCTGGGAGTTGAAGTCCACAGGTCTTAAAGTTGCCAAGGTTCGAGGCCTCTGCTCTTGAGAATCCCTTGGACTACAAGGAGATCAAATCGGTCAATCCTAAAGGAAACCAACCCTGACCGTCCTTTGGAAGGACAGATACCGAAGCTGAAGCTCAGATGCTCTCGCCACCAAAGGAGAAGAGAGGACTCCTTGGAGAAGACCCTGATGTTGGGAAAGATTGAAGGCAAAAGGAGAAGGGGACGGCAGAGGGATGGGATGGTTAGATAATGTCATCAGCATGAATTTGTGCAAACTCCAAGAGATGGGCGTGGGTGGGTATTGATGCGTTCTGATCCATGGGATCACGGAGCATCAGGCATGGCTTAGCAACTTACCAGCATCTGTGATTGGCAGAAATCTGGGGAGGTAACTGTGCAGATGTTGTGAGGCTAACGGGTGGAAGCATTCCACAGGAGCCTAGCATTTTCTGCTGAGGTTCTGAAGAGATTGGACAATCATTTGCCTGAAATGGTATAGGGCAGTGGTTCTCAACCTGTGGGTCGGGACCCCTTTGGGAGTCGAACGACCCTTTCACAGGGGTCGCCTTAGACCATTGGGAAACACATATTTTCAACAAAATTCGGAAAACATAAAATAAGTTTATGGTTGGGGGTCACCACAACATGAGGAACTGTATTAAAAGGTCGCGGCATTAGGACGGTTGAGACCCACTGGTCTAGGGTTTCCTGGCTGAGCAGGGGGTTGGACTAGAAGACCTCCAAGGTCCCTTCCAACTCTGTTATTCTATTCTATTCTAATGGCTGAGGGTTTTGCTGTGTCTCTAAAATACCCAAAAGATGAGGATGGTGTATAAACTAGGGGAGCATCCATACAATTGGAGAAATGGAACTGGCTTTGCCAGCTTCAGTACTTTGGCCACCTAATGAGAAAGAAGGACTCCCTGGAGAGGAGCCTCATGCTGGGAAGGATGGAAGGCAAAAGAAGAAGAAGGGGACGACAGAGAATGAGGTGGCTGGATGGAGTCACCGAAGCAGTCGGCGTGAGCTTAAATGGATTCCAGAGGATGATAGAGGTCAGGAAGGCCTGGAGGAACATGGTCCATGGGGTTGTGATGGGTCGGGCACAACTTCGCAACTAATAAAAACAATACTTCATCCTCATCTGTGATAGCTGGACAGATTTTATAGTTATTACTGGTACATTTCCTTGATGTCCCGTTCAACAATGTTTTCATTTTAGCCAAATTCAGAGTTGTTTCTTATATCAGATAAAAGACATGTCTGAAGGTTTCAACATACAGTATATTGCAAAGACAACTGTTTCTTAGGGTAGAATAGCCATCTAACATCCAGAGTGGGATTTCCTAGCACTAATTTTTAAATGAGGTCACAATCTTACAGAAAACACCCCTGGAGGAGGTAGGACAGAATTTCCAAACAAAACTGCATGAAATTGGAGCAAAGCCTTGGGAGGTGGCAGTGTTGTTGGTTATTGATCGTCTGGAAAGAGAATAGCTCTTTCAGAGGGGCAGTTGGCATCTTCAGCACATACAGGTAGTCCTCGACTTACGACCACAATGGAGCCCAACATTTCTGTTGCTAAGTGAGATGTTTGTTAAGCAATTTTTTTGGTCCCATTTTACGACCTTTTGTGCCACATTTGTTAGATGCATTGCAGCAGATGTTAAGTTAGTAACATGTCTCTTAAGTGAATTTTGTTTCTCCATTGACTTTGCTTATCAGAAAGTCGCCAAGGCTGATCACGTGACCCCATGACATTGCAGCCATCATAAAGACGAGTCGGTTGCCAAGCCTCTGATCACGTGACCATGGGGATCCTGTGATGGTCATTAAAAATATGTGTGAAAAATAGTCATAAGTCGCTTTTTCTAGTGCTGTTGTAATTTGGAACAGCCGCTTAATGAGCTGTTGTAAGCCGAGGACTGCCTGTAGAGTAGGTGAGTAGGTGAGGCAGATCCAGTGATGGGATTCAGCCAGTTCGCACCTATTTGGGAGAATCGGTTGTTAACTTTCTAAGCAGTCTGGAGAACTGGTTGTTGGAAGTAATCTCATTTTGTTTTTTTTCCATTTTACAGGGCTAATCCTGTAAGGAAGGCAGGAAGGAAACATTCTGGTGTTTCTAGCCTAATCTTTATTGCCCTGCTTACAGAAACTGCCTCTCCGGTTAACCCTTATTGCATTGTAACAGCTAAGGCAAGCACCCATTAATGTGAGTGATGTTGAGTTGGCTACACCCACCCAGTCACATGACCCCGAGCCACACCTACCCACCCAATGATCTACCAAGCTGGCCATTAGGGCAGAGAACCAGTTCTTAAATTATTTGAATCCCATCACTGACTCTCTCCATAACAATTACCGTATTTTTCAGAGTATAAGACACACCTTTCCCCCCCAAAAAAGAGGGTAAAAATCTGTGTGCATCTAATACACTGAATACAACATTTTTGGCCTCCTGAAACCCCACCTCCCTTTGCAAAAATAGATGTGCAGAGGCTTTGGGAGGCTTGTAGAATGCTCCTCGGGGCTGGGGAGGGCAAAAATGAGAAAAAATGGGCTATTTGGCTCATTGTTTCTCTCCTTGATTAGTTTCCACCCATTGCTTCTTGTTCTACCCTCAGGTGCCTTGGAGAATAGCTTGACTCCCTCTTCTTTGTGGCAGCCCCTGAGATATTGGAACACAGCTATCATGTATCCCCTAGTCCTTCTTGATAGCAGTGTTCCAATATCTGAGGAGTTGCCCCAAAGAAGAGGGAGTCAAGCTATTCTCCAAGGCACCTGAGGGTAGAACAAGAAGCAATGGGTGGAAACTAATCAAGGAGAGAAGCAACTTAGAACTGAGGAGAAACTTCCTGACAGTTAGAACACTTAATCAGTGGAACAGCTTGCCTCCAGAAGTTGTGAATGCCCCAACACTGGAAGTCTTTAAGAAGAAGTTGGATAGCCATTTGTCTGGAACGGTATAGGGTTTCCTGCCTAGGCAGGGGGTTGGACTAGAAGACCTCCAAGGTCCCTTCCAACTCTACTATTGTATTGTATTGTATTGTATTGTATTGTATTGTATTGTATTGTATTGTATTTATGCCCCCCCAACCCCCAGGAGTATTCTACAAGCCTCCCAAAGCCTCTGCATGCCCCCTTTTTTTGCAAAAAAATGACCTTTTTTGTGTGCAAAAAACAAGGCGTGTAGGAGGTTTGGGAGGCCTGCAGAGTGCAAAAACTTTTTTTTTTTAAATTTACCTCTTCAAAATTATGGTGCGTCTTATACTCTGAAAAATACGGTATTCAATATTGTGAAGGTCTCCACAGATTCTGTCTCTCCAAGAAGAAACCCTGCCTGCTAGGGACACATGATGTGTAAAAATAGTAAGGTCCATCAGGCTAGGAAAGGGACACCTGCCCTTGAGGGGGGGGGCAGCCTTTCCTCTCTCCATCGAGGGCTTAGGGAAGGTCAATCAGGTCCTCTGGTGCAACCTTGACTGATCAGGTGTCATTGGGAGGTTCTTGGCTTATGTGTCCACACTTACCCTGGGAAGGCTTGCGCTGAGTTAGCAGTGTGCATTGCCAAGCATTCAGTTGCCTTGTCCACAGCCTTTGCTACAAGATAGCTGTGAAGGACCTTCCTTGCAGAGACACCAGCAGTCCTCGACTTACAACCACAACCGAGCCCAACATTTCTGTTACTAAGCAAGGCAGTTGTTAAAGTGAGCTTTGCCCCATTTCACGACCTTTCTTGTCACCGTTGTTAAAATCACTGCAGTTGTTAAAGTGAGTAATACAGTTGCTAAATGAATCTGGCTTCCCCATTGACTTTGTTTGTCAGACGGGGCATGATCCCAGGACACTGCAACCATTGTAAATGTGAATCAAATGACAAATGTCTGAATTGTGAACACGTCACACACACACATACACACATACATACACGTCTTGCCTTGTTGTGTGGACAGTGAACACCCATGGCTTCAAGTCACTCCGATCTCCCTGTTGGGGTGTGAATTCCAGTTCTAATAATATCCTGGGCAAGCCTACAAACAGCTCACAAAAAAATGAATGGCTTTCCCATTTGCTTATCTTCAACAGTGGACGCTCTAAAGCAAAGGTGGGGAACTGTGGCCCCTTCATGACTTGTGGACTTCAATTCCCAGAATTCCTGAGCCAGCTGGCTCAGGAATTCTGGGAATTGAAGTCCACAAGTCATGAAGGGGCCATAGTTCCCCACCTTTGCCTTAGCGCAGCTGGCTCAGGAATTCTGGGAATTGAAGTCCACAAGTCATGAAGGGGCCATAGTTCCCCACCTTTGCCTTAGTGCAGCTGGCTCAGGAATTCTGGGAATTGAAGTCCACGAGTCATGAAGGGGCCATAGTTGTTTAAGAAGAGCCTCACACTTTCACATTCAATGCTGAAGGAAGAAGAGAACTTCCCCCTCTCAAGATTTTCACGCTCCATTTCGGTTGTCTCAACCTGACAGCTAAGCCTAACTGGGCTGGAAGGAAGCCTGCCCAAGGGGGAAAGTGCTGACTCCGGAGTGTGTGGGTGTGGGTGTGGGTGTAGGTCTGTGCCAAGTGCAACATGCTTTGTGTTTTAAAATTGAGGGCTCAAGGAGGAAGGATTCTCCTTGCAATGAAAGGGGAAGGAGCGAAGGGGGAAAGAAGTCCAACAATGTCAGCCCTCGCTTGATAACCCCAATTGTGCTCCAAATTTCTGTTGCTAGCGAGACGGTTGTTGAGTCTTGCCCCATTGTATGATCTTTCTTGCCACAGTTGTTAAGTGAATCACTGCAGTTAACTCAGTCAGATTTGGCTAAGGGAATCTGGCTTCCCCGTTGACTTCGCTTGTCAGTAGGTCATAAAGGGTGATCACACGTCAACCGTCATAAATATGAACCCAGTTGCCAAACATCCAAATTTCGATCATAGCAATAGCACTTAGATTTATATAAAGGTAAAGGTTCCCCTCGCACGTATGTGCTAATCGTTCCTGACTCTAGAGGGCGGTGCTCATCTCCATTTCAAAGCTGAAGAGCCAGCACTGTCCAATGACGTCTCCGTGGTCATGTGGCCGGCATGACTAAATGCTGAAAGCGCATGGAACACTGTTACCTTCCCACCAAAGGTGGTCCCTATTTTTCTACTTGCATTTTTTCATGCTTTGGAACTGCTCAATTGGCAGAACCTGGGACAAGTAACAGGAGCTCACTCCGTTACGCGGTGCTAGGGATTTCAACCGCCGAACTGCCAACCTTTTCTGATGGATAACCAGCTAGCCATACCCTTACTGGGATTTGAACCTGGGCTGTATTATATCTTAGGCAGGAGTCTTAGCCACTAAGCCACAGGCTCGCCTCCTTATCAGTTGAGCCAGGGAAATAGGTATGTATTTGTGTTACAACCCCTGGTATGCCTAAATATGGGAGGAAGGTCACTACTCCCTCTTTCTGTCCTTCGGCTCATCACAGAAGACCATGCAGGCAGAAAACCATATTTTTATTTTTAATGTTGCCTTTTTATATTTGTGTTGTATTTGTACTGATAAATAAATAAAAGGAGACTAGTATAGATCTATTTCGAGCTAATTAGCTCTCATCAGCTAGCCATACCCTTACTGGGATTTGAACCTGGGATACATACATACATACATATCCATAATTCCGTTAATCTGGGACTGGGTCCTCATCAACCTCGAGCTGGTCAGGATTGAACTCCTGGCTAGGGGCAGAGTTAGCAATACTGCATTCTAAGATTGGATGCCAATGAAAACCCCTGTTAAGGACTTGCTACCACTCATTCACCTGTGGCCTATCTGCGACCTGAAAGCTCTTTGCTGGAAGACCCTCTTCTAAAGCCTGACCCTCAGATGTAGTTACTCTCTTCCAGTAGAGCCTAATAGTGTGCTTCATAGGATGAGAATCAAAAAAGTGGTGTGGTGGCCTAGAGGTGGAGCTCTCACCTCACAATCAGGAGGCTGTGAGTTCAATCCTAGGTAGAGGCAGATATTTCTCTCTCTGGGCACGATGAGACTATATCTGCTGAATATAACTCTGCATTGGCGACAGGAAGGGCATCTGGCCAGTAAACACTCAGCTCCATTCAATTGCCTTGACTCCACCCCACAAGGGATTATGGGATCCTTAAAAGATTATGATGAGGATGAGGATCAAAAATACTAGGTTGTCACTTTCTTTAATGCTCTTCTGCTGTTATCAGTCTAGGGCAGGAGTTCCCAATCTCGGCAACTTTAAGACCTGTGGACTTCAACTCCCAGAATTCTCCAGCCAGCATGCCAAGATGGGGAGCCCCTAGTCTAGGGTAACACTTGGAGCCATGTTGATTAGAACCCAGAAATGATCTGTCTGGGATGTTCTTCACTGCAGCCTCCACTTCCAAGATCCCCTTGTGGTCTCCTCTCCATCCCTTCTTAGCTTCAGTGCCTTGGAAAACAAAAAGAACTGAGAAATTCTTAACAGGAATCTGCCCCACCTCCATCCAAGTGTCTTTTATCTACTGCGCAGTTGGGATAATAATTATTATTTATATTAGACCCGCCGCACCATCTGCTGAAAAAATAATCTATGCAAAGTGCTTGGAATAGATTTTAAAATTCTTAGGGGATGATTAATGTAAGAGTAGCAAGTTCTTTGAATAAATTTGTATTAATAATGAGTTATTGGGGGATTTTTCCCCCCCCCAAGCTCAAAGGACTGATATAGTAAAGAATTAACTACCATCATTTTAAACATGGCTTATAAATTAAGGTCCAGCTCACCTCTCTGGCAGGTCAGTTCGAGGCTGAGCTCCCAGGAATCTTTAAAAGGGCGTACAATTTTTTAAAAGATCTGCTCACGTTTGAACTCTCTAGTGTGCCTTTTTCCTCTGCGATGAATAGCAATGTGGATCTCAAGGATCACACTGTTTTGGGATTTATCCTACAACTCTATTATTAATGAAAGCACTTGTGCAAGAGCATCACTTAAGAGAATTGATGCTTTTGAAGTGTGGTGCTGGAGAAGCCTTGTGAGAATCCCTTGGACTGCAAGATCAAATCAGTCGATCCTGAAGGGTATCAACCTTGACCGTCCTTTGGAAGGACAGATACTGAAACTGAAGCTCCGATACTTTGGCCGCCAGATGAGAAGAGGGGACTCTTCGGAAAAGGCCCTGATGTTAGGAAAGATGGAAAGCAAAAGGAGAAGGGGACGGCAGAGGGATGAGATGGTTAGCTAGTATCATTGATTCAGGAATTTGGGAAGACTTAGGGAGACAGTGGAGGAGGGGGGGTGCTATGGTCCATAGGGTTGTGAAAAGCCAGACATTTACGGTAACAGATTTAACAGAGTCGGAAGGGACCTTCTAGATCATCTAGTCCAACCCTCCCCCTCCTCAAGCAGGACACCCTACACCATTTCTGACAATGGCAGTCCAATCAATTCTTGAAAGCCTCCAGTGATGAAGCTCCCACAACTTCCGAAGGCAACTTCTGTTCCATGGGTTGATTGCTCTGTCAGAAAATTCCTCCTTATATCCAGGTTGAATCTCTCCTTGATCAGTTTCCATCCATTATTCCTTGTCTGGCCTTCAGGTGCTTTGGAAAATAGTGTGACCCCCTCCTCTCTGTGGCAGCCCCTTAAATATCAGAAGACAGAGGGATTACTGGATAAAGGAAAATTAAATTAAATTAAGCCCAGACAACAGAGATGCTCTTAATAAACCAGGACCTGTGACTTGGGGTTAACCCTTTAGGGGTTTCTTTGCTCCAAAACAAGATGTTCGCTATTTGGGGGTGCTTCATGATCCAGAATTTGTACTCAGATAGCAACTGTGGTCAACACCTGGATTTGCATAATTATGATTAACAGACCAACTGATTAGATTGGCTATAGTTGTCCATAGCTTGGTCACATCCAACTTGACCAATGCAATGTGTTTTATGCAGGGCTTCTTAAAAGGGTCCATACATTATAAAGTCACAGCACCCAGGCTGTGACTTGAGATCAAATGCTGCCCATTAGAAAAATCTGAACAAGTTGCCAGTTGCTTACTGAGCACAATCTAAATTGTTGGTATTGACCTTTAAAGCCGTAAGTGGGAATTCTGGCTCGGGATATAATTCATGCTAATTTATGGAGATCCTACAATATTTAAATGAGCGCATTGGAAATGATAGACTACGAAGAACGCCAACCAATAGAAATGCAGTTGGTCTGAAAACTGCTGAAAGCTCTATTGGTATGACAGGTTTAAATGGTCAGGAGCAGGTAACAGCTAAAGTCAGCTAGCATGAAGTCCTAGAACAGCCCCACAAAAATGAAGTCGCTCTGGGAACTTCACCTTGCTGCCCGTTTTAAGTTTTCATCCCCAGCTCCTCACCCCCTATACAGTGTGATCTGAGGGAGTAAAAAAATGGAAACGGTGGGACCCGCCTAGTTATCTAAAATGTTGTCCATTCCTTGATTCTGGAGGAAATAAATCCACATCACCCTCAAGCCATTCCTTGTCTGCTGTGAGAATAGCAACTTCTAATTATTTTTTTTTTTTTGCTGTGTCAAAGGTAGTATTTGTCAGGCCTGCAGTTATATTCCTTTTTAGGATCTTTGGCCTGCCATACACTCTCTTATTTCATTATCCTGTTTCATTAGTGTAGTAATTGGGAGGGGGAATAAAAAGGAGTAGAATTGTGGAATGTGTTGTTGTCATTCCTTTCTAGAAGCCCAAGGTCATTTTTTGTCTCTGCACCTCTGCACATGACCGGAACCAGCTCGGTGGAGATGCCAGCGTGGCCAAAGAAGATTGGACCATGTGATGGATTTATGGGTGTGGGGATAAGATGATGAACTTTCAACTGGGTGGAATCCCAGGAAGCTTTTAGATTTGGGATTCCACAGTTTGTGCCAACATGTCTGTCTTATTAAATTGGAACTTTAAGGATAGCTCTGCCTTGGACTCTGATTTAATTCTGCATGATATTTGGAACGCTGACAGTATTTCTCATCTTCTGCCAGCACGACAAGTGTGTTATGAGCTGTCTTCTGTATTTAAATTTGTAGGAGAAACCTACTTTTCAATCAGCCAATGGATGCTTTTGTGGGCATTCTCCCTTCCTTCAAGATTCAGGGATGTCCAACCTTGGTAACTTTTAAGATCTGTGGAACTCCCAGCAAGCTGGCTGGGGAATTCTGGGTGTTCAAACCCACAGATCTTAAAGTTCCAAGGTTGGACATTCCTGTTCTAGTTACTGACCATCGCCCTCCATGACCATTTTGTTCTGGGTTGCTGGACTACTGAAATAACATTTTTTTTGGGGGGGAGGGAGTGCTCAATCAGCCCACCAGTGAACTGGGAGACATTTTTGGTGGGTTTTTTTTTAAACAATTGCTGATGCAGCAATGAAATGGCAGATATTTCCTTTCCTTTCTTTTGAAATTGATCCAATGAAAAGAAGATACTTGATCCAAGGTGTTTTTTTCAAGAGGCAACTGGGCTTTCTGGCTTTTCTTTGAAGACATTTCTCTTCTCATCCAAGAAGCTTCTTTCATTCTAACTAACTGGTGGGGAATAGAAGGATTTATATTCTTCCAGTCAGCTGGTCGTTAGCACTCAGGATCATTGAGGCCACTTGAGGGTGTCAAGATGGAAGCCATCTTTTGCATTGGGCCTTCAGGCCTGCCACATTTTCTACTGTGGGAAAATGGGAGGGGGGGATTATATAGAGTAGGGGAGATATATAGCCTAAATAACATTCCTTTCTCAGAGAGTCAAGGACACCTTGCCCTGCAGCTGCGATGGTGTGACTGGGAAGCGTCTCCAATTGGGACGGTGCCTGATTGGGCCATGTGACAGACATGTGGGTGCTGGGCAGGGACTTGGACTTTCACTTGGGTGGGGAAAACCTGGAAGCTTTCAGATTCGGGTTTTCCCAGATGTGCCAATATGACATCTCTAATAAAGTGGAGCTTTGAGGAAACTCAAGCCTCGGAGTCTTCTTTCGCTGGGGGTGTTACTTGGAAACCTGACATTAACCTGAATCTTCTTTAACAATTCTACCAGCTCCCCACGAACTCCGGGGTGCTGTCCGGGGTCCTGAGCCCCAAGCGTCAACCTGATCCTGGGCGGCTCGAAGACTCAGGGAAAATGAAGGAGAAAAAAATGACAGAGGGGTTATCTATACCCTCAGAATCACCTGAATTAGAGTGCAAAAGGGTGTGGAACCTTCTTGGAACCGCTGAAAGTGTTGAGTGCTTGCTTTTCTGGCACAGATGTTGTAGGTCAGGGGTCTCCAACCTCGACACCTTTACGACTTGTGAATTACGACTCCCAGAATTTGTCAGCCAGTCCACAAGTTGTAAAGTTGCCAAGGTTGGAGATCCCTGTCGTAGGTGAAGCAGGAGCAGAATCCAACAATCGGGGACATAATCACCAGCATCTGGACAGAGCAGCATTATTGTCAAAGCTTGACATCTGGACAGCTATTTCTCAAGCTCCCTTCCTTTCCAGCCAGCAGCTGTTAGCAGCAGAGGGACAAGCAGTTTAAGAGAGATGTTTGGAATTGTCCCCGGTCATTCATGTTGCAAAAAATAGTCAGTTAACAGCCTTTCACAAGCCAAGAACAAAACTTTGAATAAGGAGCCAAGAGACCGTATGCTGGAACCAAAACTTGGCCAACTTGCTGAGAAAACGGGTTAGGGTTAGGGTGAGCACACGGAGGGAATCCTTATCGCTCTAAGATAATAGACAAACAGGACTGGCTCCGACCGAAATGAACAAGAAAATAATCCCAAGGAAGGAAGATTGAAAGGACTGAGAGACTAACCAAGCTCTCCAAGTTACAAGGTTTGTACGATGGTGGTGAATGTTAAGGACTGATTTACAGAAAGGCACAGTGGGGGGTTCTGCCATCCTCTCTAGTGGGGGGCAAAATGGTGTCTGTGATTCCCTCACTGGTTTGCAATCGTTGAGTGCCTTCTTCAGCTGCTACATCCTTTCATGAATAATTGAACAATTCACTTTCTCAGCGGATTCATCCTTTCCCCTCCCCTCCCCTCCCCTCCATAGGTCCATCTCTGCTGCCTGGACCATCAGAAGGAGGGACCATCAGAGGGAGACAGGATGGCTTTCCTGAGAAAGGGCTTATTTGTCAAGCTATGATTTTGGTCCCAAATACAGAGCGTCCCCTTTCAGTGAAAATCCTCCTTTGCATTGAAAGCTCCTTTCCATTCAGGACTGGCTGTAACAAGGAAAGGAGAGCTCCTCCAGCGGCAGAGCTGTGGGGCATAGAGTGGCTTGAAATAGCCCTGCGGCATGATTTGACCCCCGTGCCCCTAATCTAGCAGAGCTCAGCCTTTCCGCAGCTAGGACACTCAAAACGACCACTTTGCAGGGGGGTTACTTTTGTTTTTGTTCTGTTAGCAAGTGAGTAATTTTTTTCTCGTGACGTTAAGAGCATCACTGATCCCTTTTCTGATGAAAATCAGGAAATCTCCATGGACTGCCAACCCTGCAAAGAGCCCACTCTTGTCCTGAACCATCTTGGTGACTTCAAGGAGAGTAGAAGGAGCTGCGCCTATTTTTTTGCCATCTCAGGTCTTGCTAAGATGCCCTGACTCCATCCAAGTGGAAGGAAACTGTTAAAAGAAGTTGGAAAAGAAAAAACCTGCGAGTTACCTGTCCTTTCCCTTCATCACCAAGCTATAAGCTTGCCATGAGTGGGGTTTCAATTTACCTGGGTATGTACAGGTACGCTGGGGAGGTTATTCCAAATTCTATCACAATCAGCCCTATAGTGTTAAGCAAGAGCGGCTGAGATCAAACCAATATTCCAGTATTTTTCGCACTATAAGACGCATTGGACCCTAAGACACACATTAACTTTAGAGGAGGAAAACAAGAAAAAAAATCTGCCTCTGCCTCCCAGCACCCATCTGGTATTCATCTGGTTAGTGTCCTTGCAGCAAACAGCAAACAGCCTGGCCAACTTCAGGATGTTATTGCAGCCCCAGCAGGTGACTTGCCGCCGGCAAACACTGAAGCCTTCGCTGCTGAGCAGCTGATTGGCGGTTGGATCAGCCTCCCGAAATACTGCCAATCAGCTGGTGCAAATAAGACGCACAGACATTTCCACTCACTTGGGGGAGTGAGGGTCTTATAGTGTGGAAAATTATGGTAATTTTCTGCCATGAAAAAAAGGCAAGAAAATGTGAGACTTCTTACCATCGTATTAACACTCCACCAAGCATGAATCGGGGTCTTTAAGGACAATCCACAGGTTCAAATGTATTCTGAAACTTTGAATTCTGGGTCCAGCTGTTTAAATGTAATTAGGACGGTATTTACTTTTTCTACTAATAGGAAGGTGGCAACATGAAGTATTCTACTTCCAGCCTTGGACTGATAAGTCCATTATTCAACCTGCGACCTTTTGCAGATTTCACTGGGAATCCCTTAATTTATCTCTCTCTCTCTCAATATATAATCAGATTTCAAATGAAGTCTTAGTTAGTGGAGTTAGCTGATTTTGAAAGATTACAAACAAATGTTATGTACGGTACATTAGACATTAACTAGACTCTCCAGTCTTAGAAGTAATGTACCTTATTACTGATTTCCAGGGGCAAACTGCAAAGCCCCATCTCCCCCTTATAAGCTGTCCAGCCAACGCTGGAGACGATGATGCTGGGTGCAACGGGCAAGACAGATCCAACGAGATTCTTCTTATGTTCTTACTCTTATGCTGAAAATCAAAAGACGCTAGAATCTTACAATGGAAAGTTAAATTTAGAACAAAGCATGTCAGCCTCCCTGCGGGATTTCACTTTGCCTGTTGCAACCGCGAAGGAATTCAAGAGACTCACACAAAGGTTTTGTCCATACAAATCACTTCTTGGGTTATTGTTCCAACCACATAGCACTAAACCAAAGTCAGAGAAAATATCAATAAAAAACTTCCACTAACACCGTTATTAACCATGTTATCAAACTGCAAAGAGTACCCAAATGAGCAGAGGAACCATATTGTAACTAAGCCCAGAGACTTGGGCTCTTGAGAGGTGGGGGTGGGGGTGGGATTGAGGGGAGGATGGGGGGAGAGCAGGGTGGGATTTGCATTTGTTCTCTTTTCACAACTCTGAAAGCAATGCTCAGCGCATTCCAAGGGATCTTTTAACAAGCTTCTGCAGCTGCTGCTACCTTTTCAGAAGCATGCTGGAATCTCAAAGGCCTCTTATGTCTCATACTCAGATGTAGACTATTTACCATTCGTCTCCTTCCCTGGTCAGCTGCCTGCCTTTTATGTGCCACTAGGACCCAATCTGGGATAGATACTGTATGTCAAATCAATAGCCATTCTTAGGTCTGCTCTGTTGCTGCCAAAGAAGCTGGAGGCTGCTGCTTCCCATCGTTCTCTTGCTTTTGGGAGTGAAAAAGAAACATAAGGACTAACTCATGGTGCCGTGAAGTTGGTGACAATAGAGCAAAGATCGCCACGCCCCTTTCTGCCTCCTTTTCCATCCCCAAGGCCTGAAAATACAAACTTATGGCAGACATGGGAGTGCTATAGAGTGCACCTTCCTATGCGGCCTTTCTATCTATAGAATCACTCGATTCCTAAGGAAACTATACTGGCTCACTGGAGAAGAATGACTTTAGCTCCAAACAAATCCCGGGCTGTTTGAGGGCAAAACTGATCCCCTTCGGATAATTCTCAGAGTGACGTGACATGTTAGCCTCCTCTGCCAAGCCTCGCACTTGGGGTAACAAAGATAAGGAAAGGGGAATTAAATCAAGAAACACCTTTCCAAACCAGGAATTTACCTCCCATCATTCCTGGCCACCATGGTGCCAGGTTGAAGGATGCTAAATAACAGCAGTGCCTGCTAGGACTTGTGTTCCTACAAACTCCCTCCTTTCCCCCACTTCTGGATCTATTGCTTGGTGCTGGGTATGAATTGCATTCCTTTGTCAGACAAAAGAGAAAGAAGGTACCTTTAGTCTATCCTAATTCATCAGGGTTTGGCAGCTGTCAAACTTGAGAAATGGTCTGGCTTGTACCCCCACTCCTAGGGATCTTCTTTCTCTGTGGCCTTCGTACCCTCCCACTCTTGCCTTCCTTTTTTTTCCAGTTTTTTGAGCAGAATATCAGAGTTTGCAGATTTACTAAAAAATATTCAGTGCTTATTTTGAGATTAAAAACAAACAGCTCTCCCCACAACACACATAATAAAAGGAGAAGAGAAAAGAAGAACCGTCCTTTCTCCAGATTTCTTCCCAAAATGGATTCTCTAGGAGTGCTTGACTGCACACGGAAACTTTTAGTCATCTATAAAAAGCAGTCTTGCTAAAAACACAACACCAGGGTTACAGGAACAACGGGGGGATTTTGACTCGGCCATTGGTTCCTCAGGATGGCTGAGAGGAAGAGTTAAGAATTCTCTATCAAAAACTACTGGGGTGGAAAAACCCATCGTGCTGCCTCAGGACAGGCAAAAAAACACATCACGGTTTATAGAAATGGAAGCATCTGAAAGGAAAATAAGGCTGGAGAAATTGGCTTGGAGGTCCTCTCCAGTCGCTACCTCCTCTAGACTCGCTTCTCCCAAGATGTCCACAGAGGAGAAAGGATGCAACCACTGGACAAGTCAAGCAGTCTTCACCTCATGTCCATGCTGATCGCGCAAGCCCACCAAGCCAGGCTTAATGGAGGGTTGGCTCTTCCTCTATTTCCTGGTTTAGTTGCTCTCCACGAGTTTAGCCAAGTCTTGTCTGAGCTCACTCAGCTCAAAGAGTTTCATGTCCATGATCTCTGTCAATTTGGCTACCTCCTGGTACATCTTCTCCCGTTCAGAAAGGGTCTCTGAGAGAGATCGTTCGGCCAAATGCAAGCGCCGCTCCAGCTCTGTGTTCTGTCTCTCTAGGTCCTAAAGAGAGAACAAAGAAGAGTCCTCAACCACCGTGGAAATCAAACATCCATGAGGTTGGAGAGACCTGGCTTGGGCACTCTTTGTAGAGGAAGCTGAGCTTCTTAGAGAGGCTCCCCCCCCCCCCCCACGGGCATCTCCTATATAAAAGGATTTCTGCTACAGTAGAAGTGAGAAAAGTTTTCCCTGTGGGAACCCATACAAAGTTGTGGTGTGCTAGAGGCATCTGATCTGGTATAAGGCAACTTCAATACAATACAATACAATACAATACAATACAATACAATACAATACAATACAATAGCAGAGTTGGAAGGGACCTTGGAGGTCTTCTAGTCCAACCCCCTACCTAGTTCAAACATTCATAAGCTGTGATTCAGACAAAGAACATAAACCAGAAGGTCAAGAGGAAAGTCTATGGAGATTCTCAGTCATCCGGGTCATGATTGTCCCAAAGGTGTTTTTTTCAAGAGGCAACTGGACTGGGTTTTCTTTGAAGTCATTTCACTTCTCATGCAAGAAGCTTCTTCAGCTTTGACTGGATGGTGGGGAATGGAAGGATTTATATTCCTTGCAGACAGCTGGTCATTTGCATCCTTTTAGAGAGTCGTTGAGGCCATTTGGAGGTTTATCTGTGTCCTCAGAGTCACCTGAGTAGTGCAAATGGGTGTGGAGAAGAGGTGGTATTCAGCAGGTTCTGACCAGTTCTGGAGAACCGGTAGCAGAAATTTTGAGTAGTTCGGAGAACTGCTAAGTACCACCTCTGATCAAGAGGGAATGGGGATTTTGCAGTAACCTTCCCCTGCCACGCCCACCAAGCCCACCAAGCCACACCCACAGAACCGGTAATAAAAAAATTTGAATCCCACCACTGGTGTGGAGCCTTCTTGGAACTGTTGAAAGGACCATGTTGTAGACTGGAGATAGATGATGTCATATCCCTCACCTTCTGTTGAGAGAGGGCTGTTTCAATTTTGATATAATACAATACAAAATACAATAGCAGAGTTGGAAGGGACCTTGGAGGTCTTCTAGTCCAACCCCCTGCCTAGGTAGGAAACCCTATACCGTTCCAGACAAATGGCTATCCAACATCTTCTTAAAGACTTCCAGTGTTGGGGCATTCACATCTTCTGGAGGCAACTTCTGTTCCACTGATTAATTGTTCTAACAGTCAGGAAATTTCTCCTCAGTTCTAAGTTGCTTCTCTCCTTGATTAGTTTCCACCCATTGCTTCTTGTCCTGCCCTCGGGTGCCTTGGAGAATAGTTTGACTCCTTCTTCTTTGTGGTCCTCTTTGATCCCACTTTCAAACCAGCAGTCCTCTCTGTCCAGAATATGGGCTTTGCTGTCTTCAAAAGAGTGGCCTTTGTCTTTTAAATGCAGATGGACGGCTGAATCCAGTTCTGATGGGTTTATTCTTCTATGTTGTGCCATGCGTTCATAAAGTGGTTGTTTTGTTTCCACAATGTACAGATCTGCACATGGCTCACTGCACTGTACTGCATATACCAGGGGTGTCCAAACTTGGGAACTTTAAGACTTGTGGACTTCAACTCCCAGAATTCCCCAGCCAGCCATGCTCTGGGAGTTGAAGTCCACAAGTCTTAAAGTTCCCAAGTTTGGACACCCCTGGTACATACCATGTTGCTCAGTTTGTGTCTGGGTGTTTTATCCTTGGGGTGGACAAGCTAGTGCAGAAGCTTGTCCACCCCAAGGATAAAACACCCAGACACAAACTGAGCAATGTGGTATATGCAATACAATGCAATGAGCGAGATGACAGATAAACCTGCAAAAACAAGAGAGCCTTAACAACTCTCTAAAGGATGCAAATGACCAGCTGTCTGCAAGGAGTATAAATCTGTCTATTCCCCACCATCCAGTCAGAGCTGAAGAAGCTTCTTGGATGAAAAGCGAAACGCCTTCAAAGAAAAATCAGAAAGTCCAGTTGCCCCTTGAAAAAGCACCTTTGGGTCAAGAAGAAAGAAAACCAGGAAGAAACAAAAAATGAAAGACATCAGAACTGCTGTCAACCCAAGCTGCTTGGTGGCAAAGAAACTACTGTATTTTTCGGATTATAAGACGCTCTGAAGTATAAGACGCACCTAGCTTTTGGGGAGGAAAACAAGAGAAAAATCTGTCTCTGCTTCCCAGCAATTTCCCTCCTTGCAACAAAGAAGCATGGACAATATACACTGTTTGTAGTGTTATATTTCACACTCTACTTGTCGTTAAAATCGATGTGCTTTCTGGAAGTATAGTTATTCTCTGCTGTTTAAAAGAATAGCACTTTTTAAAACAATAGCACTGGGCCTCTTCAGATTAGCATTTATTTTAAAAAGCTTCTTCATTTTGTTAAATTGTCTAGAATAATAAAGCAGTCTTTTAAAAAATAAGTCTCATAATTTGAACATTCTATACGCATTTATAGTTGATGATTTACCTCCTTGCAGCAAACAGCCTGATTAGCACAAGAAAAAAAAATCTGCCTCCCAGCAATTTGCCTCCTGGAGCAAACAGCACGTTTCACTTTCAATTCCTCCCCATCATCAGCTGTTTCAGGCTGTGGGGGTTGCTATAGCCTATTGAAGCCTCCGCAAGCCCCGTTTGCTGCAAAGAGGTAAATTGCTGGGAGGCAGAGGCCAAAGGGTTGGGGCTGGTGGCTGGGTGGGGCTACATTCAGTGTATAGGACGCACCCAAATTTTCACCCTCTTTTAGGGGAAGGGAAAGGTGGGGTACCCCATACAGGTGTTTTGCCATGTCCTCCCTTGGACTTTTTCCATAACCATTTCTCATCCTCCATTGTCTTTTGTTACCTGCACCTTTTGGCGGGTTTCCTCATATTCCTCATCTGGTTGCTGCTGCAGCCCCTTTTGGTTTCTCAGTTGTTGAAGCTCCTGAATCATAAGTAGGCAGGGAGAATGTCATGAAAGAAAACGGAGAAGCTACGTCAAAGCAAAATCGAGCGTGAAAAATGTAATTTGTACTTCCACAATTTATTTTTGGAAACGGGGCAGATTAAACTTTCAGATGAAATGGAATATTTTTGGACTATCATCTTCAAATCATGGCTGCTCCCTTCAGTTCTTGGCATTGATGATCAGGTACGGAGCTTGTAAACCGAGGAGGAGGTAGGAAAAAATCCTGCTCAATAGAATATTCACATAATACAGGTAAATGGGGGCCTTTTCACGGTCCAGATGTTGTGGGGACGTTTTAATCCATTCAAGACATGAGGGTGTAGTTTTAACCTCAAAGTATTTTGTTTAAAGGAAACAGATGCCATAAACTGAGGAGACGAGCTACATTTACAAATATCTGTATCGTCTCAAAAATCCTAACGAGTTAACCTGGCAATCATGAGAGCATTAAGGGACGATTCCCTGCAAACTGCATCGGTTACTCTTGCAAATGACCCGTGAATGGAGGACTTGGATGGAGCAATACGTTTTTTTGCAATAGTGACAAACATCTATAGTTCGGGTGTAGGATGAGGGTGAAGGCTTGTTCTCTGAGCTTGTGGGTTGGTTTCCGAATGTTTCGCTACCAGACTAGGTAACATCTTCAGTGGAGGTTAAGGGATGTCAGTGTCCGTGTCCTTCTGTTTATAAGGGTTTCAGGTGTGTGTGTGTCAAGTGAGGGTCTTGTGATGGGTCAGGTGAGAATAATCAGCGAGAGTCTTGTGATAGGGAGGTTACATCAGGTCAGGGTCATTGGGAGATGAACTGCTAGTGGTGGTGGTGGGAGTTACGTGGGTTAGTTGAGGGTCGGTGCCGTCACTGGTTGGCTGTGTAGTTGATTTGGATTCTGAGGGGTTTGTAGGCTGGTTGTAGGTCCATGTGTCTGGTGATGGAATTGACCTACAACCAGCCTACAAACCTCTAAGAATCCAAATGCCCAAGGATCTCTCAGCCCCACTAGATAAATCAGGCCAGGAAATCAAGTCCAGAACAAGACCAGAACTATGCTTTTTTTTCAGATTTGCTATAACATCAGAAACTTGCAAATCTGATTGTGCTATACACATCCCTGCCTTCTTATGTGGCTCAGGGAAGTCTCTGCCTGAATGTTCTGAAGATTAACTTGTTTATTATGACTTAAAATTTTTTTTAGCCATCCTTGTCTATGTAACAGTTCTTGCATACTTCTGTCAAGGTTACCTCCCTTACTCTCTATAGGCTCACCTTCTCTCCCCAACAGTTTAACCTTTACATCAGGGGTGTCCAAACTTGGGAACTTTAAGACTTGTGGACTTCAACTCCCAGAATTCCCCAGCCAGCATGGCTGGCTGGGGAATTCTGGGAGTTGAAGTCCACAAGTCTTAAAGTTCCCAAGTTTGGACACCCCTGCTTTACATGAAAGTGCTGGCTGGGGAATTCTGGGAGTTGAAGTCCACAAGTCTTAAAGTTGTTAAGGTTGGAGACCCCTGCAGTAGAGGACCCAGCAGTCGAGAAACACACCTCAGACTAGCATTTAGTACAGTAGTGTAGTAATGAAGGCCTTGTCAAAAACATTCAGTTCCTGCCTGCCTGCCTGCCCGCCTGCCCGCCCATCCATCCATCCATCCATCCATCCATCCATCCATCCATCCATCCATCCATCTATCATATTTATTGGCTGCCCATCATATTACAGGGTAACTCTGGGCAGCTTACAATATTAAAATATAAAACTACTGTATTTTTCGGAGTATAAGACACACTGTTTTCCCTCCTAAAAGAGGCTGAAAATTTGGGTGCGTCTTATACTCCGAATTTAGCCCACCCTCCAGCCCCTACCCTTCGGCTTCCACGCATCCTCTTCCTGGCTGCAGAAATTGTCATTTCAACCTCCAAATGCTCAATACGCGGTGCCAAAAATGGCTACCTGGAACAGCTGTTGGCTTCTCTTACCCTTCCCCGCTTTGCCTGCTTTAGTCACTAGCACTCCCTTCGAGGATCAGTTGTGCTTTTGAAGCTGTTTTTCAGCCCAAACACAAGCTAAGCGACTTTCCGTGCTTTACCTGTTTTTCTAATTGCTGCTCCCTCCGACAATCAGCTGTGCTTTAGAAGCACAACTCCCATCCCCAACCTCAAAACCAGTGAGAGAACTAATGTGCTGAAGCTGACCAGGCTAAGGACTAGCCAGATGAATACCTGGTAGGCAGAATCCCCCCCCCCCTATTTTCCTCTCCAAAAACTAAGGTAAGCCTTATACTTTGAAAAATACAGTAAATATATAAATAAAATACTACAAAAGTATAAACATACAAAATTCAATAGCTAAAAGATGGGAAGGGAAGAAGAAGGATGAACAGGGGTGGGGGAGCGGGGGATCTGATATTAATCTATCAGCCACTTCCAACATGAAGCCCCTCCTTTGGTGCCCCAAGCCAACTGGCAGAGCTGGGAAACGGCAGAGAAGGCCCTTCTCCTGGACCCTACCAGCTGGAATTCCCTGGCCGATGGGGTCTGCAGCATGCCTCCTCTGCCATCCTGGGTGGGACAGGTCAATTCCATACAAAATCAGAATCGTGCAGGCAATGACTTCCACTTGCAGACGTGACAAGTTGGATTTTGAAGACACAGGATAGAAAGAGAACTGACGCTTCTGAACTTTGATTCGGAGAAGACTCCTAAGAGTAATACTGATAGCTAAGAAAGGTAACAAATAGATCATAGAGCAAATTAATCCACAGTTTTCACTCCAGGCACAAACGATCACACGTTATGATATTTTGTGAAGACATAGCTCTATAGAAAAGTCCACAATGCTGGGGAAATGGGGGGAAAAGAGGGAAAATAGCAGCAAGATGGATGGGTTTGATTACAAAAGAGGACTACACTCTGCCAGAAAACCTGATAGAGCAATTAGAAAGCAGGTTATCCTAGGGGGAAAAAATCTCAGCCGTTCACTAGCAGTTGACACTGATGTAATGGAACATAATCATAATCAAACTGCTTAGGGTGATTTGATTGCAGCTGGGTAGAAATGTTCCCCAAAATAATTGTTGTTCTCAATTAGCATGATTAAGTGATGCTAGATCTAAAAGTAGGGTCTGGAGTAATGGTGAACCGGGTTAAGAATTTTGAGTGAAGACCACTACTTTGTCCAATTCTACATGCTGGTGAATTGTGAAGGTAGGCAATGTGGATTTAAGTTTTGAAAAGCTGTGTATTTCTGTTTTTCCCCCCTCTCCTTTGCAAATAGGGAGTTAGATCCTCTTCTCGTCTCTTCCTGCTTTTTTAGCTTTGCGTCTCCTCCCTTAGGGGCAACTGCAGTCATTGTGCATGAACGGAGCGCTCCTTATTCTTGTGTGGATCCCCTGAGCGTTTGTGTCCCTGTCTCTCCTCCATCTGGGCTCATTGAAGGCACGGTAAGTAGGGGAAGTAGCTGGAGGCAAAGGGTTGTCGAGCTCTGTTTCTGAATAGTGGAAGAGGATTCGCGCGTTTCAGAATCGGTCATGCTATAGCAGTGCATCAATAATGCATCAGTAATGCTATTACTAGCTAGGCCGCTTCTTTTGCTCGCTGTGTATGAGGAGAAGGCGCACCTCTGTCACACTGGCTCCCGTTTGTTTCTGCCGGTGCATAAGGTGTAGCATTTGGCAACAGGATCCTGTCATTTCTGTTTACATTTCGGGGGATTCCCCGTCTCGTTTCAAGATAGGCACTCGTGGAATTCTATGATTGTGTATCTTCCTCATAGTAGTGTCAATTCTCTGGTCTTGGTGCAATTTGGGCACCAAATCATTGAATTCAGCTTTATTTAAACCGGGGCAGGCAGCTCAGGCAGTTATTATCCATCCTCTTGTCCTTTATTTGCAGTCATTAAGGTCATGAAATTTGTCAAATTACAAGAGCAAATTTGGGGGAGTGTTTTTTTTTTTAAAGGAATATTGTATCAACAAATATAAGCAGAAGTTCACACATGTTCTCAGACACCCCAGGCGGCTCATCATCTCTCCTGTACAATTCCAGGAAAAGGAAGGTTGGCCATGTGCTCCCAGCACAATCACCTTGGATATTAGATCCATGCAAATTCTAATTACTGCAGCAAAGGAGAGAAAAGCGAGCCAGCATCGGTGACCCCTGAAGTTCTGTTTCCTCTACACGTTTAAGCGGATCACCTGCCAGCCCAGTCAAATCTCCTTGCCAGGAGTTCTGGCAGCACGGTCCCTGAATCAAACTGATAATTAGGGTAATGCAGACGCTCCATCCATTTTTCTCCAGGAAGTGCCTCGGGTTCCGTGAGCCCTTTGCAACCGAAGAGCAAGTAGCTTCACTCTAATTGACTCAATTAACCCAAAATTGTGGATTCAAAGGTTCTTGATCAATGAACACGTTACGTGACCTGGGTTTGTACTCTTCTAGGCTGGTTCACTGTAGCTACGGTATTTATTTAATGTTATTTGTACAGCTGTCCATCTCACATTTGTGACTCTGGGTAGCTCACATAGTTAAAAAGAGCCAAATAACAATAAACAAAATGCAGGAAGAGAGTAAAAATGCAATACAGGTAGCCCTCAACTTACGACCACAGCTGAGCTCAAAATTTCTGTTGTTAAGTGAGACAGTTGTTAAGTGAATTTTGCTCCATTTTACGACGGTTAAGTGAACCAGTGCAGTTGATAAGTTAGCAACCCGATGATTAAGTGAATCTGTTTTCCTCATTGGCTGCTTGTCAGAAGGTCACAAAAGGAGATCACATGATCTTTGACCCAGCAACGGTCATAAATATGCACCAGTTGCCAAGCGCCTGAATTTTGATCACATGACCACGGGGATGCTGGAAAGATCATAATTGTGAAAAATGGTCGTAAGGCCCTTTTTTCAATGCCGTTGGAACTTTGAACGGTCACTAAATGAACAGGGATAAGCCGACTCCAAACTGTAACCAGATCCCCAGGTTGGTGGACAAAATCATGTCAAAGGGCAAGCAGGCTTGAGTCCAATCTAACCACCTGGGTGGTGGTGGGGGGAGGAATCATGTTCTAAAGCAGCTGTCACCAACTGGTAGTCCATGGACCACTGGTGATCCGTGAGAAAATTTTGGTGGCCCGCAGAAAGATTATTTGCATTTTTTATATTGCACTAAATCAGGGATCCTCAAACTGCGGCCCCTGGGATGGATACGTGCAATGAACGCTTGTGTTGCTGGCTGCAGAGAGTCTCACCCTTCGGGGTCTTTTTGTGCTGATTGTAGGGGGGGCAGAAATTTCCACTTGGGGTCTGCTTCGGCCTCCTAGTGAGGGGCTATGGGTGAAGGCTGGAGGGAAACACCGCTGGGGGCGAAGAGCCAGAGGGCCTCGTTCCAGTGGGACTGCATCATGGCCTGGAACTGGCTGACCGTCTCAGCCTGCTGAGCTTCCAGGCACCGGTACCTGGCCTTACACTCCCGCAGGTCTTCCCTCTGCTTGGAAAGCCTATGCTCCTAGTCCTCAGTGAGGTGCTTCTGCTGAGCCTCCTTCTCAGTCAGACACAATTTGAACCAAGAGAGCTGTTTTGCCAACTCTTTCTCATAGTGGCTGCTTAGCTCCAACAACTGTTGGGGCCCTAAGGAGCCTGGGCAGGCAGGCAAGGAGTGGCTGGGAGGGGAGGGACGAATAGAGGCTGGCGAGGCACCCCTGGACGTAAGTGACATCAAGTTCGCCACGCCCACCCAATCACATCACCACCTAGCCACGCCCACCCAGCCAGTCATTAGGCATTATTAGCGGTCTGCGGGATTCAAAATTATGAATTTAGGGGTCCCTGAGGTCCAAAACGTTGGGGACCCGCCCTTTTGTTCTAAAGGGCGGGTGCTGTGGCAGAAAAGTCTCTCCCTTCTGCATCCTGTCAGATGACCCTGCTTAATCAATGGGACCCACAGCATGCCCTTCCCGGTGGATCTGATGGGATGGGTAGATGTACAGAGGCAGACCCACAAATAACCCACCTCCCTGCCCTGTATAGTTTTATAGGTTATTACCAGCACTTTTGAATTTAACCCTCGCAATCAGACTGGCAAACACAGCCCGAGTAATTTTTCTCAATCAGCAAACAGAGTGCTATTACGAATCTAATCTTTCAGAATGAGATACAGAGAATTGAGGGGTCCTTGGTGCTCTCTGAGCTTGCTTTTTTTCTTGCAGACGTTTCGTTACCCTAACTAGGAAACATCATCAGTGCTAGTGATGATAGCACGGATGACATTAATGCAGGCATGTCCAAAGTGCGGCCCGGGGGCCAAATGTGGCCCTTTTTCAAATTTCAAGCGGCCCGCAGCCTCTTCTCCCCACGGGAGTTATTTGTTTAGTCTTTCATAAAATACCGTATTTTTCGAAGTATAAAGATGCATCTTTTTCCCCTCAAAAAAGAGGCTAAAAATCTGGGTGCATCTTCTACACTGAATACAGCATTTTTTGCCTCCCAAAACTCTGCCCCCTTCACCAAAATGGCTGTGCATAGCCTTTAGGAGGTTTTCAGAGTGCTCCTGGGGGCTGTGGAGGGCATAAATGAGCAAAAAATGGGCCATTTTTTTGCTCAACTTTGCCCCCCCCCCCCAGCCCCCAGGAGCACTCTAGAAGCCTCTTAAAGGCTATTCATGCCCTTTAAAAAAAAGGCCCATTTTCGTGGGAGAGTGCAAAAACTTTTTTTTAAATTTGCCTCTTCAAAATCTTGGTGTGTTTTATACTCTGAAAAATATGGTAGTTAATTCGCATTTAATGTTAAGGGTTCAAAGAATGTCAGGCTGAATGATCGGCCCCACACATTTTCACCTCACCAAATCTGGCCCTCCTCGCAAAAAGTTTGGACACCCCTGCATTAATGTAATGTCTGCAAGAAAACAAGCAACCAAGGACTCCTTCATGTCAACCCTGAGCTACAACTCTTCTCCTTTACCAGATAATTACTTATACAAGAAAACCACCCACGGATTCTCTCTTCTTCTTTCTAACTGTGGACTTCTGAATGTATAAGCTCTGCTCTAGATTGGCAGCTTAGAGACCCGGGATGCAGCTACTGACCTCATCTTTGGCCTTCACCAACTGTTCCAGCTCTTCTAAAGCCGGCGAGGTCTCTTTCCTGACATCGCTTGAGGAATTGTGGCCTCTCTGGGCTTCCAGCTCCGCCACCTATGGGAAATTGGAGAGAAGGAGAATGGAGGTGATTTCTTAGAAGTGGGGGTCAGCGGAATTATTGAAAAGTGATTTGGCTACAAAATAATCATGGCCATTAACTTGAGTCTGAAAAACACATGGATTTGAGATGAACTGGGAACAATCTCTATGACAAAAAGAGCAGAAAAGGAATTGTTTTCTATCCACAACCACTCTGAAATTGTTTTAAGACCTAGATACTAAGTGGCAATATCCTCACCTATGCCCAATGCTCTGTTTAAGGGATATGAGGAAAGGGCCTCAATCTTCGCTACCTTTTATTTGCTTGTTTTGTTCTACTGTGACATTCCATCCACCTTCCATATCTGAGTTAATGTATTATTAGAATGTTTGTTTTGAATAGGAGGACTGTAAAATTTCTGGAGTTTTCTATCTCTTAAAAGGAAGTTAGCAAAGTGATAAGATTCTTTCTCAAACTATAATGCATGTTGAAAAATTACTGTGGATAAGGCCCTGTAGCTTGCACCCATAGCTGTCCCAGTCAATTGCTATATCCAGACCAGAGTAAGCATACATGCGGCACAGCTAGCAAAATATGATGCCTGAGGCTTATTTATTAAAATCAGCAAACATCCAAAAGGCAGAAAAAATAGGAAGAGAGGAAAGCAGAAAATGCTATAACGTACATGATATATAATTCATATCTCTCTACATGCCGTAAGCGTACCTATCAAAAGGAAGAGACTTTCCAGAACTACTGGTACAATACTGTGTGTAATGAGCATGGACAGTCCCAGAGAGAATAGCCCTTAGTTATTCAGCTTCTATGTATCTAACAGCAGCAGAAAACAGAAGGAAAATAGCAGATCAGATGACTCCTCCCATATTCCGCAACATGGAGGAAACAATTTGGTGAGCAGGAATGATACATCCAACAATTCAGATAGAAAGCTTACTGGGAAAATCTACAATTATTTCTGCCTGAAATTTTAGCCTATTCTCCTGACGTTTGCTTCGCCTTTTCTGTACCCTTTCATTTCTTTCAAGTGCAATCACTGCTATTTCTTCCCAATCTCTATGACACACACACACACACACACAAACACACACACACGCAAACATATGCTTTATCAGCTTTCTTAAAGCCAGAAACCCCTCTATTCATTCACAGAATTACTTTTATATATCAAATCCGGCACTTTGTAGCCGCTAAAAGAAGGGCATTCACTGCTTTGCATACTGAAAATTCAATGCTCTCAGCATTTCCAGCCTTTAGGACAAAAAAAAAAAAAAAAGGTTTGTTTTAGAACATGGAAATGCCTATCATGTAGATAGAAAGTCACTGACTGCTACTTGTGGATGGGCATGTTACTGAAAGAATGAAGTAGTTCATATGATGTAAAGCAGGCCACCCAACTTAAAGCATGCTGGCCGGGGAATTCTGGGAGTTGAAATCCACCCAGGGCTGGGCTTCTGGGGGTTCGGGAGAACCTCTAGCTAAGATTCTGTGCAGTTCGGAAAATCCCCAAATCCCACTCCTGGGTGACCCCACCCTCCCCTCTCCTCCCAGGAGTCCCTCCCCTGTTTTGGATGCAGGTATGTGCAGGGCACGTGCAGAGGCTTGGGGAGGGCGAGAAATGGGCCTACTGGAAGTTTGGGAAGGCTGGAAACAGGCCCTTTTCTGGCCTCCAGAGAGCCTAAAGAGCCTGGGGAGAGCATTTTTGACCTCCCGGAGGCTCAGCAAAAGCCTCCGGAGCCCGGGGAGGGCAAAAACACCCACACCCCCATTGCTGTGGTGCAGGAGGCCGACTAGGCCATGCCGCCCACCCCTCCCCGGATAATTGTCCTTCAGTGAATTGCTCAGAAGAAGAGGGCAGGGCAGGAACACCAGCTGACCATGGCTGGGGAGAGTGCTGGAGGTGGGCTCACCAAGCATAAGCACCGGTGGTGAATCGGTGATGGGAGGGGGGCTGTGGAGAAGTGGGCACGAAAATGTGGCCAGTGCCAATTGCCTTAGACCCCTGTCAGAGAACTCACTGGTAAGGCCTAGCAATTACAATACACCTTCAGAATACTGATTATTAGGAGGAATATGAATCAAAGTGAACATAATTTGAGTGCTGGAAAGCACCCAAAAGTGCAAGGAAAGTGGAACTACCTTTATGGAGACTGTTGATCCGTTAAACTTAATTTTTTCTTCCTATGCTCATCTTGTACAAAAAGGCCAGTTTGATGTAGTATTTAAAGTACCAGGCTAGAAAGCGGGAGAGCATGATTTCTACTCCTGCCTTAGTGACAAAGCCAGTTGGGTGATTTTGGGACACTCCCTCCTCCCTCTGAGATCTAAGAAGGAGAAGGGGAAGGGGAAGCTATTTCTGAAAACGTTGCCAAGAAAATTGCGGGGACTTAGCAACTGCAGGAGTCAATGCTGACTTTAAGACACAAAAGCAAGCAAACACTCATATTTATAAACACAAACTTTACAGAAATCTTCACTGATCTTTCCCCCCAAAAAAGAAAAACATTTGCCATATGACATTTGTCCCAAAACAACATAAACATTGTCCGTGCAACTAGCCTTCTTTGGGGAAAGTGGGCACATATAAAATGACTGCATCTACAACTTAATCCCGGTGATATTTTATTCGTGCATAAATGCACCCTTGCATACTAGTAAAATGCCCACAAAAATATTACAAACAAAGTTTTAAAGCAACTGTTTTCTTATCTCACTGAAGGCAAAGACATTGTTGGGACAATACGCTGACACTGTAAACTGCTTAGAGAGGGCTGTAAAGCCCTGAGAAGCGTCATATAAGTCTAAGTGCTATTGCTGTTAGTAAAGCAAAAAGGAAGATGAAAAATGAAAACGAATGGGAAGATCTGAAATAAACAATGAATGATACGTGTGTAGCACTCTATTCAAGAATTCAGACATTTAAAAAACCGCAAACAGTGAAGTCTTATCAGTTCCGTTTCGGAATTACTGAATGTCCATGCAATTTGGAATCCCAAATTTTAGGAAGGCATGTTTGGAGGAGGAGGAGGAGTTGGAAACAGTACACATTGTTAAATGATGGCTTCATTCATTGCCAAATCAGCACACGTTAAGCGAGGCCAGATTGATCTACAGATAAAATCTACTTGTCACACACAGATTCTCGAGTGTAGCAAAGCGGCTGCAGTAGATAAAAATTGTGAATGAAGGTTAAAGGAGGTCACCGTGGGTTCTGAGCCGCCTTTCTTAAAACTAGCTTGTCACCGACTTTAGCAGCAATGTTTACTGAATAAGTAGGGGAAAGTCTCAGTTTGCCACTGCTCAAGCACTAGCCGGCTGCAATTAAGCGGAACAAAGCAGGGATTTGGGGGGAAATAACATGAAGTGCTTCTCCGTGGTACCCTTTCTTCCCCAAGCCTTAAGGAAACCAATGCTCTATCAGAATTTGGTGTGCAATCCTGAATCCAGGCAGCAGCATGCATACCGCACAGAGAAACTAAACTGATTGCATTTATTAGAGAACGACTTCCCTTTCAACATTTCAACACAGATGAACAGAGTAATTAATATATGGGATGTTTGGAATTATTAGAGTGGTGTATAGCGGAAGTCAGGGGGGTGGGTTTGATTGGGAGGTGGGGGAGGGCTAGGGTGGAGGGGGGAAAATATATATGTATAATTAATTTAGAAAATGGGATCAACGGGATATTGTTACTTTAAGAGAAATCTATATTATGATTTATATATGCTTAATTAATTTAGAAGATGGGGTGAATGGGCTATTGTTACCTTAAGAGAAACTTGTATTAGGATTGTTGGGAGGTGAGGGGGTACAATATCTGATTGAGAAATCTATTTTAAGACGGGGGGAGGGGAGGGGGTACAGTATTTGTATGTGATCTATATTATATGTTGGGGGGGTCGGGGGGGGGTAAAAAGGGGGAAAATCTGTGTGTATAAAACTTTTTCAATTAAAAAAAAACATTTCAACACAGGTAGCCTCAACTTACAACAGTTTATTCAGTGACTGGTCAATGTTACAACGGCCCTGAAAAAAGTGACTTATGACCGCTCTTCACACTTATAACTGATTCAGCATCCCCATGGTCACATGATCTAAATTCAGACACTTGGCAACTGACTCCTATTTATGACAGTTGCAGTGTCCCAGGGTCATGTGATCCTCTTTTGCGACCTCCTAATAAGCAAAGTGTAATGGGGCAGTCAGATTCACTTAACAACCGTGTTAGTAACTTAACAATTGCAGTGATTCACTATCGGGATAAAAATGGTCATAAAATGGGGCAAAACTCACTGAACAAATGTCTCACTTAGCAAGAGAAATTTTGGACTCCACTGAGGTCGTAAGTCAAGGACTACCTGTATTTGACCCAGCTTATTTTCACCATGGAAAATGTACAACAGATGGAAAATTCTGTTTTTTACACACAACGAGTGAGCGCTGAAATTCTAAGAACTCAAATATGCGCCTCATTTAATCTTTTTGTTAAAAAATCTTTCAGCAAATAGGTTTTTCTAGTTATTTTAGGCCAGTTGTTAAGTTAGTCACATGGTTGTTAAGTGAATCGAGCCTCCCCATTGATTTTGTTTGTGATAAGGTAGCAGGAGGTGATCACATGACCCCGGGGCACTGCATGAATTTTGAGCATGCAATCACGGGGATGCTGCAATGGTTGTAAATCTGAAAAATGATCATAAATCACTTTTTTCGATACTTCTGTGTTCTGACCCCCCTCCATGCCTGTGAATAAACCAGAACACAGGCTTGGCTGTTTGCCAATATTTAATTACTGAGATAACGAATCCTTTGGCTCAGGGCCCAGACAACTCACATTCAATAGATTAACTCTGCAGCAACCCAGATAAGTTGAATGAAGCAACGCAGATAGTCCAAACGAACAGACACGGCTAGAATACACAGATAGATATTGGTAACTACTAATTCGAACGGTTGTTTCCTGCAAATGTCCCCTCCCAACACCTCACCTATAATCTCTCTTGAGAGGGGCCAATCCACAACCACCTGTGCTTAATCATCTTCTGTGAGTCTGCCTACGGAGTTGCTGCTTCTGTTTCTCAGCCCTTCTCAATCTAGCATCAGGGACAAACTGCCTTTGATCCTCCCCACTGCTCCATGCCTCAGGTGCCTCCTGGTGGCCAACCAGCCTCTCTGGTCCCTGCTCTGAGTCTGAACCCTGCACAGGGTCCTCCACATTGTCCAGGGCAGACTCATATGGTTCCTCGCTATCCGAGTCCATCAGCAGCTCAGCCGGATCCTGCTGAGCCACAACACTGCTGTAACTTCAAATGATCACTAAATAAACTGTTGCAAGTCAAGGACTACCTGTATAGGCCTCAACGGAATATGGTGGGGGAGAGATGCTTCCACCAGCCAGAGTGATAGGCCCTGTGGGATGAGGATGCCCTACTTCCCTCTCCCTCCTCCAATGGAGAACCTTGAGTGAATCTCTTGGACCGCCACTCACTCGTTGGCGCAGTGCTTCGGTCTCCTCCTGATATGCTGCCAGCTGCTGCTTCCATTGCTCCACATTGGCATTAGCTTCATGCAAGGCAGCCACCAGTTTGTTGTTATTGTCTTGCAGAGTGAAAAATTCGGCTTCCCACTGGACTTCGCAAACGGACCTGGGAGACATAGGGACAGAAAAGATACAAAGCATTCTAAGTGTTTAGAGTTTACTTTATTGTCATTGCACCTTGTACAATGAAATTAAGTGCCATCTTTAGTGTACATTATACATAAAAAATAAAACACATCCTTCACATTCTGTACAATTCAACTGAAAATCTCTGATATTGCATTACTATTGCACTATACAGTAGAATTCAATATAGCTACTGCTCTGGGATAGAAGCTGTTTTTCAGCCTATTTGTCCTGTACCGTCTGCCAGGCGGTAATAGTTCAAAAAAAGGGTGCCCAGGATGAGATGGATCTTTAAGAATGTTTTGAACTTTCTAAAGGCAGCAGGAGCTATGAAGCGTCTTCCAAGGAGGGGAGAGGGCAACCAATGACCCTCTGGGCAATGACGTTGACCCTCTGGAGTGCTGTCCTCTCTGCCACTGTGCAATTGCAATAATTCACTTATGCTGTACCTTCCTATCTTTCTTACAGCAGCTGGCATACTTTCCGTTAATCTATTGTTAATAAAAAATGAAGGACAACAAAGTAGGGGAAGGATTTCTAACAAGGACTTTGAGGGCAGGTATATTCGGAGATAGTTATCCTGAATTTCAAGGTAAAGGACTTCAAAGGCAGTGCAATAAACAGACTCTAAAAATACCCATACCCAGTGAGCAATTAAGCAATTGTATTTGAATTAACTGCTGTTTCTCATATTGCTTTCAAGACGTATTTCTAATAGGGAAGGAAAGTTTCACTGAATCAATATGGTTGTCACCAACATGTCTAGGAGTCAAATAAAAACACTATTAAAATACAGTATTATCAATTTAACACAGCATAAAATCTTGCCTTCTACCAAGAAAAAACTCTGGGGAACTGCAGTAGAGCAACTCTGAAGACACACTGTTCCCCGGAGGGAAGCTATTTTTTTTAAAATTAATATTTACCTTTTGCATTTAAAGGCATCAGCTGCCATAACACAGCAAAAGTTAACAGTGGGGCCAAGTTGCGTGGAAACAAGTTCCCCATAGACAGCTTTCAAATTATTGGTGCTGGTACTTCTAAACAAAATGCAGTAGGCCCTCCCTTGTTAAGCACACTATGTTGTGTGTTAAAAGGAAAAAAAGGAAAAGAACCAGGTAAGTCTCTTGTTGTGACATATCGAGATAGGAAAAAAAAACAGGGTGGGAATCTATACCTGGGCTCTGAATAAATTGCACCACAAGTCCTGATTCGGGAGCGGGGAGCATGTTTTTGGAAAAACCTGATGAACAAATAAACCCAACCCAACGCCCTACTTTCCTTCAAAGGATTCTGATAACAGAGTAGAACTACAGAGCCTACGGGGAGAATATAACTGCAAAAAAAGAAACAGGATGAGAACACCCTGATACTATAGCTAATATGTCTGAATTACCACAATTCTAGAGGTCCCACCAGTGAGGTCACATGTAGAACACAGAAGCAGCTCAGCAGCTCAATGACTGCTACAATATTTTCTTCCGCATTCCAAACGGTGTTAAAATTTACTCAAAGTGAATTTGTCCTCCATCTGGGGAATTCTAATAGAATTCACTCATATTTTCAAAGCAGAAGCAATGAATCTAGAGCAGGGGTGTCAAACTCAATTTCACTGAGGGCCTCATCAGGGCTGGGGTTGACCTTGGGAGTGGGGCGACTGGGTGGGTGTGGCCAACGGGGTGGGCGTGGCCAACTTGACCCCACTTCCCAAACTGCTGGCATGTTTCCTCTTCACATTGGGTAGACCAGGACAGCCTTGCGGGCTGGATCCGACCACATTGCGGGCTACATCCAGCCCTAAGTTTGACACCCCCGATCTAGAATAATTTTTGTTTCCTTTGGTACATTTTTACGGCAGCTTTGCAACATAAGCAAAGGTGGCACAATTTCATTGGGGACTAACGATCACCTTTGATCCTGGAGTTGGTGGTGTAATTATGGCAACTTTTGAAAAAGTAGTGCAGGAGGTCCGAACAAAAGTTAAATTTGACTTAAAGGAATTCACACGAAATTCATATTGGACACAGTTTCATCTATGCTGCAGTAGCTTATTTCAAAATGTTCTTGCTCATGCCCGTGAAAAATTACAGCTTGATAATAAATGTTAGAAGTCTCTGGAGGTTGCATTCAAGATTTCCCAGACTGCATCCGTGAATTAAAAGTTCTTAGAATGGCTTGTAA
The DNA here is from genome assembly GCF_964273705.1 of Natrix helvetica. Classification (NCBI taxonomy): domain Eukaryota; kingdom Metazoa; phylum Chordata; class Lepidosauria; order Squamata; family Natricidae; genus Natrix; species Natrix helvetica. Next base: position 13,564,973 of record NC_138548.1, read on the forward strand.
CAAAATAAAAATAATAGCAGCAATACCACATGACATAAAATCAGTAAGAAACTGAAAGTTTTGTGAAGAAGCTATGCTTTTTCTGTCTTTGCAATGTTCATTTCACATGGCTATGTATAAAGTTTTATCTATGTATGCAAAATGCACAATATTGATAAAAACTACCTCCAAAAAAGCTATTTCTTTGCAATCACATTAGTGTGTTTTTGCAGGTACTTATTAATACACACATGTACATCGAAAATAGAGAGAATTATGCCAATGAATGGGAGGAAATAAGTGGTACAGTAATCAGCACATACTCCAATTTAGCATTTAATTTTAGACATTTTCCTAGGGATCTGAATTTAGCAGGAGCAAAATGCACAGCAGAGTGAATACTAAAGGAGCAAAGCAGGAAATCTCTTAATCATGACTTGAATGGGACACTCTAAAAAAAGAGCATTTCATCCATTAGTAAACGAAATTTTGTGCGCATGAGAGAGAGAGAAAAAAAAACAGTATCCTTAAGAGAAGGAAGTGCTCTGGTGTGCAATGTTTTAAAAGCTATTCAATCTGTCTCTGGGATCACACAGCTGCCCTTTGAAGCTGCCATGTGAGCTACAGAAAAAAAATGTGGCTGTTTTAAGACTTGCAGATACATGCTATTTTCTCAACTCTGTGTATTCTAAAGCACCATTTGTAAAAGTGTGGAGACAGCCATGAAGACGATATGTGATGGCCATTAGCAAAACTTAAGCTGAGCTTGAAAAGACAGGAAAGAGTAGGAAAGAAATTCCAGATTGCCCCATGTCAATTCCCTTTAGTGTACAAGGAAGGGAAAGAGAAATATACTCAGGTTTTCTATATTCTATGTTAGGTAAAGGTAAAGGTTCCCCTCGCACATATGTGCTAGTCGTTCCCAACTCTAGGGGTGGTGCAAATCTCCATTTCAAAGCTGAAGAACCAGTACAGATCGAAGACATCTCCGTGGTCATGTGGCTGACATGACTAAATGCCGAAGGCACACGGAACGCTGTTACCTTCCCACCAAAGCGGTCCCTATTTTTCTACTTGCATTTTTACACGCTTTTCAACTGCTAGGTTGGCAGAAGCTGGGAAAAGTAACAGGAGCTCGCTCTGTTACGTGGCGCTAGGGATTCGAACTACTGAACTGCCGATCTTTCTGACTGACAAACTCAGCATCTTAGCCACTGAACCACCTTTGTTATAGCCCAATTATATCAATAAAGCAGAGTTCCAGTATTTTTTGTGGTATCTGTTTCCTGACCCGGTTTAAGTTAAAGAGGTGACATTTTGGGGGTTGACTCCAAAGCAACGGGTAATCGTGAAAAGTAACAAATCCCCTGGCATTTAAAAAATAACACAGGAAATAGTTTCTCAGCGTCTTCTTGATAATTCCATTTTGCTTCTGTTAAACCACTTGGCGTAAAATGAAATGAGAACATGTGAATCACTCCCTAACAGGTTGCTCACCCTTCAGAGAGCATTTTTTTAATGCGCTCTCTTTCTGTTGTCATCTCCATGTCAGCACTCTGGCTCCGGAACAGCTTGTCATCTCCGGGACCATTGGAACTAATGATGGGGCTGGCCAGAATCTGTCAAGCAAAGGAACATGACAGTCAAACACGTGAAGGGAGGGGTTGCCTTTCCTATCTTCAAGGCAGCTTGCTAAGAAATTATTCTATCCTCCCCACACCCAGACCCAGACATATACAAAAAAAGCATCTCAACTCACCCCACTCGGATTGATTGGCCCACCCCATCCCTGCTGGCAGAGAAGGCATGCTGTAGGCGAGTCGCCCCCAACCTTTAGGGCACCAAGGACTGGTTCCATGAAGAGAGGTTTTTCGGTGGACCGGAGGGGGCGTGGTTTTGCCCGCATCCCTTGGATGGGGCTTCACTCATTTGTGTGGCCTGGTTGCTGGCGTGCAGCGGACCAGTGCCGGTCCATGGACTGGGGGTTGGGGATCCCTGCTGTAGGCCATCAGGGATTTCCGGCTGGCAAGGTCCAAGAGAAGAGCCTTCTCTGCCATGGCTCCTGCCCTTTGGAACATCTTGTCCCCACCCGTCCCCACCCCAAAGGAGATCTGTTCCCACCCTCCTGACCTTCCACAAGAGCCTGAAGACCTGGCTCTGCCAGCTGGTTTGGGACCCCAATGGAAGAGTATCACACTTAGAGGTTGTTTGGTGGACAACCAGATCCCCTCTCCCCTCCCCCATTAATCCTACTCCCCCCCTCCCCATCTTTCATTCATAATTTATAATCTGCATTTTTATGGCCGTTAGATAAATGGCTCTACGATTTTTTTGCTTTTACTGTGGTAAGCTGCTCAGAGTCGCCTTATGGTGAGATGGTCGGCAAACAAATTTAATCAATAAATCTCCAAATGTTTAATCTCTGTGCTGCATTAGAACTTCTGAACGTGTTCACAATCCAGGGAATCTAAAACATTCAGTCTTAGAATGTAATCCCTCTCTTTCTTGTATCCAAACCTAGATTAGTGTTCTTGCCTTTCTCTTTTAAGAGAATGCTATTCCTCTGAAATTCTTTGCTGCTGGATACTCCAGCTTGTACTAAAATTATTCTGTTAAAATGGTCGAATAACACTTATATAGCCAAAAGCTCCAGTTTCAGAAATCCCATGTAATCGTGACAATGTTTCTATCAGCTTCCTCTCTCTGCTGTCTTCCAGGGTTAGTTAAGTTTCTTCTCACTCTCCTCTCCTCCAGGACAATGGACCGTTCAGACATCCTCCTCCTCCTCATGTACTACTAATCCATCTGTGACTAGCCTAGGGAACACATGTCTTTCATCCTCCAGATCCATCTACCTCTGTTACCCAGGAGATCAGAGGAAAACAGCCATCCCTTGGTGGTGAGACTGTCCTCCAAGCAAAAATCCCTGGTGTCTACTTTCTTCTCTCCTAAGCGACAAGGAGGCAGGGGAAATCAAAGGCATAATTTGTGGACACGTGTAAATCACTCAAATCATATCCTACACAGGCAGCCCAAGCTGTAGAAGCTCTCTACTGATACACTCAACCAAGCCAATTAAACTTAGCGGTTGCATTCAGGCAACATACTGAGCAAATCTGATTCATTTGTTTTGTGGGTTGGCATTCTGTGAAAGCCTGTTTGTTTATGATACGGTGCACTGTATGGATCCAAAAACTAAGCTAGAACAGTAACCAAGTTATGGAATCTGCAGAGTGAAAGAGAAAAAAACAACAGAGTGTAGTCTTTCCTAGTTCTACTGTCATCCACTTAAAGTAGTGGGACCCCCTGGAGTAAAAACAATAATAAGCTCAAGTTGAAATCAAATTCAGAAAGCCCATTTCTTGTCTAGCAGCACAAAGCATTATATCGCTGGCCCTCAGAGCCACCTATAGTTCCTTAGCTGCCTTACTTTGCAAAGCCTGACCCTGTGACCTTGTTTCTTGAATTTTTTGTTCTTACACCTGCAGCACTCTTAGCTTTACCTAGAACTAAGCCGACTAAAGTCTGACCTAAGCGTAGTACACAAAATTGTCTGCTACAACATCCTACCTGTCAATGACTACTTCAGCTTCAACCTTAATAATACATGGGTAAACAATAGATACAAGCTCAAGGTAAACTGCTACAAACTCGATTGCAGAAAATACGACTTCAGCAACAGAGGGGTCAACGCCTGGAATGCTCTACCTGACTCTTGTTACATCCTCAAACCCCCATTAACTTTAACCTTAAACTGTCTAGCATAGACCTCACCCCTAAGAGGTCTGTAAGGGGGTGTGCATAAGCGCACCAGCATGCCTACCGTCCCTGTCCTATTTATTCGTACCCATTTACTGTGTTCATATTTATGTTTATATTTATACCTGTTATCCCGTACATGCTTGTCAAACCAAATACATACATACATACATCTACTATTGCTGGAATCAAAGGACCTTATCTCAATGACAAAGGAACTTTCTTGTCAACAAAAGTTCCCAGTTCAGTTCTCAGTATCTTTTGGATCCTGGAGAGCCATTGCCAGTTAAAATGGATGGGTAAACCACTGGCTGAATGCAGATACCCTGGCGTTTTTTTTTTGCAGCCTCTCAGAGCCCTGCAAAATCATACTATGTTCGGCTTCAAGATGCTAATTTTGCACTGTACAATTTTTTTTTTACAAAAATAACAATGAAAACAAATTGTGAGCCTCAGAGCTTTTTCATTTCATTTTATTTTTTAAATAAATCCATGGGCCCTGACTACAAAAAAAAGGATTCAGGTTGACCTGAATCATGCTTAATTTACAGTGAATTCAGCCATCCCACTAAGGACCGGTGGATATGGGGACTTAGTCCCTCCAGACTCACTTGGTGGGAAGTCAAACTGAGAGCAGGGCTGGTTAGTTCAGTCTTATCCTGTGATTTCTCTCTGGCCAAGCGAGCCGCTTCTTTTACTTCTTGGAATTTTGCTGCAAACTGTTTTTATAGTGTGCAGAACAGAAGACAAACAAAATACAAAAAAAAGAAGAAGTCATCAACTGCTCTGAAACTTCCAAAATAAGCTGTGAAATGACAACCCTCGTTTTATCAACATTTCACCCTCTTCTGCCATCTTCTCTTTTGCTGAGAACTGTTGATTTCCACATTCTGAATGATAGGAAATCAATGTTTTCTGGACAGGAGTAAGGATTTGGCTGCAGGAGTAAGAGCTCTAAGCATTTTTCCAGGACTGAGTTTCAAATTAACTGTTACCTAAGCAAACACCCTTGTTGCAATAATGGGAAATGCTGGGAAGCAGCCATTTAGAGTGAAACTGTAGAGTTGGGGGAAAATAGTCACCTCATCCCTCGTTTCTCCTTTTGGGATAGGAACCTTGCAATTAAGGCATCTTACTTACTTCCAGTCAAGATAATTCACCACTACTGAATACAGTCTGGCAGTTCCACCATTAATCAGCAACTGCCACTAGAAGGAACTTTTTCTGTTTATTCAAAATCTCTTTCTTGCAATTTGCACTATGAAGCAAAACACAGAAGGGTCTTCAAATAACTGAAGATCCACTCAGATAATTTTCCTAGTTTTATGCCTCACTCTTCAGCCTGAATTCTTCGAGTAATTTTGCAGAACCATTAAAGGTACACATGGTTGTTTATACAAGGCAAATTGGTTAAGAGTTTCAGACTAAGGAAACCCCTATTTAGCCATGGAGCTCATTGGATGAGACAATCTCATATACTATGTATGTTATCCTACATTCACCTACCTCACAGGATGATTGTAAGAAAAAAAAGACAAGGCAAAACCTTTAATACATTAAAAGTGAGCATTATAAGTAATAAAAGATAATTCAAAGAAAACAGCAGGCAAAATATCAGTTTATAATGATGAGAATACTTTCAAAATGTAAATTTCATCTAGTGCCAAAAATATATTAAGTCATACATTAAGCAAGCCTCGGGGGTGGGGATGGTAGTGTGTTCTCCCCCCCTTGTCCAAAAGAAGGCCTGTTAAGGCGGATGAGTCATACTTATATATCAATCTTTCCTAATCCATTGACCTCCAGATCTGTGGAAGTAGAATTCCTATTTTTTTCCTGCCAATGGCTTTGTAGGTTGGGATTGATGGTGTCATAGTCCAATACACCATGAAAGGTGGGGAAGTTGATCTAATTTGGTTGCCAATAACTGGCCTTGTTACTCTGTAAAGCTGTAAAATCCTTCCTGAGATTAAAACACTGGTCTTTGTCACTTTAAAACAATGAAAGAAATGAGATCACCCGTTAAACTCTGCCCAGATTTTCTTGGAAAAGCTAGTAGGATCCAAACTATCTTTTAGAAACATCTTTAGTAAAAATGGTCCTTTCCCCATCCAATTCCTATAATTCATCACCTGAGTGAGATGTTGTTCAGAAGGAAAGCCCAGCCCATAGACTGTGTTGGCCCTGCTGTCTGCCCACTGGCCAAACTTCTGTGAGGTCTTTGTGAAGGTCATGTTGGGGGTGATGGTGCTATTGATGATGGCCTATAAGGAAGACAAACACCAAGACTTTTAGAGTTAGTTTAGAAAAGGAATAATTTCCACAACTAGCAATTGCATGAATAGTTTTTGAAAAATGACAGGAAACATGGGTGCAGGATGCAGTGACACCCAGGTAGGCAGCAACACATTAAATATATGTTCCCCCACCAGCTTGTTGGTTATCCAGTCTGGGCAGCTCACAAACCACCCTTACAATTTAGTTGTTGAAGAGGTGCTTGCACAATTATGAACATTGTGCAGATGTTTTTAAATGTTCTTTTTTTTAAATGTCCTTTCTCGCCTGGACTACTGCAACGCTCTCTACATGGGGCTGCCCTTGAAGAGCACCCAGAGGCTTCAGCTGGTCCAGAATGCGGCTGCACGGGTTATCATGGGGGTACCTAGGTGCTCCCATGTTACACCCCTTTTAGGCTGCCTGCACTGGTTGCCAGTTGTTTTCTGGGTGCGATTCAAGGTACTAATTATGACCTTTAAAGCGCTCCATGGCTTAGGCCCAGGGTACATGCGAGACCACCTACTGCCACCAGTAGCCTCCCATCATCCAGTGCGATCCCACAGAGTTGGCCTCCTCAGGGTGCCGTCGGCCAGACAGTGTCGGCTGGCGACCCCCAGGGGGAGAGCCTTCTCTGTGGGAGCGCCTTCCCTCTGGAATGAACTGCCCCCGGAGCTTTGTATAATCCCCAACCTCCGGTCCTTCTGACGCGCCCTAAAAAGTTGGCTTTTCAGCAAGCCGGTCTGGCCTGTTAATTTTATCTAATTTTTAAAATGTTATTGTTATATTAATTGGGTTTGTTTTTTGGATACTTATCTAATTTCCTTTTAACTTTTGTGATATGTGTTTTTTAATGTTGTACACCGCCCTGAGTCCTTTGGGAGAAGGGCGGCATATAAATCTAATAAATCCAATCCAATCCAATTCTTCATTAGCTCTAAATCAAAACCGTTGGAAAATCTGAATAAGCATACTTAGGAATTTTGCATGATCAAATCAAATTGTTTCATTAATTTAAAAAAAAATCTTCCTGGGACAGCCAACGCAGTATGATCACAAAGTCATGGGTGACATGGGTAGAAATTCCCATTCGGCAATGAAGGTTACTGGGTTGACATGAGGCTGTTCATCATATTTCAACTTAATTCACAGCACAGAATCTGTTAGGAAGAATGATTAAATAGCATATGTCTTAAGTTCCTTAAAAGAAAATCAGAATATAATTACAAATGAAGGCAAATGTATGTGTCCCAGGATAATGTTGCAGGATCCAATCTGGGTCAGTCACTAGGACCAGAGGTTTTGTCTTCTGAGTTTTTGGACTCATCCTGGAGTCCATCTTCAGGAAACCTCTCTCTAGCAGAGTGTGTGCTGTTGTGTGTGTGGTATTCTGAAAGCTCGGAAGGCCAAACCTCTGGTCCCACTGACCGACCCAGATTGGATCCTGTGAATATAATTATCACGATTATTTTTCAGTGCTGGCATCATTGTTTTAAAACAAGAAACTGGACATGGGAGAAGCCACCTGACATTAGGTCTCACCTTGGTGCCTCCCACACTGATGATCCGATAGACATTGCGAGTAGCATCATAGAAGTAGGACACTGTCAAGGCATGTTTACTGGCAGGGATCCAGTTCCTCTTGGTGGCAGGATCAATCTGGAAGATGTGGGCCCTGGTGCTAAAAATTGGTTGCTCCCTGCAGAAGTGAAGAAAATAGAGCATGAGGACCTCAACCGTAGCAGGGAAGAATTAGGCAACCCCTATCACTGAAGGGTGTGTAAGTTCATACATACACAGACACACAAACAAACACATTCTAAATCAAGGGATTGTGTGAAGTCCCCGGGTAGAACAAAATTATAATTTAAGAGGCTGATATTGGACAACAATTAACAAACGACATCTTAAACTGTTATTCTTCTTGAATATATTTGTGCAGAAGGAGGGAGTCTGTGGTAGCTAGTTTTAGATGTTTACTGTGATCAGAAAAGAGGTATTTTGATATATTTAAGGATGGTGTGTGTGTGTGTGTGTGTGTGTGTGTGTGTGTGTGTGTGTCCTACCTAGAAATATGCTCTCACACATGCACATATATTAGCAATGAAAATCAAGTTTTTCCCCATTTTTCAAGACTAAAAACAATATGCTCTCTACTCTGACCCAGATCGAAATACAAATGAATACAGCTAAAGCTCTAATCAAAAAAGAGAATTACAACATCTTTAAACTGTTAATTTGAATGTGCACCCACAGATGCTCTCTCTTCCTCACACTCACATGCACACACACACTCAAACACAGATTATGGGAAGATTAAGATAAGACATTACCTAATTGTTGACATTGGTTAAGACTGATTAAGGCAGCTGGTTTGGCAATAGAGGTAGTTAAAAGATCAGGTCATCTACCATTAGGTTAGTACAGTTGCTGGGCTAATATCCCACTTGAGTTAAGGGTCTGGAAACAATTCATTTCCTACCAATGGAAACGTACACTGTTAATTGACACTGTACAATGCAGGAAAGGAGAAATGAAATGGAAGCAGGACACACATAATATTAGTTTTAAATTAGGACCAACGAAAGCTTTTTAAAGAAATTATTGGCTTCTAAAGGAAGGGCGAGGGAAAAAATCCATGCAGTTACGTTATGACAGCTTATTAACAATTCCAAAATTTGTGTCAGAAGGGTAACTAAGGAACTGGGCATTTTCTCATACTTAGATAAAAATGGCAACATCTGAAATCTATGGGGAGCTGTTAAGAATCTTTAAAAATCCACAAACCATTACATTATATGTTTCCATATCAGCATGGTTTACAAAAACAAAAGTAAATGTCAGTTTGGTCACAACGGGTGAGATATAGCAATAGCTATACAGGTTTTCATTAACTGTAGGCTTACATGCAGCCAATGAGTTTGACTGAGCTTAGAAAAGGGTGACAGAGCAAAAATTATTGGAATTGATCTTTTCTCTTCAACACTGTAGCATGCTGAACATCTAAGACACATGAAGCCTGGATTTCAGTAGCAGCATTTAGAAAACATTTGCATTTACAATCTGCACAACACAACCCATCTGCATCCTCGGATACAAAGGCTTTGTTGCCTGATGGGACATCAATTGGAAACCTGCCTTGGTGCCCAAATGCTTCTCTGCAAGATTCTTTCTTTGTGAGGATAAATAGCTAAGTATTTGAAACACATAATATACACGAAAGCTGTAGAATTTTATAAGCAATAATGTAGGATAGTATATTTTTACCTTAATGGGATAACTTCTATTTTACAATATATGCTACAGGGCACATTTCAGCCACAGGGGTTGTCACTAAGATTCCTTTTGAATCTTCCATGTCAATGCACTGCAGTATGCAAGTTTTCCAGTCAAACACTGCATGCAGATAATTTGGAAGGCTGTCTATTGATTGCTTTGATTTCTGCGGCACTTTATGTGCGTACATACATTAGTTATACGTAGAGATGCTACCTGGCTAAAAGCTGCTGCCCAAGTTATACTATTTCAATCAATCAGAATAGAGCTGGAAGGGACCTTGGAGGTCTTCTAGTCCAACCCACTGATCAAGCAGGAGACCCTATACCAGGGGTGTCAAACTCGTGTCACGGCAGCATCACATGATGTATTGTGACTTTTCCCCCTTTGCTAAACTGGGCATGGGCATGGGCAGGGTGTGAGCCATGAGTTTGACACTTCCGCCTTACACCGTTTCAAACAGATGGCTATCCATTCTCTTCTTAAAAACCTCCAGTGATGAGGCAGCCACAACTTCTGAAGGCAAGCTGTTCCACTTGTTAATTGTCCTCATTGTTAGGGAAGTTTTTCCTTAATTCCAAGTTACTTCTCTCCTTGAGTTACTTCTCTCCTTGCTGCCAATACAGTCCTAGGCTGCATCAACAGAGGGATAGAATCAAGATCACGTGAAGTGTTAATACCACTTTATAATGCCTTGGTAAGGCCACACTTGGAATACGGCATTCAGTTTTGGTCGCTACGATGTAGAAAAGATGTGGAGACTCTAGAAAGAGTGCAGAGAAGAGCAACAAAGATGATTAGGGGACTGGAGACTAAAACATATGAAGAATGGTTGCAGGAACTGGGTATGTTTAGCTTAAGAGAAAGAAGGACTAGGGGAGACATGATAGCAGTCTTCCAATATCTCAGGGGTTGCCCCAAAGAAGAGGGAGTCAAACTATTCTCCAAGGCCCCTGAGGGTAGAACAAGAAGCAATGGGTGGAAACTAATCAAGGAGAGAAGCAACTTAGAACTGAGGAGAAACTTCCTGACAGTTAGAACAATTAATCAGTGGAACAAATTTCCCCCAGAAGTTGTGAATGCCCCAACACTGGAAGTCTTTAAGAAGATGTTGGATAGCCATTTGTCTGAAACGGTATAGGGTTTCCTGCCTAGGCAGGGGGTTGGACTAGAAGACCTCCAAGATCCCTTCCAACTCTACTATTGTATTATTGTATTGATTAGTTTCCATCCATTGTTTCTTGTCTTGCCTTCTGATGCTTTCCAAAATAAGTTTGTGGCAGCCCCTCAAATACTGGAACACTGCTATCATGTCACCCTAGTCTCTCTTTTCTCTTTCAGCAATCAAAACAGTAGAAACGTTTTAGAAACATTAGAAAATTTCTGACAATTTATTTTTGTTTAATAATTATTTAGAAATAAACATCTCTCTTAACCGTTAGAAAATGAGAAACATTTAGAGAATTTCAGGCAATCAAAACATTAGAAACTTTTCCGTGTCATAGTCCACTAAGGAGAAAACGATCGGGTGATTCAGCGTTACAAAAGAATAAAAAGAACAGAAAGGATAGGGAGGCAGGAGAGGGAATACTTTTTTAGTCTATAGAAGAAAGTTGGAGCTTGGGACATTTTGGTCTCCCCAAAGCCTGCCCTCTACAGCCAGGCTCTCACACGTGTGGACATTTCAAAGCAGCCGCTGAGACTGCTATTTCTAATCCTGGACAATTTTACACCCAGTAGTGTAGCTTACATGCCAGCTGCGTATGGTTGCCCAGAGGACAAAGGGGAGAACTTTAATCCACAGTTTGAGATTTCAGAGTTGTAAAATACTGCATTCAGTTCTGGTCGCCACGATGTAAAAAAGATGTGGAGACTCTAGAAAAAGTGCAGAGAGGAGCAACAAAGAGGATTAGGGGACTGGAGACATATGAAACATATAAACATATATAAAACATATGAAGAACGGTTGCAGGAACTGGGTAGGTCTAGTTTAATGGAAAGAAGGACTAGGGGAGACATGATAGCAGTGTTCCAATATCTCAGGGGTTGCCACAAAGAAGAGGGAGTCAAACTATTCTCCAAGGCACCTGAGGGCAGAACAAGAAGCAATGCGTGGAAACTAATCAAGGAGAGAAGCAACTTAGAACTGAGGAGAAACTTCCTGACAGTGAGAACAATTAATCAATGGAACAGCTTGCCTCCAGAAGTTGTGAATGCCCCAACACTGGAAGTCTTTAAGAAGATGTTGGATAGCCATCTGTCTGAAACGGTATAGGGTTTCCTGCCTAGGCAGGGGGTTGGACTAGAAGACCTCCAAGGTCCCTTCCAACTCTACTAAAAAAAAATGTTTCACACTACCACAGCCTCAGTACAGACAAAGAAGTAGTATTTATAATGAGATGGGGACCATCCTCTACAAGCCACTGGGGACAAGGATCACCCTTCCTGGGTGTTTTGAACATCAGCTTATTACAGTGTGCTCACCTGCTCCCTGAATAAGGAAGAAAAGCTGGATGTGAGGAGTACAATAAAGCAGAAAAAAGAAATGGAAGGAAACCAATTCTAAGGAAGGAAATGACCCAAGAAAAGGGAAGCAACGATGAAAGCATGTGTTGATGAAAACCAAAACTACCAAAGTAGGCAAAGTCCTGATGTTTGCTGAGGAAGAAAAACGGATGTAAGGATGAAAGGATCTGCCTTTCTGGAGATCTGTCTAGTTAATCCTTCTTGTCTCCACCAAGAGTGAATCAGAGGGCAAGTGCACAAATAGAGCAAGAGAAGGAGAACTGGAGAACTGCTTTGCAAACAAGGAAGTAAAATCAAATGAAAAGAGGCAGGCAAAGCGGAACGCTGAATGCTGACCCAGCATCTTTTTACGTCTTTGTAAAGCTTCCAAAAATGCATTTTCACAGGAAGATCATATGTTTATGTGAAATATCCAAATATCGGGGCAGTCTAGGTCTTAGTACTAAATACCAAGAAAAGGAACTTCCTACAAACTACTAGCTTTTTTGCCTTTGCCGTGGCTTTTTAAAGGCATCCGATTGAAAAGTTTTGGAAAGGGAGGAAGTGCAGTTAGTCCTCAACTTACGACCATAATTGAACCAAAGATTTCTATGGCTAAGTGAGACAATAATGAAGTTAATGTTTCTCCATTTTACACTCTTCTTGCCACAATTGTTAAGTGAATCACTGCAGTTGTTAACTTAATAACACGGCTATTAAGTGAATCTGAATTTCCCATTGACTTTGCTTGTCAGAGAGTCGCAAAAGCTGATCACAGGATCCTGGGACATCGCAACCGTCATAAATATGAGTCAGTCGCAGAGCGCCTGAATTTTGGTCACGTGATCATGAAGATGTTGCAATGGTTGTAAGTATGAAAAACCGTCAATGAGTTGCTTTTTTCAGTGCTGTTGCAACTTCGAGCGGTCACTAAACAAACTGTTGTAAACCAAGGACTACCCGTACAGTTTAATCTCATCCAACAAGCTCTTTTTCTGAACAACGAATATCTGTGTTAAGGAGTATGCTGGTAAGCTAGATGTACCTGTTTTCCTCCAATCAATCTTATATAGCTTCATTTGTATTTTAGTTACATGTATTGTAGGATTTCTCCAACGGTTAAGATACTCAGCAAAATAAAACAGCACTTGCATAAAAACAAAAGGAAAAATGGTTGGTAATCGTGATTAATGCAAAATATCTAACAAGTTAAATGAAATGTTGTTTTTTTAAAAAAGAAGAACTCTTTCCCTGACAACAAATAACAGACTGGTCATCCTAAGAAGCCATTCCACAAGCTAAATGGAATCAATTCATTCAGCACCAAGCCATGCCATCTCACACTAACCAGATATTATAGAAGATAGCTGACTCCATCAAGCCCAAGCTGGCTGCTATCCAGAGGTCATCCTATTTGGCCAGTGTATTGGAAAACAGGATGCAGGACTAGACACGTCTGGTTTGAATTTAAAGGCAATTGTCATTCTTTGCTGTCTCTGATGGCTGCAATGCCTGTGGTGCCACTTCTCTCTCTTCATTCAAAACGCTTTTAAAATCTCACATATATATTGTATTTTTGTGAAACCTTTTGGAAGGACTTTTGGCTGTTCACAGAGCTACTTTCTTCCTGTATTTCTCTCAAATGTAGATTGTAAGCCATGGCAATAGCTTTTGGCAAAGGAGCTGCACCAATTGTCTAGGAATTGGAATAGAATAGAATAGAATAGAATAGAATAACAGAGTTGGAAGGGATCTTGGAGGTCTTCTAGTCCAACCCTCTGCTAAGGTAGGAAACCCTATAACAGAGGTGGGTGGCTGCCAGTTTGGCCGGATCACGCAAACTGGTAGTAGCGGCGGCGGGAGACTCCGCCCACCTACCCACCCGCTTTTGCGTAAAAAAATTAGCAACCCCCCTCTGTCCCCAACCCCTGGTCTGTGGATCGGCACTGGCCGCTGCATGTCAGAAAGCGAGCCACGCAAACAAGTGAAACACATCCATGGGATGCAGGCAGAATGTTAAACCATGCCCCTTCCAGTCCACGGAATAACCTCTCTCCATGGAACCAGTCCCTGGTGCCCAAAAGGTTGGGGGCCGCTGCCATAGGAAATATGCCTTACTTCTTGCTGTCCTGCTATTTTAAAATAGAGTTCAGAAATGAACAAAAAAAGAAACACACACAAGATATTCATCACTAAACAATGCACAGAAAGGTTTCAATTATTGTTTCTTACTTGCTTTATTTTAGAGGTGTAGAATCTGAGACTTGGTCTCATGGTCAAGGCACCAGGCTAGAATCCAGGAAACTGGGAGTTCTAGTCCCACCTTAGGTACAAAAGTCAGCTGGGTGACTTAGGGACAATCACCAGGAGATGGCGAATTCTACACCCCGTTTAGGCATGAAAGTCAGCTGGGCAACCTTAAGCCAATCACTCTCTCTCAGGTCAACCCACCTCACAGGATTGTTGTTATGGAGAAAACAAGAGGAAGGAGTACTATGTAAATTCGCTTCCTTGGGTTATTTGTAAAAATAACTAAATAAAATAAAAATTTGGATTCCTGAAAGTCTTGGATGTGGCCCCAGACACTTCCAAAGTTGCTAAAAATAACCTGTGCTTTTGTAAGCTGTTCAGATTTTTTAAAATTGAACTGGCATAAAAACACTTACAATAAATGAATAAATAAATCAGCAAACATGACAGGGGGAGAAATAATTCAACATGGAAATGGAGAGTAATCATATTCACTGTAAGTTTGGTTAAAACTTAGATGCTACACAGATTTTAGTTCCACCAATTTTTTTAGAAAATTTATTAATTTAATGTTACCCCCTTTTTTGACTTTGCTTCATGACCCAGAAAACGTGTGTGCAGAACCATCTTATTTTTATATCTTGCCTTTTTTCTTCTTTATTGTTTCTTCTGTTTCTTTAAATTTGCATCAGCAAACACATGAATCCTTTTGCTCAACCAAGGAACACTTTGCATGTTTAGTTTAATATTAAAGGGACTGTATAATATTATTGATCTTAATATGCCTTGAAACAGATAGCTAAGCATACATCCCAAACTGATAGTATATATAGATGGGCTGGGATACATTTCCTCCCATTCTTGAGAAACGCACAATTGCTAGAGATGATGGAGCTATATAGCTTCATAAATCTGGGGTGTAATAGGTTGGAAAAAAAGCTGGCATCCTTATTGGAATTCAGAGTGAAATACACAGTTCTTTGTTCATGTTTAGTTTTCACTGTCTAAAAGGTACTGAAAAAAATATGAGCCAACAGAAATAAGTAGCCTCAGGCCTAGTTTAACCCTGTTCCCAAGGACAAGGTACATAATCCCCCAAACCAGCTTCAGGGAGCTTTAAGTCGCTCAGATAAGAAAAATGCAATAATCTTGAGCTGATTTAACAACCAATAATGTGTGACATTCATGAACACAAATATTTTATTTTATTGATCTGATTCAATTCTGGAGCTCCCCCCAAAAATTTTGGCAGCTCAAAAGATAGGAATACAATCAAGTAAATAAAAATATGATGAAGGAAATAATCAAGATAGGAAATCCAGACACCCTCCCCCCCAAATAGATGCAAAATATCTCAAGAACATTTAACTAGGGATTCCCTCCACCCCACCCCAAGGCCTGGAAGAATAGTCAAGGCTTTCCAAAATGTCATCAGTGCAACAGCTAAGCAGTGCAACAACCTCATTTTGCTTTAATGCATGATCAGTAATAATGCATCACAATGGGGAGATTCTCTTTACTAGCTGTATTAATAGTCGTCAACAGATTGTTTCTCATCTGTGAATATATCTAAGTTTTCCTAAGTCAGTGGCCATACTATCTTGAGTGAGTGTATTTTAAAAGTTAAAACTTGTGTTTTCTGTTAATTGTGCTTTCTGCAAAACGCTAGACTCTCTCTGTTTTTCCCCCCCCTCCTCTCTTTTCTTTTAAATACAACTGTATATAAATGCAACTTTGGAGAGTTGAGTTAAGGATTTTTTTCCCCGTATAGTATTTTTTCCTGAAAAAGCAAAACAAGGTCCCTGAATAATTCTAGCCTCTGATTTCAAATCTTTTACCACCAATGTGTCACCCTGCAGCATTATTGGCCAAATGCCTATGGAGATTCTCAATTATTGGGGTCATACTTGTCCCAAAGGTATTTTTCCAAAGGTAACTTGGACTTGGAGTTTTTCCCTCTCCTTGAAAATATTTTGCTTTTCATTCAAGAAGATTCTTCAGTTCTTGAACTGAAGCTTGAAGTGAAGAAGCTTCTTGGATGAGAAGCGAAACATTTTTAAGGAAAGAAAAAAATATATACCAAGAAAGTCCAGTTGCCTTTTGAAAAGCATCTTTGGGATTCCTGGCTAAGAAGCATTGGTTAATAAAATGCACACCCTCTCCTTGCCACATGCAAAGGGATATGAAGAGAGAATGGTGATTTTGACTTGTCAGTACTGACTATCCTATGCACCTAATAGTTTATATGCATTTTATAAGCAATAGGTTGATTCACAGGAGAGGGGCTAGGAATAAAAACGATACAGTTCAAAACCAGTAAGTTAAAAGATTTTGTTCCTCTTATTCTTGTCTCTCTGTTGCTTCCTCCTTTCTTGCAGTTGCCAGTTTGCAATAAAAATATTCCTCTGGCAATCTTTATTCTTGTTAACCCCCATGTTTTTCTTTCAAGTTCTATGGTCTGTCTGTGCATTTGGTTCAATGAACTGCTGCTTATGTCTTCCATGCCTGCTCTGACCCTCTTCCCTTCCTGCTTACAGAGAAATATATTTTATCCCAGCCTTGGCAAAGGGAGCTTTTTCGAATGCCACAGCTGTCTCATGCAGGCCATTTGAAAGACGTATGCGTCTTGACTTGATCTAAATTTCAAACCAGAATATACAATTGCTATCCACAACGGATGGCATGAAAGTTAGCCCATTAGCTCAGATAAACCTAGTATTGTTGCTGATAGCTGTAGATACTGAAGGAGGAAGTTTCTAAGACGTAATCAATATTTGAGAAACTCAAAAGATGTTGGAGATATTGGCTAGGCAGCACTTTACAACTGCTATTATCCCAAAGGTGCTTTTTCAAGAGGCATTTTGGATTTTGCTTTTTCCTTGAAGACGTTTCGCTTCTTAGATGAGAATTGCAGCGTCTTCAAGGAAAAAAACAAAGTTCAAAAACAAAGTCCAGTTGCCTTTTGAAAAAAAAAAAAACCATTGTTGGGACAATCATGACCCGGATGACTGAGAATCTCCGTAGACAACCGCTACTATCCTTGGATACTTTGACTGCTAAAAGGAAAGTAGGATAGAAATCAGTGGTGGGAATCAAACTTTTTTACTACCGGTTCTGTGGGCGTGGCTTGGTGGTCTGAGCAAAGAGGGTTTACAGTCTGACCAGTAAGCTTATTCTCCGAGAACATAGGTGAGTAAATTCTGTTGGTCTGTGGGCTCCACAAACCATGGCAGGCATGCTTCAATGACACGCTGTCAAATCCGGAAGCAGCAGGTGGACGTTCATAATCACTTGGAATGAATCAGGCTGTTTTTGGAAAGAAGTAGGGCAATCATATGGAAGGTGAACCTATTAGGGAATAAAAATTGACGAATGATGTATATGGGCAGAAGGGAACTAGTCAGCTGGGAGTAGATTCAGGACAAGGAGATGGGCTGGTGGAGGCCATTCTAGGACAATCCTGGCTTTAGTGGGCTTGCAGGGAAGGTGATAAATGGATGATTTCAGCATTTATGGGATTGCTCCCTCTGGCAACGATGGTTTGTTGCAACGATGTAGGAAATGAGCAGGCTAAGCCTGAGGGCAAGGTCAAACGCATCATCAGTTTGGAGACAATACACCCTCGCAAGAGACCCAAGGTCCAGCTGCCAGTGAATTCCATTGACTCTTATCTAGAGCCAATTTGGCTTGACCATTAGTACATCAGATTCTTGGGTACAGATTGCATGTAATATTACATTACATTACAATAGCAGGGTTGGAAGGGACCTTGGAGGTCTTCTAGTCCAACCCCCTGCCTAAACAGGAAACCCTACACCGTTTCAGACAGATGGCTATCCAACATCTTCTTAAAGACTTCCAGTGTTGGGGCATTCACAACTTCTGGAGGCAACTTCTGTTCCACAGATTAATTGTTCTAACTGTCAGGAAATTTCTCCTCAGTTCTGAGTTGCTTCTCTCCTTGATTAGTTTCCACTCATTGCTTCTTGTTCTACCCTCAGGTGCCTTGGAGAATAGTTTGACTCCCTCTTCTTTGTGGCAACCCCTGAGATATTGGAACACTGCTATCATGTCTCCCCTAGTCCTTCTTTCTCTAATAAATTTGTAGTGCTTTGAACTTAGCTCCTATTCCTGGTTACTTTCACCTGATAAGGGGCTTTTTATGTGAGTGAAGGTCAAAGCTATTTAGCTGTTGTTGTTTTCTTTACACCACAAGAGGATTCCAAAATGTAGAAGAAATTAGTTTTCTTTTAACCGCTTAGTGAAGTTGATATCAGTCAAACATTTCAAGGACTCTGACAGTTCTAGATTCGTACCTTACCTTTGCACTGCAGGTGGTCCTTGATTTACGACTGATCACTGTTCAAAGTTACAACAGCCTCACAAAAGGTGCTTTACGGTTTGTAAAGCACTTCTGGTCTTCATAAAATGCTGAACCTCCCATAGTCACATTCCTGCATTTTGGGTATTTGGCAAGGGGTCGCAATTATGACTGGTCGCAACATCTAGCAGCCACGTGACAAATTGCTATTTTTTTTGCCGGTTTCCAGCAAAGCACCCATTCTGCAGAATGGATTCGCTTAATGGCTGCTGTAGAAAAGATATAAGAACTGGGTCCAGTCATGTGGGTACCTCGACTTAGGAATTCCAGTCCCAATTGTGGTTGTTAAGTCAAGGGTTGCCTGTATTAATTTGGGGTTGGATACACTAGATCTGTGATGGCGAATTTGTGGCACGTGTGCCACAGGTGGCACGCAGAGCCATATTTGCCAGCACGCCAACTGATTTTCAGACTCCTGGTTGGCCCATTGGGCCATTTTTCACCCTTCATTTTTCAGGAAAGCCTCCAGAGCCTGGGAAGGATGAAAAACGGGCCCAACGGGCCAACTGGAATTTAGGAAACAATCCATTTCTGTCTTCTGGAGGGCCTCCGGAGGGACAGGGGAAGGCCGTTTTTGCCTTTACCAAGCTTTAGGAAAGCCTCCGGAGCCTGGGGAAGGAGGGGGGGGGTAAAAAAATAGGCTCAACGGGTCAACTGGAAGTTGGGCTCATTTTTCACCCTCCTCAGGCTCTGGAGGCTTTCCTGAAGCCTGGGGAGGGCAAAAGAGGGGCCCAACAGGCCAACTGGAAGTTCAGAAACAATCCGTTTCCACCTTCCGGAGGACCTCCGTGAGAGGCCATTTTTGCCCTCCCCAGGCTTCAGGAAAGCCTCCGGAGTCGGGGGAGGGGGGGACGACACTCGCAAATGCACGGGGGGGGTCACATGCACATGCGCAGGTGGGTGGGGCGCATTCCATTGTGTGTCAGGGCACAATTTTGGCACGCCTTTACAAAAAGGTTTGCCATCACTGGACTAGATCAATGAAGCTGTTTTTCACTTTTATTTTTTTATTCTACAAGAAAATATTTCTGTGTCAACAACATCAGTATTTTAAAAACTCAATAGTCTGACAATTCCAAAACATCTACACGAAGTCATATGGAAAATTTCTTTCTAAATTGCAATAACTATAACTCTGCAGAATAAATCACTGGGAGAACTCTTTACTAAGGCTACCAAATCAGAGGGCTTCAAATAAAACTTTTCATTGAAACTACCTATTGAAGTGACTTAATGAATTAAATGGTATCTCGAAGTCCCCAGGGAACAGGCCTTGAACTTCAGAATAAATGCTTTGCATTCTACTTGTAAAGGATTGGAAAAAATAGCAAGCTAAATTAAGCAATCAATGAGATTAGATTCTTAAATACTGCAGTGGAGAGGAAAACAAACAATGTAAAACCTACAGTTGTTGCCTTCTGAAAACAGAAATATATTCTCCACTTCTTTTAAAAGAATTATTTAAAAGAAAAGAATTTTAAAAACTGAAATCACCCTGACTATGTTTGATGACATACATGCCTAGGTCATTGCAGCTGCATTCATATAATATGCTAAGCTTTTATTAGTTTCAATCTTGCTTTGCTTTTTTTTATACCTCCTTATTTCTTATTGACAGCATTTTTATATCGCTCCAATCAAATGATCTGGATGTTATACAGAAGAATCTCAAAAGCAATCTCTCAACACACAATAATCAAGAAAAATGAATAATTATACAATCCAAAAATTATAGTCAGATGGCCAGCCACTATTTAGAGGTAGTTCTTAACTTACGACCACAATTGAGTCCAAAATTTCTGTTGCTAAATGAGACCTTTGTTGTGGGTTTTGCACCACGTTATGACCTTTATTGCCACAGTTGTCAAGTGTTGTTGTTAAGTGTTGTTACTACAGTTAAATTAGTAATATTACTAATTTATAAATTAGTAAGTGAACCTGGCTTCTCCTTTGACCATGTGACCCCAGGAAATTGCAATCGTCATAAATATGAGACTGTTGCCAAGCATCTGAATTTTGATCCCAGGACCATGGCAACGGTCCTAAGTGTGAAAAATGGTCATAAGTCACATTTTTCAGTCCCATTGTAACTTCAAGCGGTCACTAAACGAATTGTTGTACGGCGACAGCTACCTGTACTACCAGGCGTAAAGCAATCAAAAGCACAAATAAAAACAATCGTTTTTAATTTTTCCAGGAAGCCCAGACATTTGAACACAATATTCCATTTGTGTTCCAGAACTATAGTAAAGGATATTTTCATAAGCAGAAATGATTGAATTTTGACTAATATTTCCTGGAAAATGCAAGTGGCTGTCCCAATCACATCCTGTATTGTGGGCTTCTAACCAGCATCTGGTTTGTCTTTGAAAATAGAAGTGGAGAGTTTATCATGGTAATTTTTCAGTTTATCAACCGTAATTTTTCTCACTCCTCCTGACTGTCTTTTTAAAGTCTTTTTAAATTTTAAATTTTAATTGTACATTGGGTTTTTTACAATTGGGGTATTTTAATGGTGATTTTTTAACTGTCTAAATGTTGTAATTTGTTACCTCCTCCGTGCATGTGTGTCTTTGTATATATGTATGTTTGTGTGTTTGTACACATGTTTTATGTTTTATATGCCCATTGTACGCCGCCCCGAGTCCTGCCTGGAAAGGGAGCGGCTAATAAATTCAAATTATTATTATTATTATGGTTTTTACCCTGTGCAACCTAACAGAATATTGGGAAGAAATCACTGTATGTAAATGGGGAGTAAGGACTAGGTCTATCTGCCAATCTTCAGGAATATACTCCAAAACCAAAACATTACTATAATTGATGCAATGGAAAAAGCCAATAAGAGCTTAAGTTTAAAAATGAGCCAGATTTTGTAGGGACCCAGAGAGAGAGAAAAAAATCAGAAAAAAAATCTCTGATGGGAGAGACAGTTGGTCACCAATCATAAAAGTTATTGAGTCCTCCAGCCAATGTCCCCTCCCACCTCCTTCCAGTCACGTGACCTCCAGTAGAGCTTTTAAAGAGTTGGAAAGGATTGGGAAGCCATGTTCTACATGCTCTCCTCTAACTTGTTAGATGTTCTTATGACATTTGTGACCATTTTACTTCCTCACGGTTATTGATCAGATGCTAAGATAGCGAGAAGTCCTTGGTGTTTTCTTGCAGACGTTTCATTACCAAAACTAGATAACATCACCTGTGATTCCAAAGGTGCTTTTTTTCAAGAGGAGTCAAATGGACTTTCTGTGTTTTCTTTGAAGACATTTCGCTCCTCATCCAAGAAGCTTCTTCAGCTCTCACTGGATGGTATGGAATGGAAGGATTTGTATATTTATATTTATATGGTGGGGAATACGGTCCCCACCATCCAGTCAGAGCTGAAGAAGCTTCTTGGATTCTTGAAGATTCTTGAAACATCTTCAAAGAAAAACCAGAAAGTCCAGTTGCCTCTTGAAAAAAGCACCTTTGGGTCAACCATGACCTGGAGGACGGAGAACCTCCATAGACGTCAAAGTGATGTTACCTAGTTTACGTAACGAAACATTGGGAAGAAAACAGAGTTCAGAAAGCACCAAGGAGTCCTTATTTCAACCCTGAGCTACAAATATTCTCCTTTATAAGTTAGAGTGTCCTGTGGTCCAATGGTAAATTAGCCCTCACATCTTTTTGCTCTTCTGCTTGTTACTTGCTGTGAGCCTAATTTGAAATTGAAAGGATGCTCGTGGCAATGCAGGTTTAGAGCAGACCATAAACCTGCAGTTTAAGGACATAACATATAAGTAGCCCTCCTGGATCAAGACAGCAATCCATTTTATTCAGAGGTGGACAACTCTTTGGCAGCCCTAGGCTGCATTAACATTAGGTGAAGGCCGAGGAGATAAAAGGCACAATGCTATATTGCACCCGCGGGTAGGATTAGATGTTTTGCAGTCAGTTTGCAACCTATGCATTTTCAGTGTGTCACGTGTATGGCAGTTTTTATGTTTCCTGCCTAGAAACAGTGAGAAATGACCATCAGCGGGAAGGCCCCTAAGAACACAAAAGCCATATGTCAGAATATCCCTAAGAGCGCAAAAAAAGGTCTGTACAAATAGTCCTCAACGTACAACCACAATTGAGATCAAATTTATGTTGCTAAGAGATAATTTTTTTAAGTGAGTTTTATTCCATTTGATGACTTTTCTTCTCATATTTGTTAAGTGAATCACTGCAGTTCTTAAATTAGTAACACGGTTGTTAAGTAGAATCTAGTTTCCCAATTGACTTGTCAGAAAGTTGCAAAAGGGGGCCACATGACTCCAGGACACAGAAACTGTCATAAGTGTGAGCCAGTTGTCAAGCATTCCATTAATGGATGGAAACTAATCAAAGAGAGAAGCAACCTAGAATTAAGAAGAATCAGATTCATCATTTTTACAGGAAAAGACTGGAGAGAGTTCAGAAGATTTATCTGTTACTCAAATGTTTCAAGCATTATGCAGGGACAAAATGAGTTGAGAAAGGAGGTAGCAGATTTTAGAGATGAGCTTAAAAGTGTGCAGCAACAAATAACAGAAAATAAACAGAGAATTGATGTGCTGGAGGAGGGCGCGGCTGGGCTGGGGGAGGAGATTAAGGCAGTCCAGAAGGGGAATATAGAATTGGAAAATTTTATGGCAAAGATAGAACTTGAAAGAATGTCCTTCTTTCTCAGATTCCAGAACCTACCGGAGACAGAAGATGAAGATCTTAAGGATATTATGAGTACAATTTTAGCAGAATATATTAAAAGAGATAAAGAACAGTTGTGGTGGGATATGGATCTGGTTTATAGGATTAATTCAGCATATGCCAGAACACATAATGTTCCAAGGGAAGTACATGTTAAATTTCTCAGGAAGACCACGAGGGATGAGATTCTAGGGGCTCAGAGGGGGGGACCACTAATATATAAAGATAAAGAAATTGCCATTCTTAAGCAAATTCCGAAAAAAATAAGAGATAAGAGGAGGAAGTATTCCTCCTTATCAAAGAAATTATATAATAAGGGAATTTGGTTTAGATGGTTATTGCCAGAAGGAATGCTGATCTTCTGGGAGGGAAAAGAATTAACACAGTTGTGGAGACAGAGGCCTTCATTAAAAAACATAGTGCCCTCCTAGAGGACGGAAATATAAGAAGTAGTGAAAAAGGCGACAACACACAAGACATGAAGGAGGGAGGGGCTGCAGCTCCTCCTGGGGATGGGGGAGGGAACAATAAGGGAAAGACTCAGGTCACAAAAATAAATATATCTGGAATATCATTCTAATTGTTGATATATTAGAAAGTGGCAAAAGAGATCATTGAACACGTGGTTGATACAATGTATAATAAGATGCTGTTTCTGCTTATCTTTTATCTTTTGTTTTTTTTTCTTTGTATATCCACCTACCCTTTTCCCCCAAAAATTTTAAAAACCAATAAAATTCTTTTTAAAAAAAAAAAGAATTTTCCTGACAGTTAGAACAATTAATCAGTGGAACAACTTGCCTCCAGATGTTGTGAATACTCCAGCACTGAAAGTTTTTAAGAAGATAACTATAACTGGATAACCATTTGTCTGAAATAGTATAGGGTTTCCTACCTAAGCAGCGGGTTGGACTAAAAGACCTCTAAGGTCCCTTCCAACTCTGTTATTCAGAATGCAGCCGCGCGGGTAATTATGGGGAGATCGAGGTTCTCCCATATAACACCCATCCTGCGCGAGCTGCACTGGCTTCCTGTGGCCTACCGGGTGCGCTTCAAGGTACTGGTTACCACCTTCAAAGCGCTCCATGGCACAGGGCCTAGTTACCTGCGGGATCGCGTCCTGCCCCATACATCCCTGCGACCCGTCCGCTCACACAGAGAGGGACTACTCCGGGTGCCGTCCTCCAGAGAGTGCCAGAGGGCGACGCCCAGGAGTAGGGCCTTCTCTGTAGTGGGCCCCACCCTTTGGAATGACCTCCCCCCAGACATCAGGACAACAACCGACCTTCGCTCCTTCCGTATGAAGCTGAAAACCTACCTGTTTCGACTAGCTGACCTGGCATAATACTACAACCTCTCCAGCCCAGGGCATTTTTAATTGGTAATTTTAGTTTTTAAGGGTTAATTTCACTGGGGTTTTAACTTTTTTAGGTATTGTAACTTATTTATTTATTCTTACCTCCTCTGTACGCTATATAATACTTTTGTACGTCGCCCCGAGTCCCTGTGGGGAGAGGGGGCGACTAATAAGTTCAAGTAATAAATAAATAAATAAATAAATTCTATTCCATTCTATCCAAATGTAAATCATGGGGTTTCTTATAATGGTCATAAGTTTGAAAAATGGTCATGTTACTTTTTTCAGTGCCATAGTAACTTTGAATGGTCACTAAATGAACTATTGTAAGTCAAAAACTACCTATATGTGCCAGAATCACTCTGCATGTATAGGTTACCCACCCGCCCCCGACTCACTCCAATATCTTATTTCTTTAGTAGGCAGCCAAATGCCTCTAGGAATAAAGTATAGAGACGACATAATGTTTATTCCCCATCAATGAACATTCACAGATGCTCTACAGGTAGTCCTCAATTTACGACTACAATTGAGCCCAGAATTTATGTTGCTAGTAAGTGAGAAGTTTGTTAAGTGAGTTTTGCCCCATTTTACGATTTCTCTTGCCACCTTTGTTAAGAGAATCACTGCAGCTGTTAAATTAATAACAGGGTTGTTAAGTGAATCTGTCTTCCCCCATTGACTTTGCTTGTCAGAAGGTTGCAAAAGATGATCCCATGACCCCAGGACTCTGCAACGCTCATAGGTATGAACTGGTTGCCAAGCATCTGAATGTAAATCACATGACCACGGAGATGCTGCAGTGGTCATAAATGCAAAAAATGGTCGTAAGTCCCTTTTTTTCAGTGCCGTTGCAACTTCAAACGGTCACTAAGTGAACTGTTGTAAGTCAAGGACTACCTGTGTTGCCTCTGAACATGGAATCTCCATTACATGGCAAGGCTATTTTAAGGAAGGGGTGTCAAACTGGCGGCCCACGGGCCGGATGCATCACGCGCAGGCCACACCCAGCCCAGCTCAGCGAAGCATCATCGCCATACGTCACATGACGGCAACGCAACATGGCGAATTTTGACACCCGTGTTTTAATGGCTAGATTTTGGGCAGCCACCATTTCAAAACAAAACTTGGGGGGAAAAAAATCACTTGTCAGTTTCATAAAGGTGCAGATTCCAGTTCAAAGGAAGAAAGTCAGAGGTGAGATTTAGAGATCCAGTGTTTGATGAATGACCAGATCACCCTCCACCCTCGTACAAAATGTCTCTGCGTTTTCCCTTGTGTTTAACAAGGAAAATAACCATTCTTTTCGTTGTCTGCATGCATCCCTGGATACTTTTTCCAAAGTATTGTACGTAAGGCCCTACCTGCAGCTTATTAGGGATGACTTTGTTTTAAAACTCTGGAACATCTGCCTTTTCCTTTTGAGCTTGTTTTCTGAACTAGTAGCAGCATGAAGGAGACTGGGAAATGTGGCTCATTGCTGGCTGGCTGGCAGACAGCCAATTGCTGAGTCAGCTGGATTGAAGGTGCCAAATGCCACCTCTGGCTGACCCCAAAGTGGGGTGGGAAGGGAGATTTTGCAGTGTCCTTCCCCTGCCATGCCCACCAAGCCATGCCCACAGAACCGGTAGTAAAAAAAACTAGAATTTTACCACTGGATTGATCCCATCTTCTTTGCGGAAGCCTCTGAGATATTGGAACACTGCTATCATGTCACATGTAGTTCTTTTCATTAAACTAGACATACCCAATTCCTGCAACCGTTCCTCATATGTTTTAGCCTCCAGTCCCCTAATCCTCTTTGTTGCTGCACTCTTTCTAGAGTCTCTATATCTTTTTTTTTTAATCATGGCAACCAAAACTGAATGCAATATTCCAATTGTGGTCTTACTGGGTGGTATTAATATTTCATATGATCTTGATTCTATCCCAAGGGAACTGAAGAAGCTTCTTGGATGAGAAGCGAAATGTCTTCAAGGAAAAAACAAAGTCCAATTGCATTTTGGACAACCATGACCCGGATGACTGAGAATCTCCATAGACATATCCCTCTGTTAATGCAGCCTAGGATTGTGTTGGCCATAGATCCCTCCATAGGTTGCCCAGCTGATAGGGTGAGCCACGAGCCTTAAAGACAATGAAATCTGCATCTCATTGGTGAGTATGGATAACACTGACTGAATTATTTCACTGAATGTAACGTTAAGCCTGGGGTGATGGAGGAAGGGGAAAAATAATCCTGGGTCTAATTCCATCTCTTCACTAGTCATAGATAAATAATAACAGGAAACCGCTTCCTTTGTTCTTCTGTTTGCTTCAGCAGCACTTAGTTGATCCCTAAAGACATTCTGGTAGCTAGTACAAGGTTAATCAATCTCTTATGCATCTTACATCATTACATACTATCAATCGACATACACACATAAAACATTTGAATTAAGCGCAGGGTATCTTGTGCCAGTAAATTCCTGCAAGTTGTCACCTTCATCCAATACTCAGCTTTCTAAGATCTTTCCTTTCTCCATAGTAGTGTGGACATAGTGTATATTACAAATATATATATATATATACAATAAAATACATAATAGCATGCCGTATATTATGTTGCTTTTAATAAACCTAGACAATATTATCTCCCTCTCTGGATTCTTACACCCTTTATATCTGCTTTTTTCTATCAAGTTGATTGCACCTCCATGTTTGCTTATCAATTGAAATGGGTCAAAGTATGTATGTTTGCAATTACAAGGCTTACATGATTCTCCATTTTATGTCTTACAACTTATATACAACTACAACAATAAAGGTATAAAGAAATAACAAAAACCAATATCCCCTCCAAACCCAGCCTCCAACTTCTGTGCCCTAAAACATTTTTTTTATTAAAAAAAAAAACACCCCAAGTGTACGTGTTCAGCCTTATCCTATTCCAATGCCTGGGGCCAAAGCCAGATTTTTAAGACTTTCTGGAAGGCTAGAAGGGCAGGGGCCTGCTGGAAATCAACAACTAGGTTTCTCAAACCAAATTCTGCACCTTTGAGCTGGCTTTTGTGATCTATATTCAATGATTCAATAATTCAATAACGGGATGATTAAAAAGGACAGGGGATCACAGCAATAAAACTTACTTGCTGTCCACTTTGGGCTTATATTTATATATGGGATGGAGGAAAGAAGCTTGGATTGCCAAACTCCACCCCTTTGTCAAACTGATGGACCCATGGAAGTATTGGTTGGTGACGACCAGGGTAATATGACTTACAATATGCAGATTGACACTACATTTCAACAGGAATGAATGGGGGAGGGAGGGCTGATCATTCACAAGCTACTTTAAAAGGGAACCATTTGTGTGTTGTGGTGAAAGAGAGTGGAAGTGTGAAATGGGGGGGGGGGGGAAGAGAACAAAATGTGCACCGGTATTAATTTAAAGTGGATACAGTCAAAAAACAAAATAAATGCCATCCTTTTAATCTACAGGAAGATTTATATCACCACATTCCTTCTTTTCTTTTCATCACATTAAAACCTCATATGGCAGGAAATCCACACTATCTCTTCCCTCAATTAATAAACTTTGTTGATTCATTTTTTTAAAACAGCAAAACTAAAAAAAAAAAAATCTCACCCCCAACCCATTAATGTCAAACTCTTTGATTTCTCTGCAAGCACCGTTAAGGTCAAAGATTGGTTTTCTCACCCCATCTTCTCCTGCCCGCCTGCCAGGGTCTCTTTTTTCCAGTTGTTCCTTTGATCGAATCTCCACGTTGCCTCTTTTTTTTTCTTTTCTTCCCCTGTTCACTCTTTCTCCGGATCCGGATACTCCTCAAATTTCCTCCGGAATTTCACTTTGGAAATCCATGACTTTGTGATGGAAAAGGCGGGGTTGGATTCTAGGGCTTGAAAGAAAGGGAGAGCATTACCACATGCGCATTTACACACATAAGCACACACACTTCTATACGTTCCCAAGGGTGTGGGGAGGGAAGAGAAGCATAAAGATGAGAGCAGCTGTTCCTTTCGCTCCAAAAAGCACTCCCTTCAAAATCACCCGAAAGGACCCTAGAGATAAGAACTTTCTTTCTCCCCCCCTAAAAAAATCCCAGCTTCTCTTTCTTCCTCTTGAGTTGGAAAGAGGATGGAAGCAGGAGATTGTCCTCTTTTTTTGTGGTGGTTGTTTCTGTGTTGCAAATATTTCTCGCTCTTTTCTAGCGCTTCAGGCAAGCCGATCGCTTTCTCTGCAGAGCTTTAGAGCGAAAAGGGAAAAAAATCACGTTAAAAATGGAGCTGCTTACCCACTTTGTTCTTTTATGCAGGATAATGCCGGCAACCTTTGTTCTCCTTCTTTAAATTTTTATTTTATTTTAATTTATCTTCCTTCATCTGCAAACTCCGCTTCGTTTCTATCACATTTCTTCTGAGTTATTTCCAAAGGGGCGGGCGGGGGCGGGGAGGGTGGCTTCTTTGTTGGCTCTTTATTGCCATCTGCTGGAGGAAACCGGACTCCACAGCTTCTGCAGTCACGCCGGAGCCCCACAATGAAAACCTTTTTAAACGTCAAATATCCGATTGACAAGAGGAAAGTTGCTATAAGATTAGAATTGGCCCTGGCCTGGAAGCTTTCACAGTTGGAACTGAAGCCATTGTTTAACAAAAATCTATTATTAGGAATCATAGAATTGGAAGGGACCTTGAAGTTGTCTTATTCCAAGAAGTCCTAATTAACTTCTACGAAGATCTCAGGTAGGAAATCTAATATATTCTGGTGCACTTAATTTTGTTGAACAGCTCATAGGACCACAGAGTTCTTAATCTTTAATTAAAGCCTTTATTGCAATTAGAAGCCATTAGTCTGGATTCTGTTTTCTAGAGCAGGAAAATGCAGACACCCCCCCTGAGGTTCTTCAACTATCTGGCCAACTTTAGCAAACTAAATATATTTAATTTACTATAACTTTGCTCACAGAATGTAATCACCACAATCTTTACCATCGTTTTAAACAGTGCTGTCCAGCCAGCTCAGGCACAGAACATTCAACAAGATGGGTGGTGAATAAATCTAATTAAATAAATATATTTACTCTAGCACCCTGACTGATTGATGCTTCCAGGAAGCCGGAAAGAATAAGAACTATCCATGCTGCTGATTTGTAGATAATTTATTCAATACTAAGTTGCATCTGAAATATGCTAAGATAAAAAACACAAGCATTCTTCTGGATACTATCTCTACCCAAGCATGGTAATTAGAGGGAAAAGACAAACCAGGACCAGACCAAGAAATGTTGCTGTTTGTTCTTTTACTGATTTCAGGTGTGGCTGGGTAGAAATAGAGTCTAGGTATTTGCCTCCATAAGCTTTACACATTTATTCAGCTGAATAAAGACAGCCTCTCAAAGCAAGAGGGAACCCTGAACACACTTTGATACTCATATTTACCATATTTTCAGACTATAAGACGCACCCCCCCCCCCATGGGTGGAAATGTCTGTGCGTCTTATAGAGCAAATGTTGCTGAAGTCCCACCCACCTGCTGGCCCCCAACCGCCGGCCTCTGCCTCCCAGCAATTTGCCTCCTTGTAGAAAACAGCAAACAGCCCAGTCAGCTTCAGCACAGCCTGAATTAGCACAAGCAGCTGATTGGCAGTTGGATCTGCCTCCCAGAATACCACCTATCAGCTGTTCTAGGCTGTGGGGATTGCCACCTGTTGCTGCCTCCGCACACCCCATTTTTGGCCTTCACGCACCCCGTTTTCAGCCCGTTTCAGGCAGTAGGGATAGGTGGTGGCAGCTATCTTGTTTTGCTCCTCCAAAGCTATATGTGTCTTATAGTCTAGAGCGTCTTAATAGTCCAAAAAATATGGTACGTGTTTGCTACATTGTCCAGTTCTCCACCCAGAAGTACTGGCACACTCCAGATAAGATAAAAAAATACAGAAATAGTCATCCACCTCCCGTGGAGGTTTTCCAAGGACATTGAGTGTCATCTCAGGGACATTGGGTGTTTCCGTGACCTTGAAGGCCTGCAGAGGCAATGATGACATCAGTATTCTCCCTCAAGACTGTCAATAGAAACAATAGATTCCTGGTCAACATTGGTATGGCTATGGCTCATGCAGACATGCACATCTCTATAAACAAAAGCCAACTGGACTGGCAATTGCCTTAAAACAGGCACTAGGACATCATTCTCCAACTATCTGAGGGCAACTGTTAGGCCGTTTGATCTGTTCTTTCAAAAACTTTTTTTTGCTTCTTATTCCATCTATTATGTCTGATGACTGAGGTGACCTGACTTTTCTTCATGATCATGTAGCCCTGGCCCGGCCATACTCAAAGGCAATATATCAAGCAACAGTTCGTGTTTTGTCTAGAACAAGTTGCTTTTGTGGCTAGCTTGTAAGCTTTGCAGGATATCTGTTTATTGTTGGAAGATGTGTGAGATACCAGACAGATTAGGCAGTTTTTACAGGTGAAGATTAAATCAATGGCTATCATGATCATTTATAAAAAAAGCTTGTCTATGGACAAGAACAAGATAATGAGGATGCATAACACACATGGTAATTTCTTCCATAATTTGGTTAATGGCTTCGCTACTAACTGGCTACTAAATGTTGGAGCACATCAGCTTTCCCCAATTTTTCTTAGGAAAGAATTAGTATGATGAGCGATCTTTCCTAGTTTGTAGGACAATTCCATTATTTTCAAACAGTCTGACTTAATTACTTAATTACTAGGCCTTATGGGAGCTAGTAATTGGGAGAACACCAGATTGGGGAAGATTCTCTTTGTTTTCCTTTCAGTGGATACATCACAATCTCAAGCAGGCGATCAGTGAGCTAAGCCTTGCCTTGCCTTCAAGGAACATGGATTACAGCGAGTCCTGAACCCAACCTTCTGTTCAAGTAACAACATCTCAAAGACTGTGAGTCACAAGTCTCAGTGAGAACTTCATGTGGAAACTTGTGAACAGCTGAGTAATTAGTGCTCCAAATAAACTGTCCCTTCACATTTCCAACTGCAAATTTCAAGGATGCCCTTTAGATGAACAAGACATGATATCCAAAGTGATCCCACCAACATTCATCTCCTATTTCTGTTGACCCAATTAAAATAATCCGCCTTGCGCCAGATAATTAGTTTCTAAAAAAGACTGTCAATATTAGATAGCCGATTGCTAGCAAGTTGAGGATGCTGTCTGCTCTACTTTTCCAAATGTCCTTTCAATACTTAAAACGTTAGCCTTCCATTACTAGTGGTAATGAAAGGACAGTGAAAGTGAAGGTAAAGCAAGGAAATGTTGTGTCACTTTAGATCCAAGGTAAACCCAGGATTCATGACACTCTCAGAATTTTTATCTGATCATACTTTTGAAAGCTGTAATACCTACAATTTCTCATTGTAGTTGCTAGAATGGCTAGTCTGCCAGACGCACCAATGTTCAAAGATACTTTCTTCAAGAGATGCTCAGCAGCCTGCCTGCTGAATCTCTGCTTTAAGCATATCTTCCTTCCAATCAGCCTTTGCTTGGAGAAGGTAGATGCTCTATTTCTGCATTAGGTACCATTAGCTCCCTCGGTTATTCCCAAAACAGAACAATGTGCTTTCAGAGAAGAGTGCCTAATGCACTCCTGGAAAAATCACTGGTCTGAGTTACTCATTGCCAGTCATCAAATGGACAATTTTACTGCTTTTCAATATCTGGTTTAACTGGCTCAGTTCTTGGAACAAAATCACTGCTTCAAAAAAAGAGATTATTTTTGCATATGTAAAGGCATCACTGTTTCTTCCATTTCAGAGGCTTGCTGCAAATCAGTGATTCAGAAATAACTATGAAAAGTGGCTTTTTCAAAGGGCAGATCATTCTTATACATTCTAAAATGAAATCTCAGATGCAAGAACAGTTGCTATTTTTAATTAGTCAAGAGTTCTGGAAAGCAATCATTACAATGGCAGAGTGTCCTGTGGACAAATGCAATTCTTGAAGTTTAGCAATAGAAATGGGTTATTTCTTTCCATTTATACAACAATGGAAAATACAGTCCCATCTTTAAAACAAATGGTTGGTCTAGTGTGAACAGAAAATGTTGTTCACAAACATTCTGTAATCCATACGTAATACTTCTCAGTTTTGAATAGCTATACTAATTTTAAGAATTAGAAATGAGAAGTATTTATAATTTGCCAAATGGACGTGGCATTCGCCTACAGTGATATGAAAATAGGGGAAACAATATGGAAGAAGAATGAGGCTTGATAAAAACTTTTTTTCAAAAGATTTATTTTTCAGAACATTCTGAAACTGGCAGGAAGAAAATGGTGGTCCATGAAGAAATCGAACAACACTTAAAAGAAAAAAGAGAGAGAAAAGGTATTTCTATACATACCAACTACTTTGTGGGATCAAAGAAGTGTTGAACTCCTTCCCTTGGAGCAATCTTGCATTTCATGGTCTTTATCAGGAATTTTGGTTTCATCCATCACCAGACAATTTGAAGAATCACAGATTTTAGTGGAGTTAATGCTCGACTTCATATTTATACTGCAATCTACTTTAGAGGAAGACATCAAGGGGCTTGATTTGCCAGTGGAGAGGGTAATTGTTTTTGAGGTTGAGCTTGTCTGAGTAAGGTCTACTTGCTCCAGACTCATTTCTGGACTTGCTGATTCATCTGCTGATATTTTAGATATAGAGACCCAGGGCAGAGAGATATGGCCCTTGTAAATATTCCAAGAAAGCAAAAGGAAGAAAAGAAGGGCAATGGTGGAGCCCACAACTATTTGTATAAACAACGAACCTTGGATTCTTCTGGATGGCAGTTGCCTTGGATTCTCTGTCTCTGGGCCTGCCAAAGGTTTGCTTTTTGTACCTGCTATTTCAGAACACATCTGGTTTGACAAGTCACACTTAGGACTGTAGAAAATTTTCTCTGGCTGGGGCTGAAGGAAATAGACATCCACTGTTACACGAAATGTTCGCCCATTGACTTTTTCAACAGACTGACATTCATAAAGCCCAGTATCAGCAACGGTTACATTAAAGACAACCAGTCCTTTTGTATGGACGAGATATTTAGCCTCTTTTTCCAGCAAGCGGCTCTTGTTAAACATCCAGAGGAGGTTGGCTGTGTTGGACAAAGGTTCACAGTTAAGATGAGGGCTGCTGCCAAGGGTGACAGGGTACCTTCTGATTTTCTTTTCTGAAAAGCAAGAAGGCTTGGTGGTCATTTTATAGCTTCCTGCCTCATGCTAGGAACTATGCCAACATTCTTCAATGTCTGTACTAACTGCCCATCATACAATCTGTATTGTCATTAATGGAAGGGACATAATATATTGACATTTTAGATTAGATAATACAGTAAAAGATACTGATAAACTATGTTTATGATCCTGCAAAAAGAAGCATCTCCTTACAAGTAAATGCATTTAATTTTATGTAGCACTTGTCAGAGAAAGAATAAAAGAAG
Organism: Natrix helvetica; assembly: GCF_964273705.1. Lineage (NCBI taxonomy): Eukaryota > Metazoa > Chordata > Lepidosauria > Squamata > Natricidae > Natrix > Natrix helvetica. Next base: position 13,598,940 of record NC_138548.1, read on the forward strand.
TTCTAGCTACCATTTTCCTCTGTATTATGTGCTTTGAAAGCACTGTTTAAAATGTGTTGCATGGTGCTTTGGGTTTTTTAAAAATTTAATGTGTTTTCAGCTTTTTAATATTCGCAATCTGATACCAGCTTCTCTCGGTGGCAACAGTACCAGGGATTTTGCTATAAGCCAATGTGCTGATTCTGCTGATGCTCACTCTCGTGTAGGAATTCCCTGGGTTCAGCCCAAGGTTAAAAATGAAGAAGCAGTACTTCAGAGAAAATGATTCCAAAAGGAAAAAGGAGCACGCTTGTCCCTATCTTCAATCAACCCCCCCACTCCAAAGTAAATTTATATTCAAAAACAGTGTGCCTTTTTAATCAAATAATATTAAGCTTACAGAAACTGCATTTTAAACCCCCACACATACAAATTGCAAGACTTTCAGTGTGTATCTCTGGGAAAATCGCAGTCACCCTCTGCTGGATTCCAAAGGAGATGAAAGCACTTAGACACGCAGGCAACAACCCTCCCGAGCTTTTCAGTGAATTACTATCCTATATTCAGACCTACCATGGTTGTCCGTACTGCTGTTTTTAACAATGGATAAATGGTTTGATTAGAAGGACTTCGAGTTCCACTGTGTGCTATGAAATTATTGGGATAGGATGGCATAGTGCTCATGAGTGACAAGATAGAAAAATGTAGTTATGATCTTTATGTTGGAAGGAATTCAGGTCCAATTAAACAGTTCCATGGGTCTGTAGAGAAACATTTAACCATATCTGCACAATGGGGAGAGGGCAAAGAGGCCATTGTTGTAGTTACTATGGAGAAATACCATATTTGGAGAAGAGAGATTTTGCTGTTACACACCCACCTCTGACATTACTGTTGCCAGGCAAAGTCAAATAGCAAGGTGATCCCAATGCATTAGCATAACTCCAGATCTCTGCTGTGGCTTGTGTGTGTGCTTGCACATATTCAAGTTATATGAGAATATGGAATGGATATAAACCCGTTGGTTGGGCCCAAAAACACCTTTGTGGATATCCACACAAGCAGCATATCGGCGAAGAGAAAAGGAGGCAATGACATACCAGGAACTATTGGGAAATCATCAAGGGGAATTTAAGATGAAATCAAGAGAGCAACTAATAGCAGAGGGATATAATTTTACCACTTATAGTTATCAGAAAGATTCAAAATGAATAAAAAGGCTTAAGGTAGAGCAAAGTAACACAAAGTTTGAAGTACAATTGTGCACTGATCATACACATGTAATTGCTAAAAAGTATAAACTTTTATTGGAATTTGAAACAGGAAGAACATGTTAAAGACTGTATGATAAAGTTGGCTAAGAATTCTGGTTATAACATACAGATGGATCAATGGCAAAAGGGTTGAAATTTACATTATGCTATGACCTTAAAGAGAATGTTTATAAATTAATATACTGTTGGTACATCACACTGACAAATTAACTAAGATGCACACAGCAGTGTGCAGCAGCTGCCAAAAAAGCCAACACAGTCCTAGGCTGCATCAACAGAGGGATAGAATCAAGATCACGTGAAGTGTTAATACCACTTTATAAGGCCTTGGTAAGGCCACACTTGGAATACTGCATTCAGTTCTGGTCGCCACGATGTAAAAAAGATGTGGAGACTCTAGAAAGAGTGCAGAGAAGAGCAGCAAAGATGATTAGGGGACTGGAGGCTAAAACATATGAAGAACGGTTGCAGGAACTGGGTATGTTTAGCTTAAGAGAAAGAAGGACTAGGGGAGACATGATAGCATTGTTCCAATATCTCAGGGGTTGCCACAAAGAAGAGGGGGTCAAACTATTCTCCAAGGCACCTGAGGGTAGAACAAGAAGCAATGGGTGGAAACTAATCAAGGAGAGAAGCAACTTAGAACTGAGGAGAAATTTCCTGACAGTTAGAACAATTAATCAGTGGAACAGCTTGCCTCCAGAAGTTGTGAATGTCCCAACACTGGAAGTCTTTAAGAAGATGTTGGATAGCTATTTGTCTGAAATGGTATAGGGTTTCCTGCCTAGGCAGGGGGTTGGACTAGAAGACCTCCAGGGTCCGTTCCAACTCTACTATTGTATTATTGTATGTATAAAAGGTATTTCAAATGTATGTTGGAAATGTGAACAACATAAAGAGACATTCTATCATTCTGGTGTTCATTTAAAAAACAAAAAAAATGATGCTTGGAATCATGGAAGATTATTTCAATATACGATTATTGCAGCGTGATTATTATATGAACAAAGATGAAAGATTCGACAATGTTCACTATGAAGGAATAGTTTGTGAAATTGACAGATCTTGGTGAAATGGATAAATTAACTTCTTTAATTAGAGAAAAGATAATATCTACATTTATTGGTGATTGGACATAAAATTATAGTGTAAAAATGAAAAAATGAATGTATGATTTTGAAGATTAGACAGGAGATATTACAAAAAGAAGAGGATAATGATATAATTTTAGAAAGAGTTTAAAATACAATTATAACTGCTATGAAGAATATAAGAAGTTTGTATCCTTTTCTTTCTTTTTTCTTTTTATTTTTTTGGCATTTTTGGCTTTGGCTTTGATTTCTTCTTCTTTTCTTCCTTATTTTATATTGGTTTGCATTAATGTTTTATTTTTTTATTTTTTTTTATAAAAATTACAAATAAAAATATGCAAATGATTCCATCTCTTATGCCCTTAAATATATTCACAACACATTTGTTGGATCAGATCACAATCTGAATACTTGCTTATATCAGATAGGCTTTTTTTCATCTTTAAAGTCATATTAGATTACTAGTTTTTCTATTCTCTACATTTCATTATTTTAAATTTATATTATAAAAAAATAATATAGGCTGTCCTCATTTATCAACCCCAATTGAGACTGTCAACGTGGTCATTCGGCAAAGTGATTGCAAAGTGAAACCGTGACTATGCTTACGATCTTACAGCTTTTCATTTCTTTACAGAATTGCAAAGATTGTAGATGCAAGGATTGGACAAAATTACTTTACTTAGTTATTGTTGTAACTGAAAATTGCTAAATGAGGCAGTTGTTAAACAAGGACTACGTGTAATTAAAAGTTTAATTCACCTAAAGTTATCTAAAGAACTTTTCTCCTGCCAATTAATGACATATGCCAATCCTTTCTTTTAGTTGCACTCCCAATCTCTTTGTAAAATTTAGAATATTCTGTATTTTTTCTTCAAGCTCATTATATGGCATCCCAACAATGGTTGAATGTACACAGATATATTAAAAAATTGGAAAGAGAGGCATCTTGATAATATGCCATCTAATGCAAAAAGCATTAGATAGCTGAGTCTGAGAGTGATCAATTTACAATACAATACAATACAATAGTAGAGTTGGAAGGGACCTTGGAGGCCTTCTAGTCCAACCCCCTGCCAAGGCAGGAAACCCTATACTGTTTCAGACAGATGGCTATCCAACATCTTCTTAAAGACTTCCAGTGTTGGGGCATTCACAACTTCTGGAGGCAAGCTGTTCCACTGATTAATTGTTCTAACTGTCAGGAAATTTCTCCTCAGTTCTAGGTTGCTTCTCTCCTTGATTAGTTTCCACCCATTGCTTCTTGTTCTACCCTCAGGTGCCTTGGAGAATAGTTTGACTCCCTCTTCTTTGTGGCAACCCCTGAGATATTGGAACAATGCTATCATGTCTCCCCTAGTCCTTCTTTCTCTTAAGCTAGACATACCTAGTTCCTGCAACCGTTCTTCATATGTTTTAGTCTCCAGTCCCCTAATCATCTTTGTTGCTCTTCTCTGCACTCTTTCTAGAGTCTCCACATCTTTTTTACATCGTGGCGACCAGAACTGAATGCCGTATTCCAAGTGTGGCCTTACCAAGGCATTATAAAGTGGTATTAACACTTCACGTGATCTTGATTCTATCCCTCTGTTGATGCAGCCTAGAACTGTGTTGGCTTTTTTGGCAGCTGCTGCACACTGCTGGCTCATATTTAAATGGTTGTCCACTAGAACTCCAAGATCCCTCTCACAGTTACTACTATTGAGCACGGTACTATTGAGCACGGTACCACCTATACCAGTGATGGCGAACCTTTTTTGGTTCGCGTGCCACAAGTGGGGGGAGCGCAGGGGGGGCGAGTGCGGGCGTGCCGCACCCATAATGCAACGCGCAACCCCCCCAGTGCGCATGTGCGCGACGCCCCCCATTTTACATGGTTTTTTTGCCCTCCCCAGGCTCCAGGGGCTTTATAGGAGCCTGGGGAGGGTGAAAAGAGCCTCCCCCGACCCCCCGGAGGCCCTCCGGAGGCTTCAGGGACTGTCCTGAGGCTTCCCTGAAGCCTTCGGAGTACTTAAAACCACCCTCCGAGCAAACCGGAAGTGACTTCCGGGTTGCTCAGAGGGTCGTTTTAAGCGCTCCGAAGGCATCAGGGAAGCCTTGGACGGTCCCTGAAGCCTTCGGAGCGCTTAAAACCACCCTCCGAGCAACCCGGAAGTCACTTCCGGTTTGCTCGGAGGGTGGTTTTAAGCGTTCCGAAGGCTTCAGGGAAGCCTCCGGACGGTCCTGAAGCCTCCGGGGGGGGGCGGGGAGGCACTTTTCACCCTCCCCAGGCTCCTATAAAGCCTCTGGAGCCTGGGGAAGGCGAAAAATAGCTTTTAAAAAGGTGAACTCAGCTGGCCAGCGCGCACATGCGCGCTGGCCAGCTAACTGGGCAGCGCCTCGCGTGCCCTGACAAATGGCTCCGCGTGCCACTTGTGGCACGCGTGCCATAGGTTCGCCATCACGGACCTATACTGTACGTGTGCATTCCGTTTTTGTTGCCTAAATTTAAATTGTTCACAGTATATTGATGTTACATTATAGACATCATTGAAAATTTAAATGGCAGCTTCCAGATCAGCACGGACTAGAGTACTAATAAAGTATTTTTTTAAGGGAAAGCAGGCATGGCATTTGTCAGTAGTGGATCCTATTTAGACACTAAAGGCCCAGAAACTGTCCAAGATTATGGAACTACTACCAATGTGTTCTTTAGCTTTGGGTAAAATTGGTTTAAAGAATGACATTACCTATACTGCAAAAGAAAGAAATCTGCCCTAAGCAATTGAACTTTGAGTAAATGAGGATGGATTATAGCACCTAAACTTGGAATACTTGTATAGTGCAAATTGTCTTATTTTATCAACAATTTTATAACTAAACAATAATTGCTGTTTAGAAAATATATATTGCCTTATTTTTAAAAAAAATCCCCTACCTACTTCAGGACACCTGTTGATATCACCATTCCTGATGCTCTGGATTAGATCTCTTGATAAAAGAAGAAAGAAAGACAACTACTTCATAAAGATATTCAAAAACATTCAAAGTAGACAGGAAACTTCCCTTAAAAATCTACTTTCAGCCTTGAAATGCAGAGAAGGAAGTCTGAGAATAGCAGCAATCAGAAACTCTCCTTCAAAGAGAAGGTAAGAAGAATTTGCTTCAATGGCATAAACTAGAAAAAAGATGGGATATACTACTTGCAGCTGTGGACACTTCTCTGTTTCACCTTACACCTGTCCAAGCTTTTCTGCTGAGCAACCAATGCCCATCCCATTTCCTTGGCATTTCCTTCCTCCTGCAGCTGACAAGCTACCTTACTGCCTCAAACTCACATACCGGGTTTCAGTGTTGAAGCCTCATCATAAACACCAGGTAGGACAATGATTTTGGTCCCTCCTCACTGGACAGTTGGATAATGAGGGTGGTCACAGCTAGTGGATGCTTGCAATGGCTGCAACGGATAACCATGGATACCATCCATGCAATTTTGTCAAAATGTGATTAATCACTCAACTCATATTATAATTGAGTGTTGATTTGGAGGTGACCAAGGAATAATTTACAGTGAACAAAACCTCCTGACTCAGGAAAACCTGTGCTATACCAGATGGATCTGTGCAAAGACTCTCCTAGCTAGAGCTTCTGTTTTTCTTAAGGATGAGCTGTGAATCTACCCTGTTTCTCTGAAAATAAGACCTCCCCGAATAATAAGCCCAATCGGGCTTTTGAGCGCATGCACTCAAATAAGCCCTCTCCCGAAAATAAGCCCTCCTCAAAAACATTGCAGCACAGCATCAGCCATGAGGTGACCACGCTCTGCGCCTCCTGCACCTCAAAAATAATAAGACCTCCCCAAAAATAAGGCCAAGTGCTTATTTCGGGGGCCAAAAGAAAATAAAACCCTTCCTTATTTTCAGGGAAACACGGTGGGAGAACTCATATATTACAAACTAGCTCTACATAGGAAAGTATACATTCAGATTTGGGGGTGGGGAGATGAAATATCTCGGGTTTCCCTCTTCAAAGCTCCCCATTTTGTTGAGATTAGGTCTATACCTTCTTGTTCCCCTCCAAACCCTCACAATCTCCAGACATATTTTAAGGCTCGTTTGCACAATAGACCAACTATAGTTATGGATAAATTGACACAATTCTGTATCATAAAATAATCTGGCATTAAAGGATAAAAACTGATCTTAGTCCCAAGGAGTATGCAATCAAATGAAATCAAACCTTTATTATAGTTAAAGACCAGTATAATGCTTGCAATCTAAACATTGCCACGCAACATAGGTTGTGTTGAAATACTCTTAACCTCCCATCCTTTTCAAGGACTTCGTCATCCAGTGAAAAATATGCTGTTTTCAAAGGGGAAACACTAACAGAATAATAATTGGAAGAGATCTTGGAGGTCTTCTAGTCCAACTCTCTCTTCAAGCAGGAGACAGTTGTCCAATCTCTTCTTAAAAACTTCTAGTGTTGCAGCATTCACGACTTCTGGAGGCAAGCTTTTCCACTGATCAGTGTTCTGTCAGGAAATTTCTCTTTAGTTCTAGATTGCTTATTTCCTTGATTTATTCTACCCTGTCCTCAGCAGGACCTGGAGGTTCTAATAAAACTACTTTTTTCATTTGTATGAAGTTAAAATCAACCCCTCTCCTAGAAAAATGAAATATCCTGGGAAATATTAAAAAGGCAGAATATTATATTTCCCTGGATAAGAAATGGAGAAACATGTTTTTAGGCAGGAAACAGACACACTCTTAATAGCTCCCATCTTTGTCAATGGGCCATTAAAAGGCCTTAGCCAGTCTATTCTACATAACAAAGATCCCCCTTCAGCTCCAGGATGATGGGATTAAGGCATGATAGTATTAGCCCTTTACCCATCTCACCACAGGGCACCTGGGAAGAAACAACCCTCAACCAAATCTGGACTCAAAGCACAGCCTACAGAGTTGTCCCTGCATGGGCCCATGGGAGTCTGATAACCAGTCAGAATACAAGCTCAAGTTCAAAGCCCAGAGAGGGCATAAAACCAGCATCTCTGTCTCTTTTCTTCTTCACACATGGAAGCATGTGATCCCCCTTTTCTATTCAGGAGCTCAAGCCATGTGACCCTGTTCACCATTAAACCATCTTTCCAAGCAGCCTCCATGTCTCCAGTTCTTTTTCCCCACTTGGAACTGAACTCAGAAGGACATTTTCTTCCGACACATGGTCACATGCTACACTGACTCCCCACTCCAAAAGCAGATAGGGTGAAACAACTTCAGCATTCATTTAGTCATCTAAACCAGTGTTTCTCAAACTTGGCGACTTTAAGTCCTGTGGACTTCAACTCCCAGAATCCCCCAGCCAGCATAGCTGGCTGGGGAATTCTGGGAGTTGAAGTCCACAGGACTTAAAGTCGCCAAGTTTGAGAAACACTGATCTAAACAATTCAACGTGTGGTTCCCCTAGTCAACATTCTCTCCTACAATAAAACTTTAAAAGGCCTCTTCAGAGAGAAAAAAAATTGGGATTCAATAGAAACACCACTTCCACTGAAAAAGTTGTTAGAATCCTCAGTAGTACAAAGGCTGGCTAAAGCTTCATCTCCTCTCCATTGCAAGTAGCTCCTCAGTTATCAGCTAGGGAAAAATTACCGACAGGGAGGTAGCTTCACTGCTTCCTGAAGAAACACGAACAAGTCCACCAAAAATAGAGGCAGCAAAAACAGACAATGCTGGGCAGTGTCTTTGATTTGTTTTATTCTGTTGCAAGCCGATTCAGACAAAGCTTCAAAGCAAACAAAATATTAAAAATGTAGAGCAATAATGTACACACTTTAAAATCTGAATCAAGTCTCGTTACTTGTTCCATTGATTATATTACTCACTGTGAATGCTCAAGGTGTTTAGCCAGGAGGATACATTTGTGGAGAGAGAGGGACCATGCACAGTAGGGATCCCTTGCCAAGATACAATCAAAGCATTGTTTATACCAGCTGCAAATTGCAACAGGGAGCTGTACTAGCTGGGAAGGAGAACTGGCATACAACAGGCCCTGGAAAGATAGCACTAAATAGTTAACTGATATTAAAAACCATTCAAATAGATAAATCCAAAAGTAGACAATGGAATGAAACAGAAGGAAGGGGTGTCATGCTGAATAGACCAGGACAATGCTGTACCTTTAGAGAAGATAGTTTGAGTATCTGTACAGGTTCTGCTGATGGGAACAGCTGTATTTCTTCCAAAATAATAATTTCTCCATGATGATTGAGAGTTTTATGCAAATAACCCTTATCTATATAAAATAAAACACAGTTAAACTTTACTTGCTTTATGTTTTATAGATGTGTTAGAAACACATAACCCAAATTGTATTTCTTTAATATCAGAGCTTAGTTATTTTGTTTGGCTAGTCAATAAATTGGGATAAGTCAAACTTGGTGACAAACTTGTAATCACTGAAATAGCAAAATTCAAACATTCAGGTTTCTCAGATCCTCATAAGAGTATACATAGATGTTAATCCTACAAGGTATAATAGTCCAGACAACAAGCACAAAGGTCAGATTGATAAAATCATGTAAGACTGATATTTCCCCCATCCTTCCTTTTTTAGTCTCTGGAAAACTAGAGAGCAACAGACTAGAACACCATCTCCATTTCCATGGGCTAAGGTTTACATGCTGGTTGTCTGTGGCTCTCCTTCCTGTCTCCTGAGGTCATTCCCACATACCATTACAATAGAATCTACTGGAAAATATATTATGGGGAGCAAAGACTTGATCTATATTTTCTATAAGATATATCACTAAAAAACCAAAAATATGTTATGGATATGATGTGCTAGTATAGAGGTGGACTAGAGCTGTTATTTGCTTCTCCTTGCTTTAAAACACCCAACAATGCACCTATCTTGAAAACTGACAAGACCGCATTTAAAACAAATACGTATACGGAAGCAGCATAGTAAGTGCTTTACCTGTCCCTAGGAAAAAGATATCATATGTGACATTATCCACGTCAGTGGCTTGGCTTATTATGAGTTGTGTGTACTTGGTACCCCTTTTCAGGAAGACAGGCTGAAGACCAACTGAGTTCACAATACTGTCCATCAAAGGGTGGTCTCGGGCAAACTGGAGGACCGTGTCTGGCAAGTCAAGTGAAGAGGTGTACCCCAAGTGTAGAGCAGAAACATCGGCACACTGTAAAATATTGAACAAGTGAGTTAATCAGCTATTACTATTTACCAAGAGGAGAATATAGATAAGAAGTTATGTAAGAACTTGATAGCTTAACATATGGTACAGTCTGGGTTCAGTTGAGTTAAATTCAATTATCCAATATAAATTGTAAATTCTTAAATATTTAAAACTGTTTTGTGCTATAATGTCATTCCTCTCAAAGAGTTTTACCCTATACATACTTTGTAAGATCTCTGCCTATAGTTTTGATTAAGAAATGGCAGAGTCAAATAAAAAGTACAATTAATCTTCTGACAGCAGCAGCTGTTACTTAAATATGTTAGCCTGCAGGGTGTGAAAAATATTTTGAATTTGAGTTCTAATTCAAAACTCCCTGTCTTGAGACCAAACCATATTCATACTCAACAAGGAAATTCCTATTCAACAGGAGAAATTGAGACTTACAGCCCCAGGGCGAGGAATTGGGACATCTCCCCTGTACATCACCCATTTCACATGAGAATTTTCCAAAGCAACAGGACCTTTGAAGCTTCCTTTCAGAAAATTATCTTGAATAGTCTCCATCTGGAATGCACAAACAGCTGAGATATCCAACTTTCCCCTTAAATAAAGCACAAAATAGAATTCTGCAATGGACAGCTTTTTTGAAAGTGGGAAATAATATATTCTAATGCAAAAATGGGGCAAACATTTTCTGTGACCCAGTGGAATAATGTGAACGTGCTGAAGTTAAAACTGGCCTTTGGTTCCACTTGATATATATTGCCCCAAATGGATCAAAAATAACTGGTATTGTCCTTACTGTTAGAGGTATTGCTGCATGTAGTAAAGTGTGGCTAAGCCTGATAACATAGATACCTCAATTTACCAAACTATGAGTAGCAGAGGTCAGTATCTATGGGCCTATCTGGTAAGAACTCATGAAAGATTGCCACTTGAATGTAAGAGGAATAAATGGTAAAGAACATAAAGGAATTGTGTGTTTTTGGTTTCTTAGCTTAAGAAAGCGAACAGTTTGCAAAATATTACCCAGATTGCTGTCCATCTCTCCATTTAAAAAAATGGTAAATCACTTACTTGATGGCCATACTATCAATCAATCAAATGTTATGACAATATTTAATATGATCAAAGACCTATATCTGTGAACAGCCTGGTCCTTCAGATCTTCCAACCTATTGCTGTTGTAATTAAATCCATTATCTTGCTGCCTGGTCATTCTCCAGTCTGCAAGTATAAACTCAGTGTACACAGTGGTATATATTGCTCATTTCTCCCAGGACCATCCCATCCCCGCCATAGTAAGACAAATTAGCAGGATTTGTGGGAGAAATCATAGAATGGTATGCTTATTTCTTGCTACTTTTGTAAGACCCATCCTCATTGAGGCTTAGTATAATGTATCAATCTGGGAAATATGACTTATTTAGTAAGCAAGAATTCAAAACATAACTTTGAATGTGTATAATAATCTTGAGGTCACTAAAACATGAATTAAATCATTTATCAATCAGTATTCCCTAACAATATTAAGGAATTAATGCCACAAAAATATTCTAGCAGAACAATATGGTGGCCATAAGATGATAAAGCAGTTTTTTAAAAATTCGGGACCTTTGGAGTGGTTTAGCTGCTGCAGTAAATTTCCCAGTTCAAGCCTCCTGAATGTTTTGTAAGAGTTCACAAGTCTGAGTGATTTTGACCTTTTATTCTTCATGCCAGAGTATAGTGCAAAAATAATTGAATCAAATGTCATACCTTTACCTTAACCTGAATCTGTATTTGCAAGTGATTATAGATCTCACCTTAAACTATGTGGTTACCAATATACTTTCAATATACCTGCCCTTTGTGGTTAATTTTAAGAGGAAGATTGATAATATATTGGGATATTATGGAGAAGAACTCTTACCATTGCTGGGTAAAAATTCCATAAATTATGGTTTTCCGCCAGTTTGAATTCTTGACTACAAAGACATCCTGAAGGATATTAAATTGAAATTGCAGTTCAGGAATAGAGCAGAGAAGGGTAGATTTTAAAAATGAGGTCCATCTTTTTTTTAATGTTCGCTTTCCACCAAGATCACCCTAGAGGAGGGAAAAACCAAACCCTGTTACAAAACTACTTAGCAAAATGTTCCAAAATGCTATACTTATATTATTTCATCGCTTTATGAAAATAAATCAAGCAGCTTGATAAACACCACTGAAAAATGTGTGTGTGATAGATCCAGAAGATGCACAAAGGGAACCATGGACAGGGAAAATAATAAACACAACAGAAAATATTCATAATTGATTTGGAACTGAAATGTCTTGATATTTAATTCACTAAATACTAAACCTGTGCAAAGCTCACTTCACTTCAGAAAATGAAACTTCCCTTCTTTAAACCCACTTCTAGGAGCTGGTATGCCATGTCAAAGTAGTAGCCTTCAGCAATCTTTTATGCATATCTGCATTTGTAGAGACAAATTGTTAGCCAAAGCAAAGAGGCTTCCCTGATGCTTCATTTGGTGCAAATTTTAGGAGTTTTCTAAATTCTGATCTTAATTCTGTATTGAGGCATTATTCCACCGTTTTGAATTAAGCTTGGTGAAACAAAGGAACACCACTTCACACATCCTTACTAAGCCTTTTTCAGGACTGGGACATCTTGAGTAGGGAAACATTATGCATATGTAAGATCTATAGAATTTTAAGTTCTCTTGATGGTTAACTATCTGAGAGCTAGCTGCCTGTCTTCCTTCTTCTTCATACAGTAGCAAAAGGGAAAAATTGTGTTCTCAAGACAAAGTCAAAATAAAGGGCTCTCTTCCTTAAAGAGATGGAGTACAATTTCTTTCTCCTAATTCTGTTTTCTCAATGAAAATATGAACCATTTCCTATCAGCCCAATAACTCCACTGACTCCATTTTTCACAGTCTAATAGAGAAGCAAAGGAGGAATTCAAACACGCACTTTGCAGAGTTGAGCTACTCGTGACACCCGAAGTTTATCGTAGAACTCAAACTCAGTAGCAGTTTCCGTGAAGAACACATAAATTCTATCAGAGTCAGAGACTGCTTCATTCTCCTGTATGAGTTCCATATGGATAAAAGTGGGTTCTGGAACACATAAAAATAAGCAAGACTGTAAAGAAAATCCATCAGATTTTAGAATTTTTGTTGTTGTAATCTGTAGTTTTAGCTAAAGACAGGGAAGACTACGAAGAAGCTGTTGCTATTCCATTTTTCTCTTTAAAATAATCAAAATGTCCAGTAAAATGTGGGTAGTAATGATTTTATGAATTCAAAAGTTGTAATTTAAGTCTTTAAAAAACATACCATAATAGTCAAATACATCAAAGTTCAACAGCCTAACACCTAGCTCCTGCATTGGCCAAATATGACTTTGATTTCCACTTTCCTAGAAATATTTCTTACGTTTTTCCTTATAATGTATCAAATAGCAACCCATTTGGCCTTAATGTTTTTTTTTCCTTCCCATCACTCACCTCTTTATGTACAGTTGGGTGTCTTTATTTAAATCAATACGGAAGTAAAGTATAAATTTTCAGCAGATACTGAAACTTGCATGAGTTAAAACGAGGACATGAATTACCTCATGGTGATATTTTAAATCTTGTCCTTTGAGCATAGTTGCTTGAGTCCGTCCCTTTTCCAATTTTACTTCTTAAAAATTAGGGCACAGCAGAAATTAACACAGATTAACATAAGGCACCCGGCTATAACATGAAAGATTAATCTTTTATAAGAAGGATAATGTGTTATTACCCAAATTAAATGAGAGCAATTTTGCCCTTTTTAAAATAAAAGAACTGTTTATAGAAACTAATTAAATCTCCTTGCATCTTGTTTCTGTTATTATGTCACAAAAAGAATATGGAATCCTGCTGGCAAGTAAAACTGGTGAAAAATAAGCTTGTCACTGGATTAAAGAACTTTATTTATGGATTAATTATCTGATTTTGAAGCACTTAATTTAATGAAATAAGTTTACAAATTATAAACTATCAGTGATAGAATCCTTGGGAGAACCTTGATATCATGCTAGGTTATAATTAAATTTAATAAACAAGTATGTCATTTTTCCTAAGAGTAAAGGACAAAGACTTGGTGCTACTCTTCTGGCAGTTTAGTTTAGGACAGTCAACAAAGCAATTTGTAATTCAGATACTATGAAAGAAAATCAGATAGCTTTGATAGGATTTAAAATGCATTAGGGATAATTGAGAGGAGATCTGAAGAAGGAATTCGAGGCAAGGCAGAGAAGAAATGGTGTAAAGTCAGTCCTGGGCTAGAAAGAACTTGAAGGAAAGTCAGGTAGGAATTGAGAATTTAAGTAATATGGAACTAAGTTCAAAAAGGGCTAATAAGGGCTAATAAGAAATGTCCCCGAAGAAATATTGTGCTAAAGATCTGGAGAACTATATGTTAGGAGAAGATAATCACTATCAAAGATATAAGTAAAAGGTATATCTGAAGGAAACAGACCAAACCTGGCAGTTTTCCAAAAAGCAAGAATCTAGCAAAGCAAAAAGTGATAGACAAATTATTTCACTAAACATGACAAAAATATTTATGGAAAAAGATTCAACAAAAAGGTACAGAATCACCTTGTAGGGGAGATGGGTGGCATAGAAATTTAATAAATAAATAATAAATTAAATAAGTAAGTAAGTAAATAATAAAAAACTTGCGAGCAGATAAGATCCCCATGTCTGGAAGTAACTTTTTCACTACTGAAGAAGAGCAAAAAACTTCATCAAGTAGGTCTGAGCAGTAAGATGTAATTGTATTGAAGCCTTCCAGAGCAGAGGTGGTTTTCAGCAGGTTCTGACCAGTTCTGGAGAACCGGTAGCGGGAATTTTGAGTAGTTCGGAGAACCATTAAATACCACCTCTGACTGGCCCCGCTCCCATCTATTCTCTGCCTCCTGGGTCCCAGCTGATCTGGAGGAAACGGGAATTTTGCAGTAACTTTCCTCTGGAGTGGGGAGGGAATGGAGATTTTACAGTATCCCTCTCCTGCCACACTCACAAAGTCACACCACAGCCACCAAGCCAGACACAGCTATTCTTTAAAGAGGAGCTGTTCAGATTTCCACTATATCTACTTCTGACCATTAGTCTTAATATTTCTACCTGCTCTCTCTCCACCTCCATGTTTTTTCCCACCCCAGTCCCTACCTTCTAGTCTGAGTCACTCAGACCTATACCCACATTTATTCACTTGTTCATCCATGGCACTCTGCAAGGTCCCAAAGTCATTCTAGTCCCTCATGGGTCCCCATCACTCTGTCAGCTGCTTTTGCCTTAGAGCCCAGCAGCAACAGCTCATGACCTGAGGAAATCTTACAGTACTCAAGCCCCCCAACCTTCCCACAAGTGTGCAGAGGATTTAAAGTTCCAGAGCAGTATATCAACAGAAAAATAGCAGGGACTATAAAATAGATGAGGGACCTGTGAACTTGAAACATGGGCCGCTCTTCCAGCCCCAAAAGCAATCAATTCTACTGCCCAAGCCACATGTTCAAGGAGGTGGCAAAGAGTACACACTACCCCAGAATCTGAGACAGTATTGGGCCTTGCCTGATTACATTTTGTTACCTCGCCACCTCAGCACCTTGCTTTGCCAGCCTTGCTCACTTTGCCCCTGGTATTTGACCTATTTGAACATTACCCCTGGTACTTGACCCATGACAGCTTGTCTGTCAGAGAACCACACAGCGCTTCAAGCCTCAAACTTCTTTGTAGCCTTTCTGGTCCCTCGCAACCCTTTGCAGTAGAATAGAATAGAATAGAATTCTTTATTGGCCAAGTGTGATTGGACACACAAGGAATTTGTCTTTGGTGCCTAAGCTCTCAGTGTACATAAAAAGACAAGATACATTCATCAAGAATCATAGCTTCACAACTTATGTCAAAACTTGGTTCTGTCCTACTCTGGACAACTGTATTTACAATATGTATCCCATGGTACTACTGGCTCCACTGACTCCACTGGTGCTGCCAATGTTGCTGAGTCCAGTGCACACAAGTCCAGAGATCCCAAATGCTCTTATAGCTCCTAATCAAAGTCTCAGATGCCTCCATCTCCAGTGTAGAGTTACAGCTATACTGGTTTCCGGGCAACTGTTTTTGACTTTAAGAGCCTAATATGGTTCCTGCAGCCCTGCCTTTTTATTTATATTTATATTTATTTATATTTATTATTATTCGATTGTATCACAGCGGCCAGTTGTTTCGCCAGATTTGGCATTGATTACTAGTCAGGCCCCACCCAGGGGCCTAGAACGTTGTAACGTATTTTCGTAATGTACGTGCAGATCCAAGCAGTGCAGCTTTTTGCATTTGACTGATGTTGATTTTGTCAAGTTTTAACTGTTTTAAATGTAATTCCAGTGCTTTTGGAATAGCACCCAGTGTGCCGATTACCACTGGAATTACCACTGCTGGTTTGTGCCATAATCGTTGAATTTCAATTTTTAAGTCCTGGTATTTTGCAATTTTTATTATTATCATTATCATCATCATCATTATTATTATTATTATTAGTTGTTGTTGTTATTTTATTGAATAAACATTTAAAACATTGGACATAGAACGACCTTTCTGGTATTGTCATTTCCATGCATATTTTAACATAACAACAAATACAGTTTCTACTTATCGTACATAGCTACATTAATCTTATTAACACATCCCTTATCCTCCTTTATGTATTTATCTATTATCCAGTTCCAATTTTACAATCCTCAAAATATTCTGTTCTGACTCCTTTTCCTCATTTCCAACCATTGATACATTTAGTTCCAAATTTCATAATATTCTGTCTTGTCTCTATTTTTGATTTCTAGTGTTAGTCTGTCCATTTCTGCACAGATCAAAATTTTCTATATTACCTTTTCTTTGGTGGGGGCATCTCTGTTTTTCCAATTTTGTTCATATACCAATCTTGCTGCGGTTATCACAGCATTAAATGTCACCCCTTCACTATATTTTTCTTTTATTATTCCTAATAGTTCTGGTTTTAAATCTATATTTTGATCTAACATCTCTTCCAACCATGTTTTTATCTGATACCAAAAATTCTTGGCTTTTGTACATAACCACCACATATGATAAAAAGATCCTAAAGCCAAGTTACATTTCCAAAACTGTGGAGATTGATTCTTATTCATTTTTGCTAACCTCGTGGGAGGAAGATGCCACCTATAAAACATTTTGTACAAGTTTTCAAAGTGGCTAGTGTTAGTTTTCTATTTCTCTCCCATAGATCTTGCCATTTGTCCAGTTTGATATTATAACCAAAGTTCTTGTCCCACGTTACCATAGTTTCCTTCACTTGTTCTTCTGCCATTCTATATATATATAGAGCTATATAGAGAACCACCAGATACTCTAGGACAAACACTAATTGAGGTATTTAATGTGGTATTAAGAGAAGCAAAGACATCGGCTTCGTGGGTGGAGGCAAACTTCGCACTGATTCCAAATACTAATTTGACATTAATTAAAAATTACAGGCCCATATCATTGCTAAATTTGGACTATAAAATATTCATGGCAATAATGGCCGGAAGATTAAAGAGGTTTCTTAATGAATTTATTTGCGTTGACCAAAATGGTTTCTTACCAAAAAGACAAATAAGAAATAATATGAGGACAATATTGGATGTATTGGAATATTATGAAGTGCATAGTAAAGTACAAGTGGCATTGACATTTCTGGATGTGCAAAAGGCTTTTGATAATGTCAGTTGGGATTTTACATTAAATACCTCAATTAGTGTTTGTCCTAGAGTATCTTGTAGTTCTCTATATAGTTCTGATGGCTTGTCTGGACCTGGCAATTTATTATTTTTCTGTTTTTGCGTTGCCTCTATTAATTCTGACAATCTTATATCTTTGTTCAGCATGATTTTATATCTTCTGACACTTCGGATAATTCAGCTTTCATAAAACATTGTAGTACTTTTTCTTCAATATCACATTCATCATCCTTTTATAGTTTCTTGTAGAAATCATGAATTATATTTTTCTTCTCTTCATTTTGAAAGAACATATTTCCCTCCTCATTTTGCAGTTTGTTACTCCACCTTCTTTCTTTCTGTTTTCTTAATTTGTATGCTAGCCATCTCCCCAGTTTATTTGCATTTTCAAAAAAGTTTTGGTTGCTCCATTTTATTTGTTGCGCTCAATCTTCCTTCTCGAGAATGTTCAATTTATGTTTAGTTAGGTCTATTTGTTATTTGAGATCTTCTCTTTGGGATCCTTTTGTAGTCCAACCTCTAATCTCCTGAGTTCCTCTTCCAAACTCTTCTGTCATTGTTTCTTTTTAAATTTTCTTTTGCCATGTAAGCAATCGCAATGCCTCTCATATAGGCCTTTGCGATGTCCCAAAGATTTTGTAAATTTGTGTCTTCTTTTTCATTCTCCTAGAACAAGCACTTTTATTCTTTCATCCTTGATATAAATTCTTCGTGTTTTATTATTGATCTTTTTAAAGTCCAACTCATCGCTTTCCTTTGTCCCCTCCATCTTATTTTAACTGGGTTATGGTCTGCCCAGAGGTTGGTATCTATTTCTATTTCTTCCACTTCTGAGTTTAGCTCTGTCGATATCCAAACCATATCAATTCTGGACCATGATTTGTGTCTGCTCGAATAATATGTATACTGATTTTCCCCTTGGTTTCTCTCTCTTCAACTATCCTGAATATTCAACTCTTCTACCATTTAAAAAAATGTTTTAGGTAGTGTTCTTCTATTTCCTTTTCTTACTTTGCTACTTTTGTAATCTAACTCTCTATCAACTATTGCATTGAAGTCCCCCATAATACAAATATTACCTTCTATTTTCCCAATATTATGCAATTTCCTATAAAATTGTTCTTGTCTCTCATTTGGGGTGTAAATTCCTACTAATATGACTCGCTTTTGATTTAATATTACTTCTACAATGAAGATCCTACCCTCATTATCTTTATAGATTTGCTTAGTTGGGATCTTCTCATTGATGTATAACACTACCCCTCACTTTTTGTATTGTGTTAGCGATGCAAACATACTTCCCAATTTGGGGTAGGCTAATAATTGTTCATGTTGTGTTTTTATGTGCACCTCCTGCACCACTATTATATCCAAATTCATTTTACTAAGTTCGTTGAATAATTTTTTCCTTTTTTTGGGGGGGGGGGGGAGTTCAATCCATTGATATTCAAGGATAGTATTTTAATTTCTTCCTGCATTTCTCTACCTGTATCTAGGTCTTGTCGCCCTTGTCAATCTAGCTTCTCTTATTTCTTTAAGTCTTCCCTCATCATTTCCCATTATTCCTCCTTTCCCACTCTCCTTCTCTCTGGTTAGCAGTTCTTTCTCTTCTATGACTGATGGTCTTCTCTTACTTCTCTCTCCTCTATTTCATCCTCACTGCCAAAGTTCTGTTTATAGAATTCCTCTGCTTTGTCTATAGTGTCTACTCTGAATCTTTTTTCTTACCATGAATGCCTCCATCTCCAGTCTAGAGTTATAGCTATACTGGTTTCCGATCAAATGTTTTTGACTTTAAGAACCTCATATGGTTCTTGCAGCCCTGCCTTCTCCAAATACAACTGATTTATCTGATAGTCATTTCAGAGGGAAACATTACGGATTCCCACTGCACAAATTACATCAAGCAGACTTGAGAAAGATGAATTTTAGTGATGGTTCCTATCTTACAGGAAAGCCCTATCTCCTCACCCACAACATATTGATAACTACCTTCAGTCTATTTTGAGGAGTTGAGATGTAATATTCTGAATGTATTTAAGATTTATTTATTTAGAAGACTTACCTATAGCCACCCATTTTTAAAAAATCTGGTAAGCTACATAAACAAACAAAAAAGCCAATAAAACCAAAATATGGTGCCTGAACTATCCTTCTCTAATGCATCCAATGAAACCATGGCCACGTTCTAACCTCACCCTATCCCAAAGCTTGATAACTTAATGTAAAACATTAATGTAAAACATCTTTATAAGATGTTCTACAGATGGCATCTCCCCCCAGCACGGCTCTCCAAAATGTTTAAAAATCTGGCCCCAAATTGTTGGAAGTGTAAAAAAACACCAGCACTTTTTATCATATGTGGTAGACGTACAATAAGGCAAAATAAATATTGGAAAATGATTCAATCATAGTTAGAACAAATGGTGGGAGACCAAATCTTGTTTAAACCAGAATTTTTTCTCCTAGGTATAATACCGGAGGGGTTTAAGAAAGATACACTTTATCTAATTATACATGTACTAACTGTGGCATGCATAACTTATGCACAATATTGGAAAAAAGAAAACACACCATCAGAACTAGATATAATCAGAAAAGTCTTGGCCTGTGCGGAAGCAGATAGGCTCACTCTTGAACTTAAAAATAAAGGGGAATCCGAATATTTTGAAGTCTGGAACAGATTTTATGATTGGTATAAGACAAGGTGACAAGACTGGAACAAACTATATATTGTGATTGGACAGAAGGATAGACAATGTATTAAATAGGCTAATAGTTAATGGTTGAGACTAGCGGTATATAATGTGAATGTATGGTCACTTCAACTTCACGGTACTGCATTGTTTTAAATGTAAAAATGATAAAAATATATTCAAAAAAAATTGGTTTGTGACAATCTGTGACACAGGCAGCTGAGATCACAGACTAACTTGCAAAAAAAGCCCCACTGTGCACCATTTTCTTCATTAATTTTGTACAAAATGTCTTACCATTAAGCCAAGATGCTTTATATTCTGTCCTTAAAGGATTCCTGAAACTCCGTAGTATAATTGGCTCTGTACCCAAAAAGTTATTTGAAGTGGCTGTATAAAGTGCACCATCTGAGACAAAGCAAATAAAAAGATGTATCTTTTTAGCCCTGCCACAATTTGCAGGAGGAGATGGGTATATTGTGTGTGCTATAGCTCAAGGATAAATATAGAAGCAAAAGCATAGAAGACACAAGTTTGAGCCATGTCAAATCCCATATCTGGGCCACTACTACAAATGACACCTTCGGAATTTAACAACATGCATGCAGGTTATGGAAAGGTCCATGATCATCATCAACAATATGATGTTGGACTGGCACTGGGGTCTCACAGCTGCTTTTCCTTTAAAATAAAAATAGAAATAGATTAAATATGGTTGTTTAGCATGTGAGTAGCCTAAAATTAGTTTGAATTACAGCAGTTCTCCACAGAATGATGAACCATGCACAACAATTAAATCTGCTTAATCTTATTTTAATTTAGCAAGTTGAATAAATGTTGCTATAATTCATGGCAAGACATAAAGGAAGTAGAAGAGGAAAACCATGGATAAAGGTTGATATGTGGTATCAAAAACAGAATAGGAATATCATTATAAAATCTACATATCATTAGAAAAACTACACTTTTGTAAGGCAGATCAGGATTATGAGTATTCAATTGCCAGGAACTGAATCTGACTCAATGGTACATAAGCAACCAATACATAATAAATAATATGAACAGAAAAAGCCATCCTTGCATTAAAAAAAACCATTATTGCAAGTCCAACAGCATAACTTTCATCATCTTAATATGAAAATGTCAACATTAAGGTCTGGCAAAGTCAGTCCCTCCTACTCTATACCAACATCTGTTCCGCTTCACTCGAGCTTACTATTTCTCCTTCTTGCTACTGCTATCTATTCAACTGTGCTTGAAGGTGACTTGTCACTGACAGGAGCAAGAAAAATGGACTGAAGTCAGAGAATGGAGACAGCTACAATAATGAAGACTATCTGGAATTACAATGGAGGAGAGAGTTGAGGGCATTTTGCTTAAGAGCTATGTATAGCCCTTAGCTGAGACTGACACTTTGACTGTTGTCAGCAATTTAGTTTCCATTGCAAACATATGGCTGACAGAATGAAGCAGTGGTCAAACATATCAGCAAATTCCAAAAATAGAAGCAAACAAACAGCTAAGTTTAAAAGGCTACATTGATTGTCCAATGACAATAGAAAATGGTTTGAAAAGAGTCTTTGTGTAAAATATCAGCTTCTTCTTTTTTTAAAAAAATACTTTTTAACCAAAAAGCTGCTGCTTGCAGAATAGGGTAACATTCTTCCCCCCACTATAACCTTGTACTTAGTTTGAAATCTACAGTATACAGAAAAGAACAAATGGTGTAAGGAGACAAAGTTGAAAAAGAATAAATATGTCATTAGAGTCTTTCAAAGAAAAAAATCCTACATCAGCCAGCTATTGAGGAAGAGCTGATATACTGTACAGGCAGATTGCATATGCAATTAGTTTCCTGATAGCTTTTTCAACCCAGTCTTTTATTCAAAGACTGATAAGCAACATCACATCTGAAATATATTCACTCTAATTTGAGTAATCCGTGCTTGACAACCATGACTAAATGAAAAAGATATCAAGACATTTTGCAGGGCAAGGAGAAAACTTACCAACCATTAAAGAGGCATAACTCAGAGTTGGTTCATATGGACATCTTCCTCTCATTTCCGTAGCTCTTGTATACAACTTTAATTTCATATTGTCAATTACCTATTTTAAATAATTCCCAGAGAGCAGATGTATTAGTGACAATGTTCATACTTCTTGCTAAATCATGGTTTCCTTATCCATTAAAAGGTAAAGATCCCTTGACTCCATTCAATTTCCAAGCTGAGCACGAATCTGGATGACTGAAACAGTGCTTTATATGAAACAAAAACTAAGAAGGTTCTATTGAGAAATATCTCAAGACTGGAACCCAAAGTCTAAGATGTTCTCCATATTCTGATGCTATAAAATTCTGGTTATCAAAGGGTTGAGTGGAAAAATGTAAGTGTCCTAAAGATCAACTGACAGTAGTCCATTTGCCATTTCCACTAGCTGTCTATTCTAATTTTGCTGCTGATTGGAGTTGTGAAAAAATCAATTCCTTTGAATCCATGTCCACCCACCTGAGTCAGATTTCTGTTAAATGTCGAGACCCAATATGCTCTATACTAGAACAGAAAGTGAGAATCTGCTCATAAAAAAAGAATAGAAGCCTTAGTCATCAGACAGTATAACTTAAAGTCTCCTTTGTAAGATTCAGGAACTAGCTTTGATTATCCTAACATATAATGGACTGAACAGAGACTGGAAACTAGACAACAATGCTGCATTGTCTAGTTTCTTATCTCAGACAATTAGATTGTATGGGATTCCAAAAAAATTATGTTACTATAGGATTCCAAAGCATTCCCAAGGCTATGTCATTTTTCATGTGCAATGTACTTCCTATCTTCATATACTAACATCAGAGGTTGCAATAATACATTGGAAAATCCATAAAGGTGTTCATATGAAAAGCAAAGGTCAGCCACCCCTGAAGGGAAGTATTTATCAGTATGAAACTAGAATAATCTTATGGGAGTATTCTCACTTCTCAAAATTATCTCACTATATACCATCATGAGCCCCTATTGAGAGGTCGGAGATTATAAGGTCATGACTCTTGGCATGCAGAATCTAATAATCCTTTCCAATGTTTGTTTTCTGTTCATCTGATGAAATATATAACCAAATGTATACAAATATTTCAAATGTATGATGAAAACATAATTGTACAGAAGGAACATGTCATCTTTGGTGGACTTGTAATAAAATAAAGTAATATTCGGGCCAGATTTATATTTTAATGTAGGGATTTCTTAAAATAAATATAATATTGAAACTGTACTTGCTTTTACAAACCATTGAGATGTGTATTCTACATTACTTATTGCTAGAATTTGTATACTATTTTGTAGCTCCCCCTGTGACTCAGAAAGTAGCTTAAGAAAAATACTGCGAGTAAACAAGAAATTTATTTGTTTCCATAAATAAAAGACATAGTGCAATAATTCAAAAAAATATGCCATGAACTTACCATGTAACAACAAGCTGGATGAAATGCATTTGTGCCACATATATATAAATTTGTTGCATTTATTTTATGCATAATAAGTATATAATTGTTGCATTCTGCCTGAAAAATACACACAAATGCTAAACTTCAAAAAAATTGCAGGTATATTCTCAACCTTATAAAACTATTCTGATGTTGAATGTAAGCAGACCGGCATTGTAAGATCCCTGGGCAGAAGAACAATGCTTGTCTTCTAGAGACAACACAGGGTACACTTTTCCAACAAATGCACTGATAAATGGTGCAGTTAAGTAATTTTAGGACACTGGATGAGCAGGAAAATTCTTTACATGATAATGTGTTTTAATTTCTCTCTTCAAAATATATTAAATCACTTCTAATGTAAATTAGACCTTCTACTGATTCTAGGGAGCAATAAATGTATTTTCTCCAAAGTCTGCCTTGATAAATACTTCTCCTTCAAAGCATATATTAAGCCCTTGCTATTTTACTATTTATAAATTGACCTGGCTTGATTCCAATTCTGGACACGCTGGCCTTCCCCTGAAAAAGCAGGTCCATGACTTAAAGGTTCTGCTAGAATTGCAGCTACTGCTGAAGCAGCAGATGGAGATACTAGCCATAACTATCTTATTCTGGCACTCCCTTTCTAGTGCAAGGTGGTCTAGGTTTCTATCAAGTAGTGAGAAGTTAGAGTGATATAGAAATGTTGTAATAAATCAATAACACATACCCATCCTTCTTCCTATACAAGACAATTCAGAGTTTTCCCAATGTTTCCTATATTTCTCTTCAAAAATGTGTTTTTGGATGAGTTCACAAAGCAGTTTGCAGTGAAGCACAAATAGATGCGTACAGGTAGTCGACTTATGACCAAAATTTATGATAATAAGTGAGAAATTTGTTAAGTGAGTTTTGTTACAACTTTTCTTGCCACATTTGTTAAGTGAATCACTGCAGTTGTTAAATTAGTAACCTGGTTGTTAAGTGAATGTGACTTCCCCATTGACTTTACTTGTCAGAAAGTTGCAAAATATTGTCACGTGACCTCGGGATACTGCAGTCACCATAAATATGAACCAATTGTCAAGCATTAGAATGTAAATCATGTAACCATGGGGATACTGCAAAGGTCATAAGTGTGAAAAATGGTCATAAGTCACTTTTTTCAATGCTGTTGTAACTTTGAGCAGTCACTATACTAACTGTTGTAAATCAAGGACTACTTGGACTTAAAGGGGATCTAAAACTGTGGTGATATTCTATTTAATGGTCAGGATAATCTCCAGACCATGCATATTACTACTTGGATTTGGAGATGGATGGAAAGAAAAGGTTCATAATTCAGTGTATTTGCATTAACAGCCTCAGCTGTTAAAGAGAGTAGTTGAGGGAAAGAAATCCTAACTCATTTCTCCTAAGTGAAACAAGGGGATGCGTTTGGAAAAGGTAGTTTGAAGAACAGAGCCCCAGCTACGTAATAGAGCATAGGTTATACATCAGGGTTGCCAAACTCATGACGACATGTTATCATCACATGATGTATCGTAACTTTTTCCCCTTTCCTAAAATGGGGGTGGGGGTGGCCAGAGCATGACGCATCTGGCCTGTGGGCCATGAGTTTTACATCCCTGGTATACATGAATCAAGTTCTGTTTCTAGCTGTAGTATTCTCATTCAAAGGACTATATGAAAGAAGCCTAAAGAAGAGAAACTTTAGAGAGTTCCCATTGCTAGAACTGAGTTCAAAAATACCATTTAGACTGTCAAGTCCAAAATGTAGCTCTGTGAAAATTAAATTAAAACATCTTAGACCAATGACAGTTAAGTTTCTACTGTAACATTTCCAGTGAAAGAACCACTGCTTCTGTCGGTAATTGGTCTCACTGCTGAAAGCTTTTGCTCTTAGGAAGTATTTAATTAACTTATTATAAGACTTATGCAACCTCCTATCTATTTATCATAACCCTTGGCAGCTCACAAAATAACAAAAAACACAACTGTCAAATCACAAAAAAAGCTCCTTGCACCCATTTCCCCTCCACACAAATACCGTACTCACATTCAGCTGTATTCAGCTGCAGTTTCACACTACCCCAATGTTATGGGAAGAACCAGCTTTTCAAAGCCTTATGAAGGGCTAGAAGACTTACATTTTCTTATGACTAGACATTCTTGATTCCTTTGTTTTCTTTCACAAAACATAGTTTCTGGTGCTATGATAATCCCTGTTAGAATTCTAGAGGTTGAAGCAACATTTAAGTTGATGCCATTTTCAATGCAGGAATCCAAATTTCAAACACTATTTACTCTAGTGTTGTAGGAAACTGATGAATTTATTATAATCCATCTTGTCCTTTTCAGCAAATCTTGGCAGGATCACTTAATATGTTTAAAACCAGTAATTAGTTAAAAAAGGAAGTTTGATGGTCAAGCTTCCAATGTTTATATGGGTCTAGTCAGAAGTGAAACATTTTGGTGATGTGATGAGTTAGAAAGTCATTTATCCTTAAATTAACAATGTTGAAGCTATTCTTCAATTGACTCCAAAAAGGAAATCTAGAAATGGTTGGGAACAGTTGATTTAGACCAGTTTCTTGATCACAATTTATTTGAAGTTCAAATCCCAGATTCTTTCAGCCATTTTAAAGTAGCTGAGGTTGAAAAACACTGGTTTAGACTGTCCATTCCTATCTTCTCAAATGGTTCCACCTTATTGAAGACATTCAAAAATACTAGTAATAGTCAAATACTACTTCAGTAATTGAAGTGCACATTTTATCAAGCCCCAATGTTTTAAAAAATCCAATTTTTATAGTGCTTTGTAAAGAAATAACAACTGGTAATAGTATTTGACCAAGAATAAAGAAGATTGGATGCTACCATAAGAAGCCAACCTCAGCCATGGAGCATAAATGTTTAGTTACCAATAAAGGAGAAGTAAACAATACCCCAATCAAGAAACTGCCAAAGAGCCAACAGTAAACAGCCCAAGCAAAAAAATATCTAAGACCATCCCTACCAATGCTCACAGGGTAAGCCACCAGAATATAAACTGACAGCACACAACACTCCTTACTAGAGCTGATAATGTCACCTAATTGGGGTAACGAAACGTCTGCAAGAAAACAAGCAAGCTCAAAGAGCACCAAGGACCCTTCATGTTTAGATACAGTACTAAGTGGACAATACAATCTCTTCATTATTAGCTGTTAGTCAAGCCCATCTATTAACCATTACTGAAATGGCACACTAACCCCCACACAACCAAACACTGTTCTTTAATACTGCAATCCAATCAGTTCACTGTTGTTGATGACAGATTATTTGTCCTGAATTCTAAGAGAATGTATAGCAGACAAAACTAATAGAATATACAAGACTATCAAACAGTCTTATATATTCACTTTCAAAAAAAAGGAGGAACTCCAAACTTCCTGTAACCTAATCCAATCTAATGAAAAAATTGCTCCAACACTTCAGACACCAACTTCAGCTCATATCTCTTTCTCCTGAGATAACTAGTCTCCAGTAGTCCATAACACAAGAGTATCTGAGAACTAAGAAGAGGGTAATGATGTACAGAGGGAGCACTTGTTTTCTTTTCAGGACTGTAAAATAAGTTTTTAAAGAAACATTCAGCCTTTCCCCCAATGAGGACTATTTAGGGAAGAGAACTACTGGCCTGCAGGAATTAGTTTTTATCTTAAAGCCCAATTTATCAGTCAGGGATAGAAGGGTCGATAACTACTGTGTTTCCCCTGAAATAAGCGCTTGGCCTTTTTCTCGGGGAGGTCTTATTATTTTTGAGGTGCAGGAGGCGGCGAGAGTTGTCACCTCATGGCTGCTGCTCTGCTGCAATATTTTCGGGGAGGGCTTATTTTCGCGCATGCATTCAAAAGCCCGATTGGACATTATTTTCAGGGAAACAGGGTAGAAGATTCTAAGAAGCCTTGTGTTTTGGAAGAACAACTGTCAAATTTCAAGATTAACAGCTGACTGCAGAAGATTGCATCTCAAATAGGAACCAGAGTTTTCAAAAATTATAGACAACTTTTAGTTAGATTGGCTCATTGGAAATTCCAGAAATGGAAGATTAGAAATTTCCTGTCATTATATCCTCCAGGACCACCAGGGATGAGGAAATTGACTTCAATATGGACATTTTCTTTTATTTAAAGCTATAGTTTTAAAGTAGGACTGAAGTGTCAAATAGCCAGTTATACCTTCTAAAGAGATGAATGTTAAAATAAAATGTACCCCAAGCAGGACATACTATTTGATGTATGGTCTGACCAAGAAAGAATAAAGTAAAATTTTTAATTTTCATGATTTGGAAGCTACATTTTTATTGATGAAATCCAAAGATTGTCTGCCTTCTTTGCAACTCTAATTTATTGTTTGTCCTACAATTCGGGCAGGCGGGGGGGAAATCACATTCCTTTTGGATTTTCTTTGTTATTAAACATTATCAGATCAGATCTTCATGGGGTCCTACTGACTTATACATGGAGTCCGAATGAACTAATGACACCAATATTTGGTACCTGTTTCATTGACTTTTCTTAATTGATTGAATTTAAATAATTATTTAGTAATTCTATTCCCACTCTGCTGCCTATTTCCAATAGATGTTTTAGGATCATTATTCTGGTTCTTTTTCCTTGTGTTACACATTTAGAATCATAGGGCTGGAAAAGATCTTGGAGGTCTTCTATCGTAGTCCAACCCCCTGTCCAAGGCAGGAGTCCCTATACCAGGGGTGTCCAAACTTGGGAACTTTAAGACTTGTGGACTTCAACTCCCAGAATTCCCCAGCCAGCATGGCTGGCTGGGGAATTCTGGGAGTTATTATTATTATTATTATTATTATTATTTATTAGTGTTTATATACCGCCCCCTCTCCCGAAAGGGACTCGGGGCGGTGTACAGTCCGTATCAAAATACAACAGATTAAAACATAGAAATAACTACATAAATACATGTATGAGAGGAGGATAAAATATGCCAAACTGTACAGCTAAATAAATAAATCAATACAAAAGTTTAAAATATCAGGTTAAATTTAAAACACTATCCCTCTAAAAACCAGTAAGAATGTGTATGCCAGGAGGTAGACGTTATAAATTATGCCAAACCAGCCAGTCGGAACAGGTGTGTCTTCAGTTTCTGTCGGAAGGAGCGGAGGTCAGTAGTGGTTCTAATGTCGGGGGGGAGGTCATTCCAGAGTTGAAGTCCACAAGTCTTAAAGTTCCCAAGTTTGGACACCCCTGCCCTATACCATCGGGTACAAATGGTTGTCCAATCTTTTCTTGGAAACCTCAAGTAATTGAGCACCACAACTGCAGAAGGCAAGCTGTTCCACTGATTCCTTAAATTCAGTTTTATTTTATTCCCTGGGTTATACTGTATCTGCAAGGAACCATTGGGGAAGATTGGCAGGGAAAATAGCCTAACTTGTTATCAATACGCATAAGATCCACCTCTCCTTTTTAGTTATGAAGATGACAGGCACAGTAGACCATTTCATGAATTGACACCTGAATAAGGAATAAGTTAAGGACTATCGAGCCACTGTCAACTCTTAGTGACCACACAGATGGATTTTTCGCAAGATGATGTGTTTTTCATATTTTCCAACAGTATATCCATTGCCATTATAACTGTGTCTATCCAGCTTACTGCTTTCTTTCTACCTTTCCCAATGTTAAAGTCTTTTTCAGAGAGATAGATCTTTGCATAATGTGTTTGAAGTAGGATAATTTGAGTGGACAATTCTAGGTTGATTTGTTCAATTAATCATTTGTTTGTTTTCTTGAAGATTCTAAGGAATCTTCTTCAACATCAAATCTCAAAGGAATCAATCTTTTTTTTTTGCACTTCTTTAAAGTATAACTTTCATTTGCATAATGTGTCACAGTGAATACCACTGCTTTCACTATTTTGAATCTATGTATTCTAGAGATGGTTGTGACTCACATTAGTTAAGTGGTTCTTGGTTTCACTATTGTCAATATAAGCATAGATAATGAACTGGAGTGTCTTTTATCAGTTTAAAATGACATATTAGCACTGAATCTGTCGAGATAGGGATAGCCTTACATCAGTCATATTTTATCTAATAAATGGATGGGTAATAACAGGTATTAGTTGATATGATCATGGCATGCCACTGCTTCGTTGGTCTTAATATAGCATATCCTCTTCAGAAAAGTATAGTATGTCTAGTACATTCATTGCTGTATATCCAATGCCAGATTAAGACATTTCTATTCTTCCAAGAAAGCTAGAGTTTGATAATTTGATTTTGAAAGATAATTTCTTTAATATTTTGAATTCCAGATTTGTAATTTTTTTCTTATGCTTTTATTTTTTTTACTATTTTAGTCGTTTAAGTACAATTAAAAAACACAACGAATTTGCCTGTTTTGGAACTACATTAACAAAAGAAAAAAAGGGGTGATGAAAAGAAAATTAAAAGTAAAATAAATTAGCAAAGCTGGACACGTATTGATCAGACAGAAAAGTTAATAATATAAGGAGGACAAACAGATCTACTTATGTTATTTGTATTTAACAAATCTGTCCTGCATGCTGAAATTAACCTTTCCTTCCTTTTTTCATGCAAAGTACTAGTTCATGAGCTGCAAACAATAAGACATCTCAATTACTGACACACATAAAGAGATGTGTCTTTTCATTTTCACAATATTATATATTTGGTAATGAATTTTCTTCAGACATGCTCTATTTCAAGATGCAGCATAAAATAGGATTTAAAATAAATAAAATAGGATTTAAAATCATATTGATTCTTATTATGACTTCATTATAAAAAGGTGATATTTTATTTATATATTACATTTATATGTAGCAATACAATTAGAGAAATGCATCAATTAGCCAATGATTAACAAGTTGGCAGGAGATAAGAATCAATGGAATTCAAGGTGGCTAGACTTGGATCTCTTGTGGGTGCAAAGGGATTTGAAACTGATGATGCATTTGACCCCTCCCTTGGGCTCAAATCTGCTCATCATTTACAAGGACTATTCCCATCAAATCCCCCACTATTTTATTATTTTTTTAAAAAGAATTTTATTGGTTTTTAAACATTTATGGGAAAAGCTAAGGGGATACATAGAAAATTTTGGCAGCTCCCACACTAGTGGTAGAATTCCATCCAAATCTCACAATTTTTACAATATTAAAAACAAGATATAAAAGATAAGCAAAA
The DNA here is from genome assembly GCF_964273705.1 of Natrix helvetica. Taxonomy (NCBI): domain Eukaryota; kingdom Metazoa; phylum Chordata; class Lepidosauria; order Squamata; family Natricidae; genus Natrix; species Natrix helvetica. Next base: position 13,629,639 of record NC_138548.1, read on the forward strand.
AACAGAGTCTTATTCTATATTGTGTCAACCATGTGCTCAATCATTTTTCCTTTGTCACTTTCTATGTGTTTGCCCCCTAGGAGGGAGAAATGCTTTTTAATGAAGGCTTCAGCCTCCTGCACTGTATTAATTCTAATCCTATTTCCCTCCCAGAAGACCAACATTCCCTCTGGCAATAACCATCTAAACCAAATTCCTTTATTGTATAATTTCTTTGATAAGGAGGAATACTTCCTCCTTCTCTCTCTTATCTTTTTCGGAATCTGCTTAAGAATGTTAATTTCTTCATCTTTATATTTCAGTGGTCTCTCCCTTTGGGCCCCAAGCACCTCATCCCTTGTGGTCCTCCTGAGGAATATAACATGCATTCCCCACTATTTTATTAGCATTTCCACATAATTTCTGTTTGAGGTTTCAGGTTTGTTCTCAGTAAATGAAATTGTTAAAATCAATTTAATCCTAGAGTATTGTATTAGTTTATCAAAATATAAAATACAGAAGTACAAAGAAAACTGTAAATAATGAGAAAATGAAGGGGAAAAAGTGTAGGGTAAAGGGAAAACGAAAAAAGAAAAGCATTGACTTCTTATTCTTTTGGTGCAGTAGAATTAGTAACATAAAAGCTCAACTTTTTACGTTTATATGGTAATATACACTAGCCATTTCTATAATAAATCTACTTAAGATTTAAGAATAAAATCAATTTAAGCCTCAAGTGCAACCATACTCTACCCCAAAAATCAATTTAATATTTACACCAAAGCACACCTTGCTTTTTCCTTTGCGAAGACATTGAAGCTTATTATCTTCTGAAGCAAACCAGGATACCTAGGAATCAAAACAGGCAAAGGAACATATTAAAATCTTCTATAAAGTAAACATGTTGAGCCAATGCTATTGCTTCTAGCCAGTTCCTTCAGTTAGGCATACCCTCTTCCTATAGGATGATTAATACATAAAATCCAAGTATTAAGATTTTAGGACCAGGATATCAGGCCCAGTGATCTTAGACTAGAAATGGCTTCATATTTAGAATGAGTATTTTTCTGAGACAAACAATTTTTTAAATCTATGGTAGTTTTATCTCTCAGTTGTGCCTCTCTGCTCAAAATTTCTGTATCAGTCTCTAGTTCTCTTTCTGACAATTGCCAAGGGACTAGATGGGAAAGGGGGAAAACAATATCCTATAAACCCAGGAGGGATGGAGTCTCATGTGGCCATGCTTTTTTTCCCCAGTAGTACCACCGTAGGAGTTCCAGGAGCTCTGGAGATGCATATTGGCAATTGGCAAGAACAAATAGGTAAGATTATCTTTTTCTGCCTGCTCCTTCATTCCCCCTCAATGAGAGATGGTAGGAGATTTTTGGCAGAAGCCTGAGATGGTAATTTGCAAATAATGAAGGGCCTTAGGTCAAAACCATATAAAATCAAAACTAAACAACCAAGCCAAAATCAATGGAAATATAATGCCCAACAGAACAGTTCACCTCTAATTTCCTATTTGGGCACAGACAACTTCATTTTCTGGTATTTTAGCAAAAAATGACCAAATAGCAAATGAAACCTTGACAATTACTGCCAGTGAGAGCAGTCATTAGGCTAGATAATCTGGTTAAAAAATAGCTTCTCTGTCAGTTGCTGAGATGAGCTACATGATGCTAATTGCATTTTAGAACAGAAATTATAGAGGCAGGGATCAGCCAATGGAAGCAAAAAGAAATGCAGAAAAAATAGTTTTGATTTTTTGTGTGGTTCGTCAGCATTGAATCAGGCTGTGATTATTATGAATATAGTCTGCTTGCCAGTCTCTATACTTTCCATGAGTGAGAGATGGCTCTCGGTCACATTGTCTCAGAACCAGATTACCCCTGTCCTTCCCTCTACTAATAAAGATTTTTGGTCTTCTCAAAATGAAGAGTACTTCCTTTGAGAAGTCGATGAAGAGAAAATAAGAAAGAGTAAGGTTTTTAATCTCCCCAAATACCTCTGAATAATATGTGAAAGCCCAAAGAATTGGGAACTCAAAGTAACTGAAGCAGAGAAACATATGCTTCAGGTAGAAACACTTAGCCGGGAATAGAATGGATATTCTAAATTCCTGTTTGAAGTGTTGCGCTTAAAGAAAAGTCCTTTGTATCTCTATACAAATTTGGATATTAGGTCATTATTTGTTGGTGAAATGGCAAATTTCTTGTACTTTGCAATACTATTTAGAACTCTCTTCCACATTTCCTTACAAAAATTTAGGGGGGGGGGAAGTTCCCTCTATAGTAGGGGTGTCAAACTCAAGGCCCAGGGGTCGGATCTGGCCCATGGGGTGCTTAGATCTGGCCCGTGGGGCCACCCTGGAAACAGCAAAGGCTTAGCTCATGGTACTTGGCTCGCGAGCAGCCCTCCCAAGCTCTGTTTTCAGATGGTTGCAGAAGGCCATTGCAGCTGAAAATGGAGCTTGGGAGCCTCTTTTCGTTGGAAGAACATTCGGGCCCCCATAGGGTCCCCTGACACGAGTAATGTTGAGCTGGCTATGACAACCCTGGCCACCACCCCCAATCCCCTCCCTGTATCAAGCACAACCCTGATATGGCCCTCAATGAAATCGAGTTTGAAACCCCTGCTCTACAGCAATTTATCTTCTTCAGCACCAATGCTTATATTTTAATATCTGAAATAACTTTTAGACATTTTTAGACCTTGCAGGGATAACGGAGACCTGGTTGGGCCACGAGGTTGGTTAACCCCTCGTGGAAATGTGCCCACCGGGTTTCCGTGCATTCCATCAGCCTCGGGCCCTGGGTAAGGGTGGTGGGGTGGCGGTAGTTATACGGGAAGGTCTAGAACCGAGGGAGTTCACTGTTCCTCAGATACCCGGGTGTGAGTCCCTTGGTGTGAAATGGGGCCCAGGGAGGCAGTGGGGTTTGCTGATTGTATACTTGGCTCCTCGCTATACATCAGCGGCCCTGCCCGAGCTCCTTGAGCTGATCTCGGAGACAGCGGTTGAGATCCCCAAGCTCGTGGTTATGGGGGATTTCAACCTGCCGTCAACGGGAGCAGCATCTGAGGTGGCTCGGGAGTTCATGGCTTCCATGACAGCCATGGACCTGACCCAATTAATTCAGGGCCCCACACACGAAGGTGGCCACACACTGGACCTTGTTTTTGTATCTGAGCAGTGGACGAGTGATCTGGGAATAGGGGACTTAGCTGTTACACCCCTGTCATGGTCAGATCACTCATGTCTCCGGCTGGACTTCCCTGGCGCTACCCCCCACCGCGAGGAGGCGGGACCAGACGGTCCAAGCTGGTACCGCCCCAAGCACCTGATGGAGCCGGATAGGTTCCAGGCGGAGCTTGGGCCATTACCTGTAGCCCTGACCCGCGCTCGGTCGGAGGACCTAGCGGCCGCCTGGAATAGGGCGGCGGCTGGGGCCTTAGACCGGGTTGCGCCTTTGCGACCTCTCCTGCGGCAGCGACCCACCCGAGCTCCTTGGTATACCGAGGAGTTGAGGGTGATGAAGCGCCATAGGAGACATCTAGAGAGCAGGTGGAGGTCCTCACGCTCCGAATCTGATCAAACACAGGTAAGAGCCTATTTACGGACCTACCTTGTGGCATTGAGAGCGGCCAAACGTAGATATTGTGCCGCTCTTATTGCGTCCGCTGATAACCGCCCTGCTGCCCTGTTTAGGGTGACCCGCTCCCTCTTATCACAGAGGACGCAGGGGGCGCCCTTGCAGGGCAGAGCAGAGGAGTTTGGGGAATATCTGCAGGACAAAGTCGCTCAGATCCGGAGCGGATGGGCCCCCTTCAGTGGACCGGACGGGCCGCCAACAGTGAGTCTTGTGAGACCATTCTGGGAGGAGTTTGATTCTGTTGCCCCCGAGGATTTGGACAGGTTACGTGGATGGCTGCGACCCACCACATGTTTAATGGACCCGTGTCCCTCCTGGTTGGTACTGGCATCTTGGGAGGTGACTCGAGGCTGGCTTCTGGGCCTGGTGAATGCCTCATTGGGTGAGGGATCCTTACCAACTGCCTTGAAGGAGGCGGTGGTGAGGCCCTTACTTAAGAGGCCTTCACTCGACCCAACGGAGCTAGCTAATTATCGTCCAGTCTCCAACCTTCCCTTTCTAGCAAAGGTTGTCGAGAATGTGGTGGCGCAGCAGTTTCCACGACACCTTGACGAATCCGATTATCTAGACTCACGCCAGTCCGGCTTCCAACCCGGGCACAGCACGGAGACAGCCTTGGTCGCGTTGGTCGATGATCTCTGGAGGGCCATAGATAGAGGTTGTTCCTCTATCCTGGTCCTATTAGACCTCTCGGCGGCTTTTGATACCATCGACCATGGTATCCTATTGCACCGGTTGGAGGGGATGGGAGTCGGAGGTACCGTTTTGCGGTGGTTCGGCTCCTACCTCTCCGACCGGAAGCAATGTGTGTTGACAGGGGGGCAGAGGTCGACCCCGAGGCCCCTTACTTGTGGGGTCCCTTAGGGGTCGGTCCTCTCGCCTCTCCTGTTCAACACATATGTGAAGCCGCTGGGTGAGATCATCCGTGGTTTTGGGGTTGAGTACCACCTGTACGCTGATGATACTCAGCTGTACATTTCAACCCCAAACCACCCCAACGAGGCTGTCGAAGTGATGTCCCGGTGTTTGGAAGCCGTCGGGGTCTGGATGGGGGACAACAGACTCAAACTCAACCCCTCCAAGACTGAGTGGCTGTGGCTACCGGCACCTCGGTTCAGCCAGCTGATTCCATCGCTGGCCATAGGGGGCGAACAATTGCCCCTGTGGAACGGGCGCGCAATTTGGGCGTCCTCCTTGATGCCCAGCTGTCAATGGATGACCATGTGGCAGCCGTGGCAAGGGGGGCGTTCCACCAGGTTTGCCTGGTGCGCCAATTGCGCCCCCTACTGGACCGGGATGCCCTGCGCACGGCCACTCATGCGCTGGTGACGTCCCGCCTGGACTACTGCAACGCTCTCTACATGGGGCTGCCCTTGGGACGCGCCCGGAGACTGCAGTTAGTTCAGAACGCAGCCGCGCGGGCTGTGATGGGGAGTACTAGGTACTCCCACGTAACACCTCTCCTGCGCGAGCTGCACTGGCTACCTGTGGTTTTTCAGGTGCGTTTCAAGGTCCTGATTACCATCTTTAAAGCGCTCCATGGCACAGGACTTAGTTACTTGCGGGATCGCATCCTCCCACACACATCCCTGCGGCCAATTCGCTCACACAGGGAGGGGCTTCTCCTGGTGCCGTCCACTAGGCAATGCCAGCGGGCGACACCAAGGAGTAGGGCCTTCTCTGTGATGGGCCCAACCCTCTGGAATGACCTCCCCCCCGACATCAGAACCACCTCTGACCTCCGCTCCTTCCGGCAAAAATTGAAGACTCACCTGTTCCGACTAGCGGGCCTGGCATAATTACAACTGTTACCTCCTGGTAGACGTACTATTAACTGGTTATTTTAGGGGTATTGTTTATAATTTAATTTGTGTGTTTCTTAGGGGTTTTAAAATTATATTTATATATACTGGCTAACTGTACAGTTCTTTTTAATTCTATTTTTAACCTCCTCCATATTTAACTGTACATATTTAATTCTTCTATTTATTGTATTTTGATGTATCTTTTGCATGGACTGTACACCGCCCCGAGTCCCTTTTGGGAGAGGGGGCGGTCTAGAAGCACAGTAAAATAAATAATAAATAAATAAATAAATATTTAAAAGTTTTTATTTTCAGTGAGATTGAAGTATTTCCCAGTGATATTAAAAAATCTTCCATCAATCTTGCATGCCCCAACTCTTTGCTTCTTGAACAGAAGCGGTATTATCGTAATTACTTCCTAAACTTTTAATCACCCAAAGTTCAGCACAGGATACTGACAGCTCTTTGGCTCTCTTACAAACAGGTTTAGTGGAAAGATGCCAGGAAACTGTTCAATAGAACATAGGTGACAATAGGAACTATCACAGCAGGAAGTGCGACCAGGTATGAATGTTCAGGTTGTGGATCTCCAGTCAGTCACCTAATATCATCAGCTTGGTGCACTTGTTGCATCAAGCACTATGAAATACTGAGTTTTCAACACAACAAAATCAGACTAAATGTCTCATTTGGCTTAAATATTTAGTGGGAAGGCTGGTGTGGAATGACAGGTGCCAGTCAAATCCCGTATCCTACTCCCCCACCCTGGAGTAAGATGGGCCCCTTTCAGTCAGTAATCCTTTTCTGGATAAAAACCATGAGAAGCACATTTATCTTTTTCTTCTTGTTGCCCCGCGATGCACTGCTTCACTTAGGCAAGAGTTTTAGTAGTATACTAGATTCATATTTTCAAGAGGTTCCACTTCTCAGTGACTGAGGATATGCTTTGCACTTTTTAAAATTACACTCTGCTAAAGCTTTCCTGCCGATGGGATTAGAAAATAAAGGTCTCTGATATTACAGAGAAGTTCTGTTGGTTAGAGTAGGCACTACCAAATTACAGGGGAAAATAGTGTCAGGTAAAATAAAGAACTTTATTGAAAGTAAACAAAAGTTTTCAATAGAAAGCTACATGAGAATTTTAGAATACTTACTCTGGATATTTCTTTAGAAATGTCATTTAAGTCAAAAACAAGGATATAATCTTTGACTCCAGCATATAAAATATTTGTTTCTTCACTCAGTAAAAGAGTAGAAAAGTTGGACAGTCCTTGTTTTTCAAATACCTTTATATTTTCAGCTTTAAAAAAAAGAAAGGAATGCTTTAAATCTTTGGTGTTGTTAAATATGATCTTGAATACAATCAAATCTTTACATAGCTTAAAAAAAACTGGTTTCTAGTTTCAGTTTCCACATATAGTGGAACCTCTGGTCATGACCGTATTCTGTTCCAGGACTTCGGTTGCAATCTGATTTGGTCGTGTCCGGAAGCGAGACTGAATGCGCATGCACGTACAAAAAAAATGGAGCGAAAGGGTTTAATCACCACCCGAGGATGTGTTCGCGACCAGAGTCAAATATTTTGTGGATTTTTTGGTCGGCACCTGATTTGGTCGTAGTCAGAAGCGTTTGTGACCCGAGGTTCCACTATATAGACTTCCTTCCACAGGCACTTTTAAATGGAAAACTGACTTATAAATGTACAAAAGGAAAATTGATATCATATATTTTAATTACTGGTATTTTATTGGCCAAACCTGAGTTTTGCATAAAAAATAATCTTGAAAGAAGTTCAGCCTTCCTAGTGAGGAAAGTTGGATAAGCCTTTTTATAAAGTTTCAGGAGCATTATATAATGTTGGCTCAAAGCATATAAGCATTATAATTATAGTTGGCTCAAAAATCAGTCTAGCCCAGATTTTGATAGGGATAAGCCAGATATTTTTGAAAATTCACAAATTATTCATTAATGCAAGATAACTATTCAATTTTTATTCATCGTAAAGAGTCTGCCCTATATGGTTATATTTGCACAAAGCAATTCCATTTAATTTAAATAGCTAATACATAGGTGATGAGAGCCATATTTAATAAGAAATTGTCCTGTTGGACACATATTTCTGTAGTTTTTAATAATAGATTCAACAAGATGCTTACACTGGTATTTCACTGTTTTTCTTGGTATGATGTTTAGAAGATTGCTTGCATCCTGCTGCTGAATTATTCCACAAAGCATTAGTAGACAAAAAGCAGCTGTAGCGCCCATGGATTTCAACTAGATTGTTGCACATTCTATGCACTGAGTTCATGGAATTTCACAGTCCAAAACAGAGAAACAAACACAGGAAGTCACTAGTTTGCTCTACAATATTAATTTAAATGTTAAAGTTTTATTTGCTGATCAACTCCTTTATTGGGAGGGAGGGAGGGAGGGAGGGAGGGAGGAAGGCAGGCAGGCATCTACTATTTCTAAATTCTAATTCCCAATTCCAACTTATCTTTCAGGATTTTACTTTCTCCACCTGAAAATGAGCAAATACCCATTTTCTACAGTAAACCACTCCAAATTCTCTGCCAGTAAACTCTTCCTTCTTCTACTGGTATCTCCAGGCAATTCTACTCTCCCCTCAATTTTTCATATCAGAAAATACACTTCAAATTGGAGGCACTCTGTTATTCTTCTCAGGATACCATAAATATCTTCCTCCACTCTGGGCACTTTGCAGATATATGGTATAGGAGGACTACCACTAACATCCTCCTCAGCCAGTATTCAATTACTAACATATATATAGCTTTCAATTTTTTTTACTTTTATATTTATCTTTTTACTGTCTGTAAACCCACCCACCCACCACCCACCTTGTAAGTGAGAGGAGCAGCATATAAATTTAATTTAAACATTCCTGTGATATCATGTTTTTAGAGGGATAGTAACACTCCCTGAACTGGCACTTGTATTCTTATTTTCTCTTCTTCCTCCACCCTTCCTCTCACTGAATGTCTATGGAGATGATTCTCACTCATCCAGATCATGGTTGTCCCAAAGATGCTTTTTTAAGAGGCAATTGGACTTTCTGGTTTTTGTTTTGTTTTTAACAAGTTTGGCTTCTCATCCAAGAAGCTTCTTCAGCTCTGACTGGATCCTTCCATTCCCCACCATCCAGTTGCCTCTTGAAAAAAACACCTTTGGGATTTCCTCTCACCATTTTCTCTATACTGACCTTAAGTCCTCTCAGATTTCACCCTCCACCTAACTCTCTTCTTTTCCCCTGGTAAGGCCCCCCCACCAGCGATTCCTTAATTCAGTCATTTTACCTACTGACTGTATTACTATTATTCTTCTCTTCCTTCCTAGTACCTATCTCTTCCCAGTTATGACTATAACCATGTTGCTTGTGTCTTTAAAATTTATCTTGTTTTGTTTCCTAGTATAATTTGATTGCTTATTAGTAACCTATGACTATCACTAAGTGTCGTATCTTATGATTCTTGATGAATGTATTCTATTTTATTTTTCTTTATGTACACTGAGAGCATCTGCACCAAAGACAAATTCCTTGTTTGTCCAATCACACTTGGCCAATAAAGAATTCTATTCTATTCTATTCTATTCTCTCTGACTTCACCCTCCACCCAACTCTTCTTTTTCCCCTGGTAAGGTCCCCCACCAGCCATTCCTTAATTCACCCACCCTCCTATTCCACTTTCCCCGTTTTCTCCTCTCAGCTTCCTTCCCAAATAAGTCTTTTATGACAGGCTTCTCGGGTCAAGAAGCAGCCACGCCTCGCAACATGGATCCCGCCATAATTAACCAAGTCAACGCTCCCTCATAGTACCCTCTAAATGCCTCATGAAATGGGCGACGTTTTTTTTTAATCCTGCCTTTATTCCTTTTTAAGCAACTCAAGGCGGCAAACGTTCCTCCTATTTCCCTCACTGTGGGGCGAGTTGGGCTGACAAGATCTTGAGCGACTGGGCGAAAGTCACCCACCAAGTTTTCATGCTTTGAAGACATCCCCTCTTCATATCCATACGCATCTCGAGGGGGAACGGCCACGACCACACACACACACACACACAGGCACTTATTTCTCCCCTCTGCCGGAAACCAATCTCTCTCAGCCTTCTTCACCCCAGAGAACCCCCGCATTTATTTCGCCCATCAGCCGCTAACTTTCCCTCAGCATTATTCCCCCCGCCCCCCTCGAAAGAGACCGTTGAGGTTTAAATACCTCCGCCTGCCCCTCTCCTTTATCTTAGCCACGCCCAGCTAGCGTCCTGTCGGCGCAGGGGAGAAAGGGGTTCTCCCGAAGAACACGTGACCTTCATTCTCTGGGCATTCTCGAGCCTTTGGCTTTATTTTCTTCGCGAAGAGCGAACGAGAGTTTTTTTCACAAAATCAGAGCTGGAAGGGACCTTGGAGGTCTTCTAGTCCAACCCCCCTGCTCAAGCAGGAGACTTGAGGGTTAGAACAGTATAGGGTTTCCTGCCTAGGCAGGGGGTTGGACTAGAAGACCTCCAAGGTCCCTTCCAACTCTGCTATTGTATTACTTTCTACCATTTCAGACAAGTGGCTGTCCAATCCTCTCTCTGTTGCTGTTTAACGACCGCCAGGTGTTTTGCAGCCGGGGTCAGGTGGCCCTAACCCATAAAATAACCTAGTTGACAACTACGTGGAAGTAATAAGTAATTATTATTTTTTAAATAATAATAACTGGGTTATTTTATTTGGGTGCCCCATTACTGGAGGCTTTTAAAAAGAGACTGGACGGCCACCTGTCCGAATAGAATTCTTTATTGGCCAAGTGTGATTGGACACACAAGGAATTTGTCTTTGGTGCATATGCTCTCAGTGTACATAAAGAAAAATAAAATAGAATATATTCATCAAGAATCATAAGATACGACACTTAGTGATAGTCATAGGTTACTAATAAGCAATCAAATTATACTAGGAAACAAAACAATATAAAATTTAAAGATACAAGCAGCATGGTTATAACTAGGAAGGATGAGAAGAATAGTAGTAATATAGCCTTAGTATGTAATGACAAATTAGTTGCTAAGCAGAGTGATGGCATTCGGGGAAAAACTGTCCTTGTGTCTAGTTGTTCTGGTGTGCAGTAGTGTGTTATGCATGCAGTGAAATGGTAGAGAGTCTCCTGCTTGAGCAGGGAGTTGGACTTGAAGACCTCCAAGTTTTCTGTGATTTTGTTAACATTCAATAATTGTCAACAGTTGAAAGACATCCTGCGAGAGATGCTGCAACCAAATGGAAGAAAACCCCTACTGTCCTTTGGGTTCAGTTGTTTTGAAATGTAAAATGCAGGTAGTAAAGAATGTGTAGGAGTCAATTTATTATTATTTTAAAAAAGAATCGTGATGATTTTGGCATAACTGTTGAAATTATATTGTACAGTACCCAAATGTATTTTCCAGTGCTTCTGGATTAATGGGTAAGATCTGTAAACGCTTGCCTGAAATTTTCCTCTTTTCATTGTTAAGAATGGCATAAACACTGCATGGTCTTTATTGTTTATATAAATTATATCAAAAAGGGAAGAATTATGGAGGGGAAGAAATTCCCTGAGCAAATATTTAAGGAATGTAGGGCTGATAATACCTTAAATATTTGCAAAAGGAAATGATGGTGACAATAAGTAAATACACAACTGCAAGTTTGGCATTGCCTCTCTTCAGTTATTTTGGAAAAAGAAACCCTTTGCTGAAACAGACTAAAACTAGATTAAATATCACAGTGCCTTTAGCTTCTAGGTCTTATGTAAAAGACAGTTGTGCCATGGGAAGTACTTTGTTTTTGTTGTGGGCTTCTCTCCAGCAATGTTGCTTTTCAGAGACCTGGTGGCACATTCTCTCTCTCTCTCTCTCTCTGTGCGTGTGTGTGTACCAGCATAACTATGGAACGCTTCAAGCAATTTCAATCAAACTTGGTACACAGGTGACTTACTCTCTGGAAAAAAATACTGTGGGGGTAGATATCCCTAATAACCCTTGGGGTGTGTGTTCTGTTAAAATACACTCTGTTGTGCCTTAAAATGGCTTTTACTGTGCAGTACAGTGGAGTTGCCATGGTAACAGTTTCACAGTACGCCACAAGGGAGCTCCCTCTGGTAAGGGGGAAAATCCAACATTAGAAATTTTGTTTGGTCTGGACATTTTCCCCCTATAAATAAATACCCAGCAACACCAGGTTATCAGCTAGTCACTAATGTATTTGAGATCTTCGGACAAATATGCTATTAATGGGAAAAAGCCTTCAGGATTTGTATGTTCTTCAGTTTTGAACTGAGGTAAAACAATGTTCTGTAAAGTTCCTTGATGAAGGATATCCAGTTCCCTTGCTTCCTCAAGGTTGAACAAAAGGCCTGCGGGATGATTGAACTATTAAGCTCAAGGAATATAAAAAATACAATACAATAGCAGAGTTGGAAGGGACCTTGGAGGTCTTCTAGTCCAACCCCCTGCCTAGGCAGGAAACCCTATACCGTTCCAGACAAATGGCTATCCAACATCTTTTAAAGACTTCCAGTGTTGGGGCATTCACAACTTCTGGAAACAAGCTGTTCCACTGATTAATTGTTCTGTCAGGAAATTTCTCCTAGTTCTAAGTTGCTTCTCTCCTTGATTAGTTTCCACCCATTGCTTCTTGTTCTACCCTCAGGTGCCTTGGAGAATAGTTTGACTCCCTCTTCTTTGTGGCAGCCCCTGATATATTGGAACACTGCTATCATGTCTCCCCTAGTCCTTATTTCTATTAAATTAGACATACCCAGTTCCTGCAACCGTTCTTCATGTTTTAGCCTCCAGTCCACTCATCATCTTTGTTGCTCTTCTCTGCACTCTTTCTAGAGTCTCCACATCTTTTCTACATCGTGGTGACCAAAACTGAATGCAGTATTCCAAGTGTGGCCTTACTAAGTCATTATAAAGTGGTATTAACACTTCACATGATCTTGATTCTATCCCTCTGTTGATGCAGCCTAAAACTGTGTTGGCTTTTTTGGCAGCTGCTGGCTCACATTTAAATGGTTGTCCACTAGGACTCCAAGATCCCTTTCAGAGTTACTAGTATTGAGCAAGGTACCACCTATACTGTACCTGTGCATTTCATTTTTCTTGCCTAAATGTAGAACCTTACTCTTTTCACCATTGAATTTCATTTTATTAGATAGCGCCCAATGCTCAAGTTTGTCAAGATCCTTCTGTATCTTAAGCCTATCTTCTGGAGTGTTGGCTATTCCTGCCAGCTTGGTGTCATCTGCAAATTTGATGAGTTCCCCATTTATTCCCTCATCCAAATCATTGATGAAGATGTTGAAGAGTACTGGGCCCAAAACAGAGCCTTGGGGTACTCCACTGCATCCCTCAGTCCTTGTAGATGCAGTTTCATTGAGGACTACACGTTGAGTGCGGTTGGTCAGCCAGTTACGAATCCATCTGGTGGTGATGTTGTCCAACCCACATTCTTCTACTTTATCTAGTAGTAGGTTATGGTATACCTTATCAAATGCCTTACTGAAGTCCAAGTAAACTATATCGACGGCATTCCTGTGGTCCACACAAATACGTGTGATTGTCAGGTTGTAAGAGCAATCCATGGATCCTTACCCTGACACACTTTGGGTTCACTCAGTTCAGTGGTGGGTTGCAGGTGGTACAGCCCGGTACGGAAATACCGGAGCCTGCCCGGAGCACTGGATAGTTTCGGTATGGTGCTCCGCCCGCCCAAGCTCCTTACTGGTCTTTTAAGTCTTCAGTGCTTCTGCAAACTAAATGGACCTTTATTATATAGCAATAGCACTTAGACTTATACATTACTCCATAGTGCTTTACAGCACTGTATAGACAGCTTACAATGTCATCATATCACCCCCCCAACATCTGGGACTTCATTTTATCGACCTTGGAAGGATGGAAGGCCGAATTAACCTCAAGCCCATCGGGATCAACTCCAAGCTATGGGCAGAGTTAGCCTGCAATACTGCATTCTAACCACTGCACCACGAGGGCTCATTACATTTCACCTGCGTTTTGAGGAATTCAGATTCATGTCTCGTTGGGCTGCATAGATTGGGCTTTTTGAGGTAAACAACCAAGGCCAGAGTGATGGTTCATCCACATATAATAGCTTCTTCTGGGTGTATATAACGTCAAGCAATTATTGATTTTCAATTGTCTGGATATTTGGGAAAGCAGCAGCTCTTTGGATTTGAAATGTTTGTTACTTGTCTTTGGTCAAAATATGGTAATATTTATAGGGTCCATCTTGCTCCTATTGATTGAACCCACACAGGTATCTGCCCCTCTTATGCGAAAGAACCCACTGACAGGAAACATTCATTTATTCATTCACTCATTCCCCGCCTTATTATTTTGACAAATAACTCCAGGCTGTGAACATATTCAATACTTCTTCCTCCCCCCCCCCCCAACATGTTCCGAGTTTCCATAGCAGAAGTAACTGAAAGATGTAGAAAGTGAAATCAGTTTTGCAAAATTGTCCACTGACCTGGAAGAGGTTCTGAGGCAGATGAGGAAGATATGCAGGATGGTCCCTTAGATTAGGTCACGTCACCCTTAGAACCCACAATTCTAAGACTTACTGTTGTATGTGATAAGCAAGTTCCAGTATTAAGCCAGGCAACTCTTAAGGTCCATTTTCAAAATTTCACCTTGCATGATATATATGTGTACGTACACAAACACCCACCCACACATGTTGGAAAGGTAATTTTGTTCAGAAGATCAAGAAACCAAAGTCAATAATTAAGGGATTTGTTCCATTTTAAGTAATCAGAAAAAGGCAGTTGGGTAAAAGAAGAATGTGGCAATTTCTGTCTTATTTCCTTGATTGGAAGCGCATTGGATCTAAAACATTGTGTACCTGTACCTCTAGCAACATGCTGCAGTCAGTTCTCATGTGTATCAGATGGCATATATAATGCAGTAGAAGTGCTGGATATGCTGAATTTAAAACACACAAGTGAACACTCTGTTCCAAGGTGACTCAGATGAAGCACATAAATCTTACCTTGTCTCAGCAGGCCTTTCTTAATCTAGGAGAACATATTTCACAGAAAGGCACAAAACAAGAACATAAAGGCAGTGGTCAAGATAGGAATATATAACATCTTTATCTATTCTGGAATGACCTCCCCCCCGACATTAGGATTACTACCGACCTCCGCTCCTTCCGTTGAAAACTCAAGACCCACCTTTTTCAACTAGCCGGCCTGGCTCAATTATAGTTCCATCTTTATCCTCCTGGCAATCTTTTAAATTTGTAATTTTATATTGGGGTATTTTAATTTTTAATTCTATTATGACTATTCCTATGTATTGTACTATGCGATTTTGATAACTCCTCCGTGAAATGTTTTAATTGTATAATATGTGTTTTTATTTATTGTACGCCGCCCCGAATCCCTTCGTGGAGAGGGAGCGGCTAACAAATCTAATAAATTCAAATTCAAATCTCCATGCTTCTGCTATACGTGCTTGTCTTACTTACAACCCTATTAAAAGGAGGAGGAGCTTCCGGGGCAATGGAGGGACCTTCCTAAAGCTCCGTAATGATGGGGCTCCCTGGCAGGGATAGCGGGCGCTTTCGGCCCCCACCGGTCATTTTGGGGTCCGTGAGGGGGTCAGTGGTAACCCTGGCCGTCTTTGAGAACCAACTGTGACCCGGGGGGAATAGCTGAGACCCGGGAAAATCAGACAGCCAGATGGACAGGAGATGGAGGATTGCGAGAACGCTGAGGCTGAGCCACGGCAGCAGAAAAACCGGAAAAACCAGAAATGTGACTTGCATGGCTGCCAGGATGGCGAGACAGCTGAGAAACAGAGGAACGGAAGAGCGGAGGAGCGTTTCCATGAGGGAGCGAGTTGGTGAGGAGGAGAACAAATTGTTCGGGGGCGGTGTGTGGGCCCAGCCACCCAGCCGGCGATGGCGATGATGGCGGCACCGGCGGAGATGGCATTGAAACATCGGGTGCCATATTTCCTTCCATCTCTCTAACCGCGGTGAGCTGCCTATTCAGGAGGCAGAGGGGCCGGAGAGGAGCTGTGGGGATTTAAGAAGCAAGCCAGGGGGGGGCGCCGGAGGCTTTGGGCGACCCCAGAAGATCAACAAGCCATGAAACTGGCCTTGGCACTTCGCCTATCCCCCCCCCGCCCCCCCCCGCAGATTTTCGATTTAAGCACTTTAAGAATTTTAAGAACTTTAAGAACTGCCTCTTTAAGCACTTTAAGAACTTTAAGAACTGCCTCTGGGCCTTGATGGAGGACTATTTCCGATTTAAACACTTTAAGCACTTTAAGAACTCTAAGAACTGCCTCTGGGCCTCGATGGAGGTCTATTGACTATCATGGTTCGGCGTTGTAGGCTTCCTCTCTCCTTTTATTTATCCATTTACATCTTGGCCTTTTCACATGTATTTACATCCTGGACCTGCCATAGCCATAGTTATCATCATCATAATCTACTCAAGGGCTGATATTTTACAACTGCGAGGGTCCCCCCTGTCACAGGTATGCCCCCCTGCCCTGGTGAGGGCACACCTCGATGAAGGGTTTATTGACCCAGAGAGGTGGAGGAAGCGGGGGATCAGGGGTTTTTTAGTAAAATGTTTTTTAAAATTTTTAAGGGGTTCCAGGGAGGGGGGGAGGGTTACTCAACCTGGGGGTATGGATATAGCCAGGTCAACAGGTGGGATCAGGATGGAGGGGAGCAGAGTGGGGGAGGTGAAAGGTTACAGCATTCCTATGGGGGGGAATCCCATAACGACGGTCGTAGGGAGGGGCGGGCGCGAGGACACCAGAAGAACACATAGTCGGTTGGGAGACCGGGGCTGTTGGACACGCCCGGTCGCTTGTACCAACCCCCGCAGTCTAGGTGGACAGGATCGGCAGAGCCTGGGCCTTAGGCTGATGTTATGTAATGCGAGGTCTGTGGTTAATAAGGCCGCCCTCATCAGGGACTTGATCTCAGAGGGGGAGCCGGACCTCGCAGGAATAACGGAAACCTGGTTGGGCCCGGAGGGGGGGTTGCCCCTCGGTGAAATGTGCCCTCCAGGTTACCGGGTGTTCCATCAGCCACGGGCCCAGGGTAGGGGCGGTAGGGTAGCGATAATCATCCGGGAAGATTTGACTCCGAGAGAATTCACTGTGTCGCAGACATCCGGTTGTGAGTCTCTGGGCGTGAAATGGGGCCCAGGGAGACAGTTGGGTCTGTTGATAGTATACCTGGCTCCCCGCCATACATCAACGGCCCTGCCCGGACTCCTCGAGCTGATTGCGGAGATGGCGGTTGAGACCCCCAAGCTACTAGTGATGGGGGAGTTCAACCTGCCGTCGACGGGAGAGGCATCCGAGGTAGCCCGGGAATTCATGGCTTCCATGACAGCCATGGATCTGACTCAAGTAGTTCGGGACCCCACACACGAAAGAGGCCACATACTGGATCTTGTGTTTGTCTCCGACCAGTGGACGAGTGATCTGGGTATAGGGAATTTAGTCATCACGCCCCTGTCATGGTCAGATCACTCACTTCTCCAACTGGACTTCCCTGGCGCTACTCCCCGCCGCGGGGAGGCGGAACCAGATTGTCCCAGATGGTTCTGCCCCAGGCGTCTGATGGAACCAGATAGGTTCCAGGCGGAGCTTGGGCCACCTCCTGCAGACCTGTCCCGCTCCCGGGCAGAGGACCTGGTGGCCGCGTGGAATAGTGCGGCCGCTGGAGCCTTGGACCGGGTTGCGCCTTTGCGGCCTCTCCGATGGCAACGATCGACCCGGGCCCCCTGGTTTAATGGGGAGCTAAGGGCGATGAAACGCCATAGGAGACGCCTAGAGAGCAAGTGGAGATCCTCCCGTTCCGAATCCGATCGAACACAGGTAAGAGCCTGGGAGGGTACACGAGGCTGGCTACTGGGGCTGGTGAACGCTTCGTTGGGTGAGGGCCTTTTACCAACCGCCTTGAAAGAGGCGGTGGTGAGACCCCTGCTCAAGAAGCCTTCCCTGGACCCAGAGGAGCTAGCAAATTATCGTCCTGTCTCCAACCTTCCTTTTCTAGCGAAGGTTGTTGAGAGTGTGGTGGCTCAACAGTTCCCGCGTCACCTGGAGGAAGATGATTATCTAGACCCGCGCCAGTCCGGCTTCCGGCCCGGTCACAGTACTGAGACGGCCTTGGTCGCGTTGGTGGATGATCTCTGGAGGGCAAAGGATGGGGGTTGTTCCTCCATCCTTGTCCTATTAGATCTCTCGGCGGCTTTCGATACCATCGACCATGGTATCCTATTGCGCCGTCTGGAGGGGTTGGGGATCGGAGGCACCGTATTGCAGTGGTTCCGCTCCTACCTCTCTGGCCGGACGCAATGTGTGTTGGCAGGGGAGCAGAGGTCGACCCCGAGGCCCCTTACTTGTGGGGTCCCTTAGGGGTCGATCCTCTCACCTCTCCTGTTCAACACATATATGAAACCGCTGGGCGAGATCATCCGTGGTTTTGGGGTGGGATACCACCTGTACGCTGATGATACCCAGCTGTACATTTCCACCCCAAACCACCCCAACGAGGCCGTCGAAGGGATGTCCCGTTGTCTGGAAGCCGTGCGGGTCTGGATGGGTGACAACAGGCTCAGGCTCAACCCCTCCAAGACAGAGTGGCTGTGGCTCCCGGCTCCCCGATACAATCAGCACATTCCATCGCTGGCCATCGGGGATGAACAATTAGCCCCGGTGGAACGGGCACGCAATTTGGGCGTCCTCCTTGATGCCCGGCTGACTATAGAAGATCATGTGGCAGCCGTGGCGAGGGGGACGTTCCACCAGGTTCGCCTGGTGCGCCAATTGCATCCCCTTTTGGACCGGGGGGCCCTGCGCACAGTCACTCACGCGCTGGTGACATCTCGTCTGGACTACTGTAATGCTCTCTACATGGGGCTCCCCTTGAGGTGCACCCGGAGACTGCAGTTGGTCCAGAATGCAGCCGCGCGGGTAATCATGGGGAGATCGAGGTTCTCCCATATAACACCTCTCCTGCGCGAGCTGCACTGGCTTCCTGTGGCCTACCGGGTGCGCTTCAAGGTGTTAGTCACCATCTTTAAAGCGCTCCATGGCATAGGGCCTAGTTATCTGCGGGATTGTGTCCTGCCCCATACATCCCTGCGGCCCATTCGCTCACAGAGAGAGGGCCTTCTCCGGGTGCCGTCCTCTAGAGACTGTCAGAGGGCGGTGCCCAGGAGTAGGTCCTTCTCTGTGGTGGGTCCCACCCTTTGGAACGACCTCCCCCCAGACATCAGGACAACAACCGATCTCGGCTCCTTCCGCAGTAAACTGAAGACCCACCTGTTTCGGTTAGCCGGCCTGGCATAATCTCGACAACTGTTCCACCCCTTGGTTAATTTTAATTGTCAATGTTAGCTTTTAAACTTTTATTCTTATTGGGGTTTTAACTTCCCTGATTATTGTATTTATTTATTTTTACCTCCTCCTTTGTAGTCCGTAGACCGTTGCTTGTGTACGTCGCCCCGAGTCCCTGTGGGGAGAGGGGGCGACTAATAAGTCTGATAAAATAAATAAAATAAAATAATCTATATATAGAATAGAATAACAGAGTTGGAAGGGATCTTGGAGGTCTTCTAGTCCAACCCTCTGCTTACGCAGGAAACCCTACACCACTTCAGACAAAGGGTTATCCAACATCTTCTTAAAAACTTCCAATGTTGGAGCATTCACAACTTCTGGAGGCAAGCTGTTCCATTGATTGATTGTTCTGTCAGGAAATTTCTTAGTTCTCAGTTGCTTCTCTCCTTGATTAGTTTCCACCAATTGCTTCTTGTCCTGCCCTCAGGTGCTTTGGAGAATAGTTTGACTCCCTCTTCTTTGTGGCAACCCCAGAGATATTGGAAGACTGCTATCATGTCACCCCTAGTCCTTCTTTTCATTAAACTAGACTTACCCAGTTCCTGCAACCATTCGTCATATGTTTTAGCCTCCAGTCCCCTCATCATCTTTGTTGCTCTTCTCTGCACTCTTTCTAGAGTCTCAACATTTTTTTTACACCGTGGCGACCAAAACTGAATGCAGTATTCCAAGTGTGGCCTTACCAAGGCATTATAAAGTGGTATTAACACTTCACGTGATCTTGATTCTATCCCTCTGTTGATGCAGCCGAGGATTGTGTTGGCTTTTTTGGCAGCCGCTGGCTCATATTTAAATGGTTGTCCACTAGGACTCAAAGATCCCTCTCACAGTTACTACTACTGAGTGAAGTACCACATTTACTGTACCTGTGCATATATGGTCATCATCTTGCAAGAGAAACAAACCAAGCTCCAAGTTCAGATGATCCCCAGGTCACCTTGAGCCACTTAACATGCTAGTTGTATGAGAGATGAATATGCTTAACCATGGTTAGGATTAACCCAGTTGACACCGAGTCACAAATTAACCACCCAGATAATGTAGTGCGTTACTGAGTTTAAGGACCGAGCTGTTCAGGTTATTCACTGCACCCGCAGCCCACTAGACACAATTAGAGCAGCCTCTGGCAGCAGCAGTGATATACGAGTGTACCATGTATGTTTACAAATCTAGTCCTCCAGTGTCATTAATTACTGCGCTTCAGCATCCGCCTCCTATGCATGGCATTTTTAAGATGGGTTGTGCAAACCGGTTCTCTAAGAAACTTTATGAACTAATCCATCAAAGTAATAATAATAATAATAATATATTTATTTCTTAGCCGCTCCCTCTCCCGAAGGACTCGGGGCGGCGTACAATGAAACATATGAAATAAATATGTGGACAAAACAAACATATAACAGAGACATATACCGAGACACACACAAGGAGGAGGTCGGCTGATAAATAAAAACAATTAAAATACAGTATTTAAAAACCCCTAGATAATTAAATATAATTAAAATACCCAGTTAAAAACCCGTCAGGAGCGATATGGTTAGATCAAAGTTGAGCCAGGCCAGCTGCTTGGAATAGGTGGGTCTTAAGCTTAATACGAAAGGAGCGGAGGTCAGAGGTATTCCTAATATCCGGAGGGAGGTCATTCCACAGGGCTGGGCCCGCCACAGAGAAGGCTCTACTCCTAGGCGCCGCCCCGCGACACTGTCTAGTGGACGGCACCTGGAGGAGGCCCTCTCTGTGCGAGCGAATTGGTCGCAGGGATGTATGGGGCAGAATACGATCCCGCAAGTAACTAGGTCCTGAGCCATGGAGCGCTTTAAAGATAGTTATCAAAACCTTGAAACGCACCCGATAGACCACAGGAAGCCAGTGCAGCCTGCGCAGGAACGGTGTCACATGGGAGTACCTAGTACTCCCCATAATTACCCGCGCGGCTGCGTTCTGGACCAACTGTAGCCTCCGGGTGCATTTCAAGGGAAGCCCCATGTAGAGAGCGTTACAGTAGTCCAAGCGAGACGTCACCAGCGCATGAGTGACTGTGCGTAAGGCGTCCCGGTCCAGTAGGGGGCGCAATTGGCGCACCAGGCGAACCTGGTGGAACGCCCCCCTTGCCACGGCTGTCACATGGTCATCCATGGACAGCCGGGCATCCAGGAGGACGCCCAAATTGCGCGCCCGCTCCACGGGGGCAAGTTGAATGCCCCCAATGGCCAATGATGGAATTAATTGGCTGAACCGGGGAGCTGGTACCCACAGCCACTCCGTCTTGGAGGGGTTGAGCTTGAGTCGGTTGTCATCCATCCAGATCCGTACGGCTTCCACACACCGGGACATCACTTCGATGGCCTCGTTGGGGTGGTTCGGGGTGGAAAAGTACAGCTGAGTATCATCAGCGTACAGATGGTATCCCACCCCGAAACCACGGATGATCTCACCCAGCGGCTTCATATATGTGTTGAACAGGAGTGGCGAGAGGACCGACCCCTGTGGCACCCCACAAGTAAGGGGGCGTAGGGTTGACCTCTCTTCTCCTGCCAACACACGCTGCGTCCGGTCAGAAAGGTAGGAGCCGAACCACCGCAAAACGGTGCCCCGGACCCCCAACCCCTCCAGCCGGCGCAGCAGGATACCATGGTCGATGGTATCAAAAGCCGCTGAGAGGACCAGGATAGAGGAACAACCTCTATCTCTGGCCCTCCAGAGATCATCCACCAACGCGACCAAGGCCGTCTCCGTGCTGTGACCGGGGCGGAAGCCGGACTGGCGCGGGTCTAGATAATCATTTTCCTCCAGATGTCGTGGAAACTCGTAGGCCACCACACTCTCTACAACCTTCGCCAGAAAGGGAAGGTTGGAGACAGGACGATAATTGGCCAGCTCCAAAGGGTCCAGGGAAGGCTTCTTGAGCAAGGGTCTCACCACCGCCTCTTTCAAGGCGGCCGGGAGAGACCCCTCGCTCAGCGAAGCATTCACTAGGCCCAGGAGCCAGTCTCGTGTAACCTCCCAGGATGCCAGTACAAGCCAGGAGGGGCACGGGTCCAATAAACATGTGGTGGGTCGCAGTCGTCCACGCAATCTGTCCAAATCCTCGATGGCAACCAAGTAATAAATGTGAGTTTTTTGGAGGAAAGCCACACGAGTGTGAACTACTCAATCTTATTTGTTTAGCTACTATCAATATTAATAGAGCGCGTGCTAAGTCTGAAATAGATATCCAGAAAGAAAGAAAGGCTGCAGGATTATATTCCTTCTCTGGGAGAAGGATCTGAGGCATGCTCGTCAAAGACATCCTTAGTACCACACAAGGTCAGATTGGCTTCGTCTAAGAAACCCCACCGGATTCATCTCTTTGCTGCTCTGTCTTCTTAAACAGTAAATGCAACCCACTTTTTCCCCCCAAACATACTTTCCCTTCATAAGAAAAGCATTTATTTGCAGTAACTCTCCCACATTTGTAGAATAAATCAAGAGGCAAGAATGGAAACAAAGCTGGATTTTTCTACTGGTATTTTTTTTTATTGTAGACCTTGATAAAAAGATTACATGCCATTAAGATAGTTTGAAAAGAAATGTTAAGATCAATCGTTGGCTAACAATTTGCTATTCATTACTGGTCAATACTGAAAAGTTTCACAAGAAGAAAGGGAAAAAAATATCTGACTGAGGACTTCAAAAACGCAACATTCCAAACCAAAATTGACACAGAAGAGAGATACACCCTAGTGACGGGAGTGAAAAAGGTTCTTGGATGCTTCTGATCTTCGTATCAGAGAGCCTGGAAAACTAGAATAATAGAAAAGGTAGTGAACTGACACAGATCGAAACTGGATTATTTTTTTAACCGTTTTTATTTTTTGCAAATGCATTCAAGTGTTTTGCTGGTGGATGTTGCCTGCTAAAAAGCAGGTTTGAAAACAGAATAACAAACAAACAAACCAAAAAAAGAACAACCACAAAGCTTTGCAAGAAACCCAAATATCCAACATAGGATCGATAGAAAAGCAACACTTTAAAAGCACCAGTGCTGCTGCGGCATCATTTTTGTCCCATATCAAATCTTCATACCAAGGAAGACTGATTAGAATTGCAATAATCTGGGAGGGCTGGAGGTAAACATTATCCTCCTTGTTGTCACTCCAAGTAAGACAGTTCATATTTTAAGATGTTCAAGCGTTCATTATATACTCAGGCAGCTCTGAAGCGAGCTGAAATCAGCAGGGTCAACCCCCATCAAAAGTGAGTTCAAAGAAACCATCACTTCCCCTGTCTGGAGATTTAAAGCCTTCAGTTGATGCCTCCACCCCCCACAAGAAATGACAGGTCAGTTTTGGCCCACAAAGGGCACAGAAAAACTGGATTGAGAAAGTCCCCCCTCCCCAGTGTAAATTCATCTCAATGGTGTCAAATTCTGAAGTCGAGAGAGAAAATGCTTCTAAGCAACTTGGAAGAATAGGAAAGTTGACCATTAAACAAAACATTTTTTAAAATGATGGTTTAACCCAACAGAAGTTGCACATCTATAGAGCATTTCAAGCTTCCAGATCAAACTGGTTGTTTTGATAGCAGGCAAACATAGGCAATGATCTGCTAGGTGCAGGGAAGAGAAAACAACACCCTAAAATAAAGAGCTAGAACAGAAAAAAGATATCAGGATGGTGTCTAAGCTTCAAGGAAGTGTCCATTTGCTAGGATTGGATCCCAAAAGCCTGAAGGATGGGAATTACTTAAGAATTCTTCAAGAATTCAAATGTACTTGCAAATCTTTTGATTCAAGCAATGAGGCATCTGGTTTGTATCAATGGCTTCTGAACATCTTAGAAAGTGATGGAACAGGTCATTAGTTGCTGGCTAGCATGATCTTCAAAGCTTTTATTCTGCGCCATGATTTTATTTGGCATTTCCTGGAGCTCTAAAGTTTGTCTCAAGAAACAGCTAGGAGAATACCAAACAAGGTACTGCAATATATGCTATCACAAGTTTTTTTTTTTTTAAATGGAAACAAGTGTGGGGAATCATGCATATTTTAAACCCCACCCCAAAATGGAATGTGGTGGGAAAAGAAACTCCATGGCTGTGAGAATTGAAATACGAAAAAAAAAGGTAATACCAACAAGATGAAGACATCTTCTGGAGACACTCATAGAAAAACTGAAAGACCGGACAAATTTGATGGCAAGCATGCTACCTGAAACTCCAGATAATATGAATTAAGAGGTATGATTAATCTGCAAGAATTCTAAATTCAAATAAGGATGCTGTGGATAATCAGTTTTTAAGCTGGATTTTACACATAAAGAGTCTTTACGGTACAAGATGTTATTTGATTAACGTAAGTCTTTGTCATATTTATGGCTGTTTTGGTAGACTTAAGGAAAAAAAGAGATGTTATCTTGAGGAGGTACAATTGCCACCTTCAACAAACTGTAATCGTATTTATTTAACAGGATATAAAATAGGCATGCAAATTCCAAACAGCTTTATCTCCTACATACAAAGAAAGCTTCCTGAGAATATCCAGGCACCATCATGGAAGTTAAGAAAAGACAATCTAAGCATGTGAACAAAGGACATTCAGGCTGGCTTAAACACTGCACGTGTCTGGGGAGGAGGCCTGAGACACAGATTGTTAGTAAAGGTTCCCAAAACAGGTTCACAAAATTCATACTAAGATAAATGGTTTGGTCTGCTGCAGAATTTTTCATTAGCAACTTCCCGGACCCCAGAATTGATGAAAATAGGCAGAATTTGCCAAATTTAATATATACTCCCAGAGGCGATGCATACCAGGAGTTCACATTAAAAATGGTAAAATTGTCATGCTGACCTTAAAAGAAAAAAAAAATGGAGTAATTTCACCTATTCAGACCAGGTTTAATCCAGTCTACCTTGTTCAAAATACATATTGTGGGCTTCTACTACTACCGTATTTTTCGTAGTATAAGACGCACCAAGATTTTGAAGAGGCAAATTTTTCTTAATTTTTTGCACTCTGCAGACCTCCCCAAAACGGCCCATTTTTTGCAAAAATGGGCCTGTTTTTTGTCAACAAAAGGGCATGCATAGCCTTTAGGCGGCTTATAGAGTGCTGCTGGGGGCTGCAAAAACGAGCAAAAACGGCCCCTTTTTTGCTCGGTTTTGCCCTTCCAAGTCCCCAGGAGCACTCTGGAAGCCTCCTAAAGGCTATGCACAGCCATTTTTGCAAAGGGGGCAGGGTTTCGGGAGACCAAAAATGCTGTATTCAGTATTTAAGACACCCCCAGATTTTCACCCTCTTTTTTGAAGGAAAAAGGTGCATCTTATACGCTGAAAAATATGGTGGGTCCCAACAAGAAGTATTAGCAAAAGTCCTGACCATAACTTACCCCGCGTGGACATTAGCTAGGTTGATTGAGGTTGCTAAGAATTACAGCTTCAAACATTGGAAGGGGATTTGACTGTGGAGATCGTTATAAATGGTTGCTAAGCCATAGGTGACTTTTGATTAAAAGGAGGACTGCTCCTGCTTCTGAAGACCAGGTATCTTCTCTTAGGATACTAAAGGTAAAGGTACAGGTTTCTCTCGCACATATGTGCTAGTTGTTCCCAACTCTACGGGGCGTGCTCATCTCTGTTTCAAAGCCGAAGAGCCAGCGCTGTCGAAACACGTCTCTGTGGTCATGTGAATGGCATGACTAAACACCGAAGGCACACAGAACGCTGTTACCTTCCCACCAAAGGTGGTTCCTATTTTTCCTACTTGCATTTTTACATGCTTTCGAACTGCTAGGTTGGCAGAAGCTGGGACAAGGAAAGGGAGCTCACTCCATTTACATGGTGCTAGGGATTCGAACCACCGAACTTTCTGATCAACAAGGTCAGCGTCTTAGCCACTGAGCCACCGCGTCCCTCTTAGGATACTGGAGATGTTTAATTTGACAGCTTTTTTGCATGCTGGGAGGGAACCGGGAAAGATCCAAAATTGAAATCAATTTCTTGCAAGACCAAACAGCAGTAAAGGCATCCTAGCCATCAGAATATATTATCAGTAATGTCACTCTGGATTTTCAATAACCAACAATGTGAAAAATAGAGAATCTCTGTAGATTCTTTTCTTTTTTTTTTACTCTTGCAACAATTTAAAATGAAAACGACTGGCTCCATTTTACACACCTACCTATTTATTGGCTCTTTTCATATAGTACATCTGGATCATTCTCTGACGGAACGTAGCAAAGGTATCCTCTTTGTTCTTTCCTGCAACACCCAAGCCCTCCCCTGCCGAGGTAGAGCCCCTATAGGAGGCAAAAAAAAAAAATATTAAGGTAAATATGGAGATATCTCAATTTCTTACTGTCAGCTCCAATGACAAAGTGCAGGATGAATTGGAGGTGGGGGGGAGGAAGGAACTTAGTTGCAAAGCTTTCGAAAAGATAATCAAATTTGACGACGTTGATCTGTGAGTTATTGGGTGCCTTAAATCAAGCTGCGGTGTAAATTTCAGAGGCTTGCAAAAAGTACCTGATCGCCTTCCCAAAGGAACTAAATCTGCTATGGTTATTTAGAAGCCCTGTTGGAAGGCGTGAACTTTCACTAGTTAAGCAGTATCCCAGATTGCTAATATGTAATACTTTTGTTCCCAGAAAAATGATCTCCTGTCCTTCTCTTTCTCCCAATAAGCGGAGTGACGTGAATGAAGATTCTTAAGGAAGGTTTAGCGAAAAGAAGCTAGAGAATCCTCCAGTAAACTTTGTGATCAAACAGGGATTAGAACTTGGCGGCTCTTCCTGAGGTCTAAACCAATCGCGTATCTGCTACGAAGCAAACAGAAGAGATCCATTCTTACAAAAACAGGAGGAGATGCCACGAAGGCCGGGAAAAGTAACGGCATTCCCAGCTTGATTGCATGGGTGTCACTCAGTGGAATCAAAGGTCTTCTACCATTGAAAATAATGGAACTCAAAGATGTAGCATCTCTAACAATGATCAGCAGTATGCTCTCTTCATTTGCCTTTTATTCTTCCGGCTTCTCCAAAAAGAGCAGCAAATGCTCTAAGTCTCTGGTGCAAAGTGATTCGTTGATTTTATTTTCCTGGGTTCCAAGATCACCGCAGATGGGGACTGCAGCCAAGGAATTAAAAGGTCCTAGGGAGGAAAGCTATAGCAAATCTAGACAGCATAGTAAAAAACAGAGACATCACCCTTGCCAACAAAAGTGCGTATAGTCAAGGCTATGGTTTTCCTAGTTGCAATGGATGGCTGTGAAAGATGGACCGTAAGGAAGGCTGAGCACCAAAGAATGGAGGCCTTTGAATTATGGTGTTGGAGAAGACTCCTGTGAATCCCTAGGACTGCAAGGCGATCCAACAGGTCAGTCCTAAAGGAGATCAACCCTGACTGCTCTTTAGAAGGCCAGATCCTGAAGAGGAAACTCAAATACTTTGGCCACCTAATGAGAAGGAAGAACTCCCTGGAGAAGAGCCTCATGCTGGGAAAGATTGAGAGCAAAAGAAGAATTGGACGACAGAGAATGAGGTGGCTGGATGGAGTCACCGGAGCAGTAGGCCTGAGCTTAAATGGACTCCAAAGGATGGTGGAGGACAGGAAGGCCTGGAGAAATGTTGTCCATGGGGTCGCGATGGGTTGAACACAACTTCGTAACTAACAACATGAACCTCAACAAAATATTTTGGATGCACTTTTTTTAGGTTTGCAACTTGGAAAAAAATTGTTCCGAGTTACATGCAGAAATACACAGACACACACACACACACTATATTATATTAATATATATATATATATATATATATATATATATATATATATATATATATATATATATATATATATATATATATATATATATATATATATATATAAAAAATAAACAAATGAGTAAAATCTATTTGGAATAGAAGCAATGAGTGATGCCTTTAAAAAAAAAAAAAAGAACAGCCCTGTATAAACTATAAAGGAGAAGAGAAGACCAAAGTCAAATTGGTTGAGATACAAATGTTGTATAAAAGTAAGGGTTTCCTGAATACCCTTGAGATTAACTTTTCTCTTAGAACAATATTTCCAAATGTGTAGATCATGTTGAAAGGAACAGCGAACTTGTAAAAGCAAGATTCAAGTGTTTTATATCAATTATCCTGATATGTCATCAAATATTAATTAACCATGTATCTAATAAGGGGGAGCCAACAGGGGGAGCCTATTATAATTGACAGGAAGTGGGCAGAAAGATGTAGGTGTTGTATTCTCATTAAGAATTCCCAGTGGCATCTTCTGCGCCAAATGTAGACACTTTAGCAATCCAGAGATATTGTTTAATTATACACTGCCCAGAGTTCCCCCTGTTTCAAAATATGATGAATATAGGTAGTCCTTGATTTATAACAGTTCATTTAGCGACTGTTCGAAGTTACGACGGCACCGAAAAAAGTGACTTATGACCCTTTTTCACACTTAGGACCACTGCAGCATCCCCAAGGTCACGTGATTTACATTCAGATGTTTGACAATTGCTTCACATTTACGACGGTTGCAGTGTCCCGGAGTCACGTGATCGCCTTTTGCGACCTTCTGACAAGCAGAGTCAATGGGGCAGCCAGATTCACTTAACCACCGTGCTACTAATTTAAGAACTGCAGTGATTCATTTAACAAATGTGGTGAGGAAAGTCATAAAGTGGGACAGAACTCGCTTAACGGCATAAATTTTGGGGTCCATTGTGGTCGTAAGTTGAGGACTACCTGTATTGTGTGTGAAC
The DNA here is from genome assembly GCF_964273705.1 of Natrix helvetica. NCBI lineage: Eukaryota > Metazoa > Chordata > Lepidosauria > Squamata > Natricidae > Natrix > Natrix helvetica. The sequence continues at coordinate 13,658,263 of NC_138548.1, forward strand.
AGGAACAAACTATTTGGGGATCGTTGTCTTTGCAATATTCAATTCCACATTTTTATTTTATTTTATTTTTGTACTGCTATAAAGCTCTGGGATTCTGACCTGTGTCTTACGCAGGGTTGGCGGTTGTATAAAGGATCAGTTCCCATGGATGAATGGCCCGTTAGGATTGAAGCTGCCTTGATATTTAAGGGACTCGCAGAGTAGGATGACGAAATAGAAAAACTCGGGCACATGATCTGCCCTTCAGAACGATGGAACAATCGTAGCCCACTTTTTGAGAAGCAACTGCGTCAAATTTTATATGGGAAGAGGTAAGCACTGCACAAAACGAAGTGTTGTGGCCCGTCATCGGCCAGCCGAGCTGGCAGCGGACTCAACGATGAGGAGGTTGGGGAGGAACTTGGGCCAGTCCTGGAGTCTGTGGAAGGCTCGGATGGATGCTCTGCGTGGGAAGCAGAGATCAAGGCAGGGCCACCAACAGCTGGGGCCTATTACAGATGCACGAGAGGAGAACAACTGAGGAACAGGAGCTGAATAGGGACGAAAGGCACATGTGGACACTGAATGGCCCCTCCCTGGCTGGGGAATAAATAGAAGCAAAAGGGAAGTGGTGGTTGCAGGAGACAACAGTTCGGAAGATTTGTTATCGTGGTTCCTGCCTCAGAGATGGCTTGCCAGGAAGTAATGTACAGCTTCGAGACTGGCATCTCTCAGCCTGGCAATTATCCAAGGAACTGATAAGGTCTGTTACTGCAATTAATCCTTGAAAGGATTATTGCCTGGATTTTTCTGTGTGTGAATGCCACAGTAGCTAAATAAATAAAGAGGGTTTTTTGGTTCTGCTAAGGGTGGATCAGAACACAAAGAGAGATTTAAGATGAACTTAACTCTTATCATTATGAGCCTTCTAGTGAGATAGAAGATCTGCTGCCTATAGACCCTTCTTCCACTCAGTTCTATCTCCATCCTTGATACAGTCCAAGGAGATGGGAAATGAACACTTGGAAGCCCCTGACTGATTAGAGCCAAATTCATAATCCCCGGGAAAGAGAGCGCGAGAATAAGAAATGGCTCGATCTGGTTTGAATGAAAAAAAAAAAAAAAAGCCAGAGCAGCATAGAAAGATCTGGGATACTTCCAAACCACCTTGGACAAAGGTGCTTGAAAAGGATGCACTGCGGTAGGTCAGCATCCTAAGGAACAGAAAACGTGCAGTGGATTCCTTGTGTTGGGCACTGCCATCCTGAGACCACAGTTGCAATGCTGTCCATTTTTTCCTAGACCCCCTGGTGACGAAGAACATGAAAACTGGCGTTGTTTAAGTAGTGGCTGAGGATCTTGGCTCTAACGTACAATATCAAAATTAATAAAAAGTTGCCAATATTTGGGGGGGTGGCAATTAATGCATTGTGGGATCAAATGTCCCAAAGGTGCTTTTTTCAAGAGGCAACTGGACTTTTTGGTTTTTCTTTGAAGATGTTTCGCGTCTCATCCAAGAAGCTTCTTCCATTCTAACCATCCCTCCTTCCATTTTCTCCTTCCAAATCCTTAGCTTCCAGTCAGAGCTGAAGAAACTTCTTGGATGAGAAGCGAAACGTCTTCAGAGAAAAACAAAGAAAGTCCAGTTGCCTCCTGAAAAAGCACCTTTGGGACAAGGGTGACCTGGATGACTGAGTATCTCCATAGACTTGGGATCAAATGGCAGCTCAAAGGTATCCAGATTTAAAGCTGTGCTGTGTTCTGTTCCTTGGGGATAATGGTAAATTGGAAAAAATTCAGCCAGCAGCTATTACTCCTCCTGACTCTTATGTACTGGAAGATTGCGAAGGAAGGAGACAAAAGGGAAATACAAATACATGGGCAAATTCTGCCATGGAACAAAACAACCTAGCTCCTCTGTCTATTGCTCAATTATCACATCATATCATACAATAGCAATACTTTCTTTTACAGAGATTATTCTAGAAGGCACTGAACCCTCTTCCGCTGTTAGCACAAAAAGAAAGACCGTAGGGAAGAGTTAGACATGGTTCAGAAAGTTTTGTCAGTGATCTTGGTGCTGAGGGATCTTGGGGTTACTGTAATCTGAAGGACAGAGTTTGTAAACAACTAGTTTCTGACAACGCGCACTGCCTCTTCTGTAGAATCTGAGAAAACAGGGAAGGAGATGAATTAAATCTAGCAACCTTGTGCATTCAGAATAGATTACTGCAGTATGGGCGGCTGGGGAATTCTGGGAGTTGAAGTCAACAAGTCTTAAAGTTGCTAAGATTGGAGATGCCCTACTCTACTGTACAGTTGTGGATGCCCCGTTGAACCTACTCAAGTACCACATACCATTACAGGTAGTCCTCGACTTACAACAATTTGTTTAGTGACCGTTCAAATGACAGTATTTCACAGTTAAGACCGTTAAGACCCAAAGTCAGTGATCAACATTCAGACGTTGGGCAACTGGCTCATATTTGTGACGGTTGTAGCATCATTCCCCTTCTGCAACCTTCTGACAAGTAAAGTCAACGAGGAAGCCTGATTCACTTAACAACAGTGTGTCCTAGCTTAACGATTGCAGCAATTCACGTAAGTGTGGCTAGAAAGGTTGTAAAATTCACTTAACGAATGTCTCGCTAACAGCAGCAATTGTGGACCTCAGTCGAGGACTACCTGTGCATCCTTAATTCATCCAGCCCAATAATGTCCTGACAGGCTGACAGCAGTTTTTTGGATGTCTTTTCAACCACTCTTGATATTTTTTTAAACTGGAATATAAGAATGTGGAAAGCAGAGGCAATCTATGAATGCCCTGATGAGCTTGTGGTCACCTACTTTGCATGGAAAGTCCCTATCTCAATTCTTAGCATTTCCAGAAATGAACTGTAAAGGTCCTGATCAGGAGAAAGCAAGATTTACAGATGTTTAATCGCTAGTGGTTGCTGGGTTTTAAATCCAGGCCAAGATTACACCAGAAATTACAGAAATTAAGAGTCCATCATCATTGGGAGGGGTACATGACCTCTCATCTTTCCAATAAACAACTAGGTTAGATGACCCAATGCTCTAATGTGCCATAAGGCAGTTATTTATATTTCAGTTACAAATTCTTGCTATAAAACGGGAAGTTACTGTGGGCTGATATTAAGACTTTGTATGTTGTGAGCAGAAACTACACGGCTCAGGATTAAATTACTATTTTCAAAAGGATTGAAGGAAGGAAGGAGTCAGATACTTCTTTCTCATTTATTCGGAAGACAGATTAAAAATGCTTTTAAGGTAATGGAAGATTAAAGAAAAACTCAAGAACATGTTGGCATCAGATAAGGCAAGAGAAAAGATGGCAGAAATCTGATACCTTATGAAGGGAGACTGGACAACTTTCAAAGACTCTCTTTTAAGAGTTGAGGAACTGTAGTCCTTCAGCTACTAAATACGACATCCTTTACCATGGAGACACTGTACTTGGCTGGGGCTGATGGGAGCTAGAGTACAATAATATTCAACCCAAAGACATTGGAATGGCTTGAGAGAGAGAGAGAGAGAGAGAGAGAGAGAGAGAGAGAGAGAGAGAGAGAGAGAGAGAGAGAGAGAGAGAAATGAGGAATTACAGAAATACTTGTTCACAAAAAGGCCAGCACTGAGGCAGTAAATGCCACCTCGCCTCAAGCACATCTCCAAAGGAACTAAACCTTTGAGTTAGCACAAGTACATTACCAGGAACTCAAGAGTTCATGCTGATGTAAGAAGAATCACATTGTTATAATAGACCAGGAAGCCTATAATCTAATCCCCTATTCAAATAACGTCTATTTGACAATGCAAAGAGAAGAAGAGTACAGATAGGACCTTGGATTTCTGGGAAATGGTCCTCAGAAGAAAAGAGCTGCCTTCGATAGTTCCCAAGTCAAGTGCGTGCTTTGGTTTTCTCAGTTTGTTTTAAAGACTCGGAGGCAGAGACCAACAACCCAGAAAAAGCTATCTTGTTACTTGCTAATCTCAACACACGCTCACAAAGTTAAGTACGCTCGTGTACGCTCATATAGGGATGTGCACTTGGGTCTATGTATAATATATATGATTCAATAACATATGTACGGTAACCAGAATGCTTGAAAATGGTTCCTGGGATAATTTAGCTTGGCCACTGTTAAGTGGGAAAACCCTAGGAAGAAAAAGACTGTTGTTTAGTTATGTGCCTGAGGATTTTGCTTTACGGTAAGGTAAAGGTTCCTCTCGCACATACCATATTTTTCGGAGTATAAGACGCACCAAGGTTTTGAAGAGGCAAATGGGAAAAAAAAGGTTTTTGCACTCTGCAAAACTCCCCAAAACGGGAGGGGGGGAGGGAAAAAACGGACCGTTTTTCATCCAAAAAGGGCATTGGGAAGCTTAGAGTGCTCCTGGGGGCTGGGGGCGGGGCAAAATTGAGCAAAAAATGGCCCATTTTTTCCTCATTTCTGCCCTCCCCAGCCCCCAGGAGCTCTCTGAAAGCCTCCTACAAGCTATGCACAGCCATTTTGGTGAAGGGGCGGGGCTTCAGGAGGTAAAAAAAAATGCTGTATTCAGTGTGTAAGACGCACCCAGATTTTCAGCCTTTTTTTTTGAGGGGAAAAAGTGTGTCTTATACTCCGAAAAATACGGTATGTGCTAGTCGCTCCAGACTCTAGGGGGCAGTGCTCATCTCCGTTCCAAAGCCAAAGAGCCAGCGCTGTCCGAAGACATCTCCGTGGTCATGTGGCCGGCATGACTAAACAGCAAAGGTATACAGGACACTGTTACCTTCCCACCAAAGATGGTGCCTTTTTTCCTACTTGCATTTTTGCATGCTTTCGAACTGCTAGGTTGGGACAAGTAACGGGAGCTCACTCCGTTATGCAGCGTTAGGGATTCGAACTACCAAGCTGCCGACCTTTCTGATCAACAAGCTCAACATCTTTTGGTTTTCTTGCTTGGACTGTTAGATCAAGCAGGAAAACTGGGAAGACTTGCAAGGATGAAAGTGCTAAGTGGTGATGTTTGTTTGTTTGGAAAAACATCTGGGGGGGGGGGGAAGGGGCTGGATGTTGAAGTAAATGGACGGCTCAGATTAGTAGGAACAGACCAAGGCATGGCTGGCTGGGGAATTCTGGGAGTTGAAGTACATGCATCCTAAAATTGCCAAGGTTGGGAAACCCTGCATCAGACAATGATAGAGATCTGTCAAAGAACTGAAACTGAGTTGCTGGAATCCTGGTTTGTGGTGTTTTTTTAGGCAGATAGCTGCAAAAGATCAGTAACAAACATGATGGCCGTAGCATGGAAGCAAGTGAGGCAACAGGCTATAGCCGTGATGGCGAACCTGTGGCGCGCATGTGCACACAATTAGCTGTCCTTCATGCACACAGCAGTGCTGAAAACTGATGTGCATATGCGCGTCAGCCAACTGATTGTCAGGTGTGCATGAGCGCCAAACCATGGAAGTTCGGCTTTTCCAGAGCGCGATCCCTTTGCCCATGCGGCAGTGCTGAAAACCGACCAGTGCATGCACGCTGGCCAGCTAGTTGTCAGGCACGCATGCATGCTAGAACCCAGAAGATCGGCTTTTCCGGAGCGCAGCCCCGACGAGTGTACATGTGACGCTTCTGTGTGACCTTTTCGGCACTTGGTGCCGAAAAGATTTGCCATCACTGGTCTATAAATTAAAAGTTCAGGTCTGTGCATGTGAACTCATGGTCCATGGCCAGGTATGTGAGAGAAATGGCAATAGAACCAGAGATCTGAGTAGGGAGGGAGGGAGTGGCTTGTCCAGGCTAATGACTGAGAAAATGATAAAAACCATGCTGGCACACAAGCAAAATCTCTGGAGAATAGATCAAAGGTGGCTAGAAGCCATGGGGGGAGCTGAAGGGTCTGGAAGAATCAGATTGCCACGGATTTATGGATCTTGTTCACAAGGTTAGAAATATATGAGAGCCCTCAGCAGTTAGCATTCATTAGAAGTACATAGATAGCTTGGGAAGGGGGCTGTGGGAGATGGTGGATGTGGCAGATAGGTTGAAGCAGAGAAGGTATAGCAGTGGCACCGAGTAAGTTAATGCAGAAGAAGGGGAACCTCCACACCAGCCCAGGTCCTTCTAGGCCAGCTGCCTCAGTCCTGGGTGGCTGAATAGTCAATAGTTCCTTGTCTCAAGCTGCTGTCAGTAATCATCAGGTCTGTGTGGAATAAGACTTGACATGGAGTTAGACGAGTGCACAAATCTGACACATATTATTGAGATTTAGTTTGGGCCCTGTGGGAGCCCTGTTGGACATCGATCCTTTTGGGTTTCAGTAGCGCAGCAGTCATGATGTACAGCTTGGGAAGGAAGGGTGGACATTACTGTACGCAAAACCATTGCAGTTACTGGGAAACGCTGCCCTGGAGGCAGGCTGTTGCAGATGCCCGTGCATAAAATTAAAAACATCAGCTGGGATACGGAGTCACCACGGGCTCATCTGAAGTACAGTGGCCCTGACATACATTAAGAGGGCACACACTGGACCCGGTGACTTTGCCGATGTTGACTGACATCCTGTTCACTACTATGGTAGAGTACTGCATGCTCAGTGTGTGGCTACCTTTGAAGAGAAAGTGCTGATTGTTATCTATAAAGCCCTCTATGATGCAACATGGGGATATATCAGCAGCTATCTTATCAAGCATGATTCTGCCCATCCAACTTGATCATCCAGGACAGTGATGCCGAAAAGGGAGCGCACATGCATGCTCAACTGGGACGCGACTTGGAAGAGGAGCTGCCCAGGGGGCATGCGTGTGCCGGAAAATGCACTTCCGGTTTCCAGCGGGGGCACGTGTGCTGGCCAGCTAGACTTCCGGTTACTGGCCGGCGCACATGCTCATGCCAGAAAGCGGAAGACCAGCTCCAGTTTACAAAAGCTATTTAAGCAGCAACAAATGTAAAATCTTAGAATTAATACTAGGGAATAAGTGGAAACTGGACACTTGGAAGACAGTCTAATCCAAATGCGTGAGTGCTTAAATACGTCTCTTGCCCCCTTTATACATACACGTCGACAGGTTCCTGGATGCCTTTGCCATGTAACCCAAGGCCACGCCCTTCTTGCCAACCCATTCTTTGAAGTATTTGGAAGCCAATGTTCTTCTCATTTAGTTTCTTATTATAGAATTCCAAATCCTTTGTTTTCGGTTGCTGACAAATAGAAATAAGATTCAACAGAAGGGAACATAAAAGGAGATGTTAAACACAACCATAAGCAGAGATCCCCCATCTTTGGGACAGGGGGAAATCGGGACATTTTAAAACCGTAGGACAGATGGCGAGACAAAATGGCTGGTGTGATCTTTACATAATCATCTAATGGGCCACCAATAGATGTGGTCCACCCTAAAACATAACCTTACTTCTAAAGATAAATCTGCAATGATGTTCTCTTTACATTCTTTCCCTTTAGCCTCCCTAGAAACTCACCGTAAAGGTAGTCCTCGACTTAAGACCAGTCACTTAGCAACCATTCAAATTTACAACTGATCTCTCCAGGGCTACTTATGACCTGGATTCAAAGTTTTGATGGCTCGTTCCTTATGATCATGTGATCATATTTTTGGCTCTCAGTAACAGGCCTGAATTTATAGCCACATGCAAAAAACTTGTGGTCCTGTTACCATGATTGACAATGGTTTTTTTTTTTTTTGCTGCAAACCAGTGTTTACTTTTTTTTTTTTTTAAACAAAGTTTTATTGGTTTTTTAAAAAATTTACAGGGAAAAAGGTAGTGGAAAAAGTATACAAATTTTGGCAGTTGCGAAGTGCGGTAGTTGCCCCCTCCCTCCATACTCATAGTATACATCTAAACAAAAATCATTAATACATAGTAGTATATAGTCAGCATGTTAATTCAATTGGTAATTTCGATCAGTTTATGTCAAAAAGATTTTCTTGTTCATTTTTGTGATCTGAGTTTTCTTGGTATTGCCCCATCTCCCCCCGCCGACAGAGCTCCGGCCCCTCCCATGTCCTGCGTGTCTGTTGTAGGATCATCTGATCATCAGTGTTTACTTTTGATGTCCGGCTGATAGGTGGACTTCTGGAAGTTGAAGTCCACCTATTTGAAAGTTGCTACGGTTGAGAAAAGCTAAGGGTCCCAGAAATCCTATTCCAAAGAATTGTGTAGAAATGTTTTCCTCCCTTGCGCATTTAAATAGCTCGTTTCTCCTTTGTAAGGAGTTTAAACCCAGACATTAGTGCTTTATTTTGCTGATGTTGAAATGTATACTTTTCCTGCCCAGGAACTGGCGAAGTGCCGTTTCGGGGCCTCATTTATCAAGGCAAATTGATCAATGAAGTGATCAATGATTACTAAGAAACTACCTCCCAGGGCTTATAGACCCTGTTTTGCTGAAAATATTGCAACCCAGCAGCAGCCATGAGGTGACCACGCTTGCCACCTCCTGCACCTCAAAAATAATAAGACCCTAAAATTAAAGGACAAAGAAGAATCGGAATACTACAAAATTTGGAATAAGTGGTATGAATGGTTGGATAATATGAAAAACAATTAAGCCAAAAACAATATACATAAATAAACATAGAACTGTATATAAAAGTAGGTAAATATGTAAAATATCATAAAAATGTATAGATAAGATGACATAATGATTGTAATATATGGTAAAGAGAGGAAAACATACATAGATACGACGATGTAACATTGTACAAACTGTTGATATAAAGATTGTAATATGTGATAAAAAGACAAAAACAATAAAAAATTATTACAAAAATAATAATAATAAGACCTCCCGAAAATAAGGCCAAATGCTTATTTTGGGGGTCAAAAGAAAATAAGATCCTGTCTTATTTTTGGGGAAACACGGTAACTAGGAAGGACATTTTGTGAACTGAAGCTAAACTGGCTCCTTCCAACTATAGGGATTTTGCTTCACCCACCATCCCTTGTCAGGCAGAAGACACAGCTGCTACTACTAATGCTGACGTGGGGCTGGAAAGTTGATCTGTGATTACTGGAAGCTTTAACTATTCCATGCCAACTAACTTGGGTGCAGGGAAACTGTGCAGGGACGCACAAGTACAGGTAGTCCTTGACTTACGACCGCAATTGAGCCCAAAAGGCCTGTTGTAAATGAGAACATTTGTTAAATGGGTTTTGTCCCATTTTACCGACCTTTCTTGCCACAGTTGTTAAGGGAATCACCGCAGTTGATAAGTTAGATACCCGGTTGTTTAGTGAATCTGGCTTCCCCACTGACTTTGCTGGTCAGGTCGCAAAAGGGTCGTAAGTATGTATGAACCAGTTGCCAAGCATCTGAATTTTGATCACATGATCATGGGGATGCTGCAAAAGTCATAACTGTGAAAAACGGTGATGCTGTGATAGTTGTAAGTGCAAGCAAGGACTGATTGCAAGTCATTTTTTTCAGTGCCATTGCAACAGCATTGTGATACAAATAAATGGATTCGCTTACGTTCTTGAGTGATGAGTTGGTGTGTCTCATTTAACAGCTGTTCTGCTTAGCAAAAGAAATTCTGGTTCCAACTGCAGTCATAAGTCAAGGGCTACTTGTATACCGAACACATTCCAGCATGCAAATTCTAATTTGTGATCCAATACAGCACTGTGTAGATCAGGGGTCTCCAAACTTGGGAACTTTAAGACTTGTGGACTTCAACTCCCAAAATTCCCCAGCCACGCTGGCTGGGGAATTTTGGGAGTTGAAGTCCACAAGTCTTAAAAGTTCCCAAGTTTGGACACCCCCGGTGTAGACAGTTGGACTTAAATAAAAGCACAGGTAACGGAGTAGGAACAAAAGTTAAAAAGAAGAATTCTCACCCAATCTTTACGGCATATTCTGTTTTGCATTACTTGGGAGAAAAGCTGTGATATAAAAATCCCAGTCTTAAAAGAGAATCATTTTTGCCTCACCTTCTTATTTTTATACGCAGGATAGCCGCGAGGTCGGTCATAAGAGATACGCACCGGATCATGTACTAAAAAGCAAAATTAGAGACCAAATCAATTCTAGGTCAAATAATTATTGTCACATAATTGCACTTTGGGGTTTTACAGCAGGAATCCATATCGATCAGTACTATTATATCCAGAGAAATTGTTCTGACCGAGGCTTCCCGAGAGCATGAAGCAAACTCCTTGTCCCAACCAAAACCCCTTTTTATTGACTGTGAATTCTGCTCATTCACATCCAACGAAGTCTCTCAAGGGAGGATTTAAACTCACAGACCTTATCTGGTTTGTAGAACTGCCAGGCCAATATCTGCGAAACTTGGCAAGGAGTCTCAGAGAGTCACTAACCAATTAAATGAACTAATAGTCTCCTGCAAACTCCACTCTCCTTTCGCTCTTTTATTTCCTCTGGGAGGGGCCATTCTCCATCCACCTGTGGCCTCACTCCCAAGTCAATCCCTGTTCTTTAGCTTTTCCCTTCCTCTAGCAACTCTGCCCATGTGCACACTGGGAACAGGCTCCAGCCGTTCACCTGCCTCACTGATGTCAGACTCTGAAGGCAGCTGATAACTGGCATACGGCCCTGGCCCCCTCTCTGCCTCCGACACAGAGCCCTCATCAGAGCCTTCCCTAGACTCCAGGACTGGCCCATGTTCCTCCCTAACCTCCTCACTGTCAGAATCTACTGCCAGCTCTATTGGCCGCTGGCGGGCCACAACAGTGGGAAACGGTTCTCCCTTTTCTCCAGCATCAGAGGCGGAAGGCCTCCAAACGAGGTATATTAGATTAGCCATAGGAAGTGCTGAAGCACTGGACGAGTCTCAATTTACAATGTAATTGGGGATCCTGTTTTTCATAACTGAAATATAAGTCTGCTTTCAGGAACCCTAGGAAGAGGATGGAAACCAGGAGGAGGGGGAAGTTCCCGTCTCAGAAATCTGCTCCCGCAGGTTTCGTATTTGATACCAGCTGCATCCCTTGGACAGGGAAGAGGAGGTCACTGTGGTTATCTGCAAGACTCTGTTGGCCTTAAGCAGTGCTACCCTGCGGAAGAGGCAGCTGAGCTGGCAGCATCCCTGCCAGGACTCCTCGATCCAATGGCTGAGCTGGCGGAACCCAGAAAAATGACTGCCACAGCCATCAGAAATTTGACTCAGCCGAGAGTAACACATCTGAGAGATCAAACTTGATTGCATTGAGAGCCACATCAAGATTGTGTTTGACTTTGGGGAAGGGATGGGCGGGCGTGGTGTGGCTGGGGTGGGCGTGGCCATCTCAACGTCATTCATGTCGCAGGCACTAAGGCAGGACTTCCCTCAGACCCTCCCTCATCCTCATTATAATTTCCCTTCCTTCCTTCCTTCCTTCTTTTTCCTTCCCTCTTCATTCCTTTCTCCTTCCTTCCCCTTTCCTTCTTTTTCCTTCCTTGCTCTTCCCATCTTCCATTCTTTTTCTTTGTCCTTCCTTCTTTTTCCTTTCTCCTTTCCTGTCCCTTCTTGCATGCTTAAATGCAAAAGGGAAAACATTTCTCCTTTTGTTTTGCTTTTAGTTCGCTTTGCTAGCCCTGTGCCAGCGAGAACGGAGCTCCGGGGGGGGGGGGGGGCACACACATGGCCCTCCCAAGTTCCATTTTCACTGGCGGAGGCACTGTGGGCCGGTCCTTTGCCTTTTGCAGGGCCAGATCTAAGCACCCCGCTTTGAGTTTGACACCCCTGACTTACTAGATCTATTTTTCTTCTTGGGGCAGAGGCAACGTGATCTGAAAGGGTAGCACGTATTAGTCTGAAGTGGCTATACGCAATGTGGACTCCAATAAAGGAGAAAACAGTCCTCAACGTACAACCATAGCTGAGCCCAACCTTTCTGTTGCTAACCAAGGCACTTGTTAAGTGGGTTTTGCCCCATTTTACGACTTTTCTTGCCACAGTTGTTAAGTGGATCATTGCAGTTGTTAACATAGTAACAGAGTGGTTAAATGGCTTCCCCATTGACTTTGAAGGTCGCAAAAGGGGGTCACATGACACACACCCCCCGGGGACACTGCAACCGTCATAAATGTGAGTCAGCTGCCAAGTGTCTTGAATTTTGATCACGTGACCATGTGGGTGCTGCAACAGTTTTTAAGTGTGAAAAACAGTCATGAGTCAGTGTTTTTTTTTTAAGTGGCGCTGTAATTTTGAATGGTCCCTAAAGGAACCGTTGTAAGTCGAGGACTACCTGTATTTGTGGTTCAGGGTTGGAATGAGGGGCCCTTGGTGCTCTCAGAGCTTGGTTGTTTTCTTGCAGGCGTTTTATTACTCAAACTAGCCTCCAGTACCAGGGAAATCAGGAAATCCGGGCGGTTTCAAGTGTTTATGAAGATTTATTGTGAGCTTAAGAATCTCAACTACTAACGGTCAAGGAAAATTAGAGGGAGAGCAGAAAGGAATTCAAGGTGGGCTGAATTTGGCTCTCTCGTGGGTGCAAAGAGACTCATGACTGATGGCACTTTTGACCCATCCCTTGGGCTCAGCCCGGTCATCTCCTATAGTCATGATGGCGAACCTATGGCACCCGTGCAACAGGTGGCATGCAGAGCCCTCTCTGTGGGCACACCAGCCGTCACCCCAGCCCAGCTCCATGCATGCATGCCAACCACCAGCCAGCTAATGTTCAGACCCTGCCACGCATGCGCGGGGTGCATACGGGGGACACGTATGCGCATGCATGGGGGGTGGGGTGCATACACAGAGGGCACTCGCATTGCATTTTGGGGCCTCACGCAGCGCTCCCACACCCCATTTTGGCTTCCAGGTTGGTGCGGGAGGCCTTCCAGGCCCGAAATGGGGTGTGTGAGGGGCGTGCAAGGGGGGCACGCCCCATTTTGGGCCTGGAAGGCCTCCCGCACCAACCTGGAAGCCAAAAACGGGCAACGAGGGGCAGGGCGCATGCGCGAGGGGGAGAGCATGGGAGGGTCACACACGCATTGCATTATGGGCACGTGACGACAAAAAGGTTAGCCCTCACTGTCCTATAACCAGGTTACATCACTAGCACTGATGACGTTACCTAGTTTGGGTAGTGAAATGTCTGCAAGGAAACAACCAGGCTCAGAGAGCAACCCTTCAATGTGGGCTTCCTGGTGCTAAGTCTGCTAAGGTTTTGCAATCATCACAAATCAATATAGTCAACACACACCCTCAAATAAGGCTGGATCCATATATACAATACAATACAATACAATACAATACAATACAATAGCAGAGTTGGAAGGGACCTTGCAGGTCTTCTAGTCCAACCCCCTGCCTAGACAGGAAACCCTATACTGTTTCAGACAAATGGCTATCCAACATCTTCTTAAAGACTTCCAGTGTTGGGGCATTCACAACTTCTGGAGGCAAGCTGTTCCACTGATTAATTGTTCTAACTGTCAGGAAATTTCTCCTCAGTTCTAAGTTGCTTCTCTCCTTGATTAGTTTCCACCCATTGCTTCTTGTTCTACCCTCAGGTGCCTTGGAGAATAGCTTGACTCCCTCTTCTTTGTGGCAGCCCCTGAGATATTGGAACACTGCTATCATGTCTCCCCTAGTCCTTCTTTCTCTTAAGCTAGACATACCCAGTTCCTGCAACCGTTCTTCATATGTTTTAGTCTCCAGTCCCCTAATCATCTTTGTTGCTCTTCTCTGCACTCTTTCTAGAGTCTCCACATCTTTTCTACATCGTGGTGACCAAAACTGAATGCAGTATTCCAAGTGTGGCCTTACCAAGGCATTATAAAGTGGTATTAACACTTCACATGATCTTGATTCTATCCCTCTGTTGTTGCAGCCTATAAATATTACCAGATCGGCTTAATGGCTACATTTACATGACATGCTATGATTGGTTATTTTTTAAATGTAGCATTTAAACATTTTTTTCCCCTTCGCTAGTTTTGCAAATCCAGCCTGTTTGGACCATTGGGGTGAATTTAATGGATTGTGTTGACCCAGAACACGAGTTTGTTCAATTGACTGTGTTGTGCAAAACCAGTCTGAATATAGCACAAAATCAACTCAGAACTGCCAACTGCAATTAACTGCATCATTTGCTAGCTGTTTCCCAACGCTTCTGACACCTGTCTTGATCTTTAACAAGAGAGATGGAGGCTAAGTGCAGCCCTGCAAGACATATGTGGAAAAATGTGTTTTTATCAGCTCTGAGGTTTGGAGAGAAGGGCACGTTTTAGTGCAGAACCGAACAAATGAATCAACAAGTAACACGCTGTTAGAAACCTCACTGTGCAAATTGCCTGCCTGTCACACCCATGTCGTAATTAGGAATTCAGTAAGAATTTCCCTCATTCTTCGGCCTGACACCAGCACAGACTGGTACGTTCGCAATGAAATTAGCAAACATGTAGACCATGATTTAAAAGAAACTGGGTTTACACACGGAGGAAGCCACAAAATTGGTTGCTAAGTTTAGACCAGGGGTGTCCAAACTTGGGAACTTTAAGACTTGTGGACTTCAACTCCCAGAATTCCCCAGCCAGCATAGCTGGCTGGGGAATTCTGGGAGTTGAAGTCCACAAGTCTTAAAGTTCCCAAGTTTGGACACCCCTGGTTTAGGCAGTGGGCCCAAAGGCCCAAGTCATTCGCAAGGCACCAGTATAAGATAACATTTGTAGCCCAGGGTTGAACGGTGGCGTCCTTGGTGATTGCTGAGTTTGATTGTTTTGTTTCAGACGTTTCATTACCCAACTAGGTAACGTTGTTGGTGCTAGCAAACTCCTCCCACAACTTCCTAGTGTTGAGGCACGCCAGCAGAGCTGGCAGCAGAGTCGGACAGTAAGGAGGTTGGGGAGGAACAGGGGCCAGTCCTGGAGGCTGTGGAAGGCTCCGACGAGGGCTCTGCATCGGAGGCAGAGAGAGGGCCAAGGCCATCTGGTAGTTATATGCTGCCTTCGGAGCTAGACAGCAGTGAGGCAGAAGAACGGCTGGAGCCTGTTCCCAGTGTGCGCATGCGCAGAGCTGCCAGAAGAAAAGAACTGCTAAGAAATCAGGGTCGACTTGGGAGTGAAGTCACAGGTGGACTGTGAATGACCCCTTCTATAGGAAATACAAGTGAAAGGGGAGTGGGCTTTTGCAGGAAACAATTTGTTCATTGGTTTGTTTGAGGAGTGTGAAGATCTGTCCGTGAATCTCAAGAGACTCTGTGCCAAGTCTTTCCCTGCACAGCACTGCCTTTGGAAAATATTTACATGGCAGTTTTCCAAAGTAGATAAGGCCTGTGGTCATATCTTCACCTTTGAGAGTGTTTACTAGGCCTTTGTTGAATGTGAAGGAGAGGAAATCACATTCTTCTAATAAAAGGGGTTTTGTCGGGACCAGGAATCTGCTTCGTGCTTTTTGGGGAAGCCTAGGTCAGAACACCTAGCACTGATTTTGATTTGATTTGATTTATTGGACTTCTATGCCGCCCTTCTCCCAAAGGACTCAGGGCGGCGTACAACATAAAAACACATATGACAAAAGTTAAAAGAAAGATTAAATAGAATATCCAATATGATCATTTTATCTAGCTAATGTCAGGGTCCCAAGTAATAAACCCAGCTGGATAATGACACGTCTGTATGAACTGAGCTCAGAAACCCCACCAAGGACCTCACACGTACAGTTTTGCACAATATAGGAGCAAGGTCGAAGACACTTATAGCCTAGCAGCAGCTCACAAAACACTTCCCCAGCTCACCTGTTGGTTCATCTATGAGACACACTCTCTTTGATGCTGGGATCAAGCCCACTTTCAGGGATTTGCTACTCATTCTCTTGCGGCCAAAGGGGGCGCCGTGCGCGGGTGCCTGTGCCAGTGGCTCTGAAAGGCCACTCGCGGCCGTGCTGCTGGTCTGTCCTTCTTCTTCATCCATCTTTGAATGCTCCCCTTGCTCCTCTTCCAACATGGCGTCTTCTGGCTCCTCGGTTGGCCCTCTATCTTCCTCCTCTTCATCTCCCTCTTCAGCTTGGGGAGCTTCGTCCTCCTCGTCCTCTTCCTCGTCTTCTTCGTCCTCCTCCAGGTTTCCCCATTCGCTTTTTTCCTTTGGTTCAGATCTTTCATGGAAACCATCACCAGATTTCTGCTCACCACCGAAGGTGATAGAGGGGCATAATTCATGGACTTTCATGCGATAAAACTTGAAGGCAGAACTCTCTGGATCCTGCAGAAATCTGTTGGGGGTGGTGGTGTTAGAACAGGGTGTATTTATTATTACTAATTCATTCCACTTTTCCTCCAAGAAAAATTGAATGAACTGGGGGGGGGGGAGATTTACAAAGCAACCTTCTTCCTCATAGAATTTTCTTCTTAAAATAACTCTTAAGTTAGGCTAGATAAAGCATGTGCTAAATCTGAACTTTGCAGGTATAGGAGGCCCTCGATTCCAATCTGCAGCACCCAGATGGGGTGAAAACCATGCAACCAAATCTCAGCAAATGGTCTACTGCAAGCTCTTGCCAGGTCTACATCAAACTGATCAGCTTGGCAAAGAATTGTTACAGGCCCCCTCCCTTGAGTAATTTATGACCCGACAGTTTAAAAATGGATGCCCTCACATCAAAGAGAATTGTATTCAGCAATAGCAATAGCACTTAAGACTTATATACACTGCTTCGTAGTGCATTTACAGCCCTAAATAGTTTACAGAGTCAACCTATTGCCCTATCTGGGTCCTCATTTTACACACCTCGGAAGGATGGAAGGCTGAGTCAACCTTGAGCCTGGTGAGATTTGACCTGCAGCTAGCAGTCAGCTGAAGTACCCTGCAGTACTGCACTCTAACCCCTGTGCCATTTCGGCTCTAATTTATTACTTTTGTCTGACAGATAGGGAGCAGAGGTGGCACAATGGTTAGAATGCAGGATTGCAAGACTAACTCTGCCCACTGCCAGCAGTTCGATTCTCACCAGCTCAAGCTCGACTCAGCCTTCTATCGTCCTTCTGAGGTTGGTAAAAAGGGGACCCAGGTTGGTGGGGCCAATTATGCTGACTCTGTAAACCGCTTAGAGAGGGCTGCGAAGCACTGTGAAGCGGTATGTAGGTCTAAGTGCTATTGCTATAGTGTGGCGGCAATACAACTGATCAGCAAATTAAACCCCACCTGTACGTTGATCAAATAAGAAATGATCCTAAGCAAACAACTTGCTTTCCACCTCAGTTCCCCCCTCCCAGTCTGAAAAGAATGAGACAGCTGTCAATCGTTTTGCAAGTGTCTTGCAAGGATTTCAACAATATACCAAGTACCTCAGGATTGTGTAACCCAGGGGTCTCCAACCTTGGCAACTTGAAGACTTGTGGACTTCAATCCCCAGAATTCCTGGGAGTTGAAGTCCACAAGCCTTTAAGTTGCCAAGGTTGGAGACCCCTGCTCTAAACTATTATTGAATCATTTCAAAATATTTCTCCTATCCATTTGCACTTTTCATTGACAAGCAAAACTGGGGGGGGGGGGGGGGGAAGGAGGAATAAACAACGAAACACTCACAATAGGTCTGGATTATCGGCACTGTTATCAATGCTGAACTGCTCGATTTCCGGCCCAACTTCAGCAACAAATTCAGCCAGCTTCTGAGCGGTTACCATGACTTTAGGGTCCACTGAAAGGCAAGAGAAAGAAACCATCCAGGAAAGGGTTGTTGTTTTTTTGCGAGGAAACAGTACATGTAGAGGCACTGTCAATACAGTCTTATTTTGAATGCCAGCGAAAGGCAAAATGAATAAATCACATGCAAATGTTTTTAATCATTACTCCCCGATGTAAAAAAATGCAAAAGAATGAGCTTGGGGAAATCTTCATGTAAAACTTTTGCTGTACAAGGATCATATATGCTAAATATAAGTAGCTGGAGACCTGTGCTTCGCTATGAAGCCATGTGATCGGGCCACCCTGCAGGCCAGATGAGTCATGAGCTGGCCATGCCCATATAAGGCAACTGGCAGTTGGAACAGAGTTCCTTTCAGGTGGGGAGGGGGAGTAGAATGTCTAACTCCTTAGCATCGGATCATGTTAATTACTGTATAAGAAATGCTAATGATCTGGTGGTTATTTCCAAAAATCCTTTCTTAGTGAGCACCTAGAAGCCAAGAGAACATATGTTAACATATTTTAAGTTTGTAGGCTTTATGGTTCTGGAGATTTCATGATGTAGCGTGAGTGACATTTCAGATAGATGATAGATAGATAGATAGATAGATAGATAGATAGATAGATGATAGATAGATAGATAGATAGATAGATAGATAGATAGATAGATAGATAGATAGAAAAATTGGAACAACTCACCAGAGGAGGTTGTAATTTGAAAAAATTTAGACTGTTCCGAAATGGTTAGATTAACCTTCAAAATTAAAGTTGAAGACACAGAATATTATATGATTTGGAATAAATTCCATGAATGGACAGAAGCAAGAGATAGGAATTAGAGAAAGTAAGATCATAAATGTTAGCTCTGAAAATAGGAATGTATATAAACATAATTACAATAATCAACCAAAATGTAAATACTTTAATGTAAGAAGAAACTTAGCTAAAAGCTTTTTGGTTATATTATTATTATTGTTACTATATCATTATTATTGTTATTAGCTTGTATGTCAATGTCTAACACTTTTCATTTTCAGTCTTCTTTATTTATAAATGGTATATCCTGACAATGAACTGTTTTTCAAAGAAGTGTTTTTGAATGAAATTTATTTTTTTAAAAAAAAACTTTGCTGTACTACTCAGCCGTGACTCTTCCTTCATCAGGATAGTGTCCTCTATTATGCACTTGGTGCAAGGCTATTGGGGGTGGGGGAAAATCTTTCTTGGAGGCTCAGTGGCTTCCCATATTCACAATATGTGGAGAAATAGGATTCAAATGGTGCAAGAATTATGTAAATGTAAATTTCTAAAGAACAGAGTAACAATTATGTTGAGAGGATTGAGAACGAGAGCCAATTAGAATCTAATGGGTCTAAAAAAAAATGTTATGCTAAATGCACAGCTGCACCAGAAAATGTGGACTGCATTTCTAACAGACACCAAGCTGGGAAGGGGATTGGTATGCAGCACCACTGTAGTCTATTTATCACCCAATCAGTCCAACCGTAATCTTAACTACAATCTATTACTACTATGGCTACCATACCTTCAGCATGTTTTGGCACATCATTCAAACCCTGGTCTAACATCTGGTTGCTTACTGCAGCCAGATGTGTTTGGGACAAAAAAGGCAAAAAGCTGAGCTGGTTGAACACTAACAGAGCAAAAACTCATCTGCAATTGCGATCTCCTGCTCTTTTTTTGCATCTTCTGTGGGCATGCAGTGGGTTAATCACAGTCATGAAAGTGGAGGAGATTCATCTGTCACTCCCTCTATGCCTGGCAACTTCAGCCTGACTGGTTTTGTCTCCATTTCTTCAGGTTGGAAGAATTTAAAATATATGGAGGTACATAACACAATTGTGTACAGATGGTCCTCGACTTATGGCTGTAAGTGAGCCTGGAATTATTGTTGTAAATCATTGCAGTTGTTAAAGCATTTCACCATGTGACCAGACCTGGTTTTACAACATGGTTTGTGGCAGTCATTAAGGGAATCCATCTTACCCAATGGATTTTTGTGCTGGAAGCTGCACGTAAACCAGCAAAAAATAGAAGAAAAAAATATAAGTCAGATGATCACGGGACGCTGCAAAGGTGAACCAGTTGCCAAGCCCTCAAAACGTGATCACATGACTGCAACATGTATATGTGTGGGTTTGGGGGGGGGGGGGAGATATCCTAACTTGAAATCAGGTTGTAATAGCTTTTGGGGGGAGGGTGAAAATCCATTTTCACTTTGAATAGTCACTAATTGACCGGTCACAAGTGAAGGACTATCTGGCAGTTACTGACAGTTAGAACAATTAATCAGTGGGACAGAAGTTGCCTCCAGAAGTTGTGAATGCCCCAACACTGGAGGTCTTTAAGAAGATGTTGGATAGCCATTTGTCTGAAGTGGTGTAGGGTTTCCTGCCTAAGCAGGGGGTTGGACTAGAAGACCTCCAAGGTCCCTTCCAACTCTGTTTATTTTATTCTATCTGTTTTACTAGAAGAAAATGTGGGCATAACAGGATCATCTGAAGCAGAGTCAGCAGGCTATTCTCTATTAATCCTGAAAGAAGCTCCGTGACATGGAACAAGTGAGCAAAGTCACCGCCGAGTGGCTCAACTGACAGCAGCAGAAAGTATGAAAATCAATTAGATACGACATTAACATTCCTACTTCAGATGACGGGTGGAGTAACGAACTAAGACATGTTCTGTATAATTGGTTTTGAAGATATAATACCGTGTTTCCCTGAAAATAAGACAGGGTCTTATTTTCTTTTGATCCCCCCAAAATAAGCGCTTGGCCTTACTTTCAGGGAGGTTTTATTATTTTTGAAGTGCAGGGGACAATGAGTGTGGTCACCTCATGGCTGCTGCTGTGTTGCAATATTTGGAGGGGAGGGCTTATTTTAGCGCACGCGCTCAAAAGCCCATTTGGGCTTATTATCCGGGGAGGTCTTATTTTCGGGGAAACACGTGTGGATGATCAGTTGACAGGGAAAAAAGTACAGAATGCTGGCGGGCCTTAAGCCACTGCCTTCACTGGTACTTGGCCAGGTAAGGTTTTAATGGGTTTTGAACATTGTGGATTTTTAATATTGGAGTCACCTTTGTGGGAGTTGGGTGGCCGTATGAAATTGTTTAATAAATACAAATAAATAAATCTTGGCTGGCTGGGGGGAGTTTGGGATTGGAAGGCCACACAAGTGGCCAACGGTTGAGAAACGTCGGCTGAAATGGTTTGCGGAGTTTCCTAAGAGCATTCGGCTTCACTTACCGTCGGGGAACTGGCTCATCAAAGACGGGGGATTTTCGGAAAGCCTCAGCGAGTCTGTGTTTCTGGAGGCTTCCTCTAGGGACAGCGTCTCTGCCTGCTCACCGTTGGATTGGTCGCTCTTGGGACTGGACATGGGTGTGCCGGTTGCCGGCTGCTTCAGCACCGACCCGGCAGATAAGAGCGTCTGGGTCCCAGTGTTGGATCTCTTGGCTCTTCTGGCCCTGGCAGCCCTTTGCAGGATCCCCGGCCTTCTCCTCTGAAAGAGCCTCTTCTTGATCCTTGCTACTTTCCTCCTGTACAAAAGAATCCTCACAGCTTCGGAGATTGGCTGCTCGGAGGTCTTCTTGTCTTTGGTTTCTTCCTTGGCGGCCGACATCAGCCTCTCCGTCTCATCCAGCTTCAGCTTATAGTATTTGTATTCAAGGCTTTCCTCCTCCAGGAGAAACCTGGATTATGAGGGGATGGGAAAATAATCAAATAAAGCTGCAAGCTCTTTTCCAACCCCCCCCCTCCATTCTTTCTGCCCCCTGACCCTTCTGCCCCTCCTACTGCAAACCCTTTCCCTCATTGCTCTCTGCTGTTCCTGCTTCCCCCACTTGTATACAAAAAGAACACTCCCGCCTGTCCTCCAAAGGCTCATCTAGCAATAGCCCTTAGACTTATATACTGCTTTACAGCCCTCTCTAAGCGGTTTCCAGAGACAAGCCTATTTGCCCCCAACAATCTGGGTCCTCATTTTACCCACCTCGGAAGGATGGAAGGCTGAGTCAACCTTGAGCCAGTGACAATCAAACTGTTGGCAGTTGGCAGCATTTAGACTTATATACCACTTCACAGTGCTTTTACAGCCCTCTCTAAGTGGTTTACAGAGTCATATCGGCCCCAACAATCTGGGTCCTCATTTTACCCACCTCGGAAGGATGGAAGGCTGAGTCAACCTTGAGCCTGGTGAGATTCAAACTGCTGGCAGTGAACAGTGAGTTAACTTGCAATACTGCATTCTAACCACTGCGCCACCATGGCTTTTTCATCTAAGCTAGGGGTGTCAAACTCAAGCCTGTGGGCTGGATCCACGGGGCCGGACTGAAAACAGCAAAGGACCGGCCTGCAGCCCTCTTCCAGTGAAAATGGGGCGCAGGAGGAAGGAAGGAAGGAAGGAAGGAAGGAAGGAAGGAAGGAAGGAAGGAAGGAAGGAAGGAAGGAAGGTTATAATGAGAGTGAAGGAGGGTTTCCCAGCCATGCCCACTCCCCCAACCCTCCGAGGTCAAACACAACCCTGATGCAGCCCTCAATGAAATTGAGTTTGACACCCCTGATCTAAGGGGAGAGCCCTCATAATCAAGCATGGACTCCTGGCTATCTCAAAACTGTGGAGTCCTTGATGCTCTCTGAGCTGGATTGTTTTCTTACAGATGTTTTATAACTAACTAGGTAACACCAACAGCTACCCAGCACAAAAGTAGCCGAGATACCATGAAAACAAATCGGTTCTATCTAAAACCTACAGAGAGTGCCCCATTCTTTGCAAGGCACATGGGCAGGAATAAAACCTATTTTGCGGTAGCCCCTATTTTATGCAGCTCCCTCTCCTTGGAGAGATCAGTGGCTCCAATTCTTCTTACGTTTCACAAACAAGGGAAAACAGCATCATTCACAATTCCAGTCAGAATTTGTAACTTCTCAAAGGAGAAATTTGCCACTTGAGACAAGAGAGCAACTCCTTCAACTACTAGGGTCTGTTGACACATCAACTAACCTTCCCCAAAATGATACTTTTGTTTTAGAAATCACCTTTGGTAAGCAGGGACTTCATCTCCCTGAAGGCTCTTTAACAGTGCGATCAGCACCCAGAGTAAGAATATTAGACTTAAGAAGAGAAACAACCTATGCACAACATGCTAACCTATGCTGTGTAAAAAGCCACCAGTTGTGGCTCAGCATTTGTCTGAATTCAGGTGAGTAGTTAGCAGCCATTAATCCTCCAAAAAAATGCTATCAGATGCAGACAGGGCCACAAAGCAGTGTTCATTCTTCAACAATGAATTCATTATTCCTCAGTACAGCATTTTCATTGGACGACAACAAAAATTACTGTTTCTCAACCTTGGCCAACTTTAAGATCTATGTACTTCACATTCTATAATTCAGCAAGTTGAAAATCATGGTTCTAATTTCTAGCTCTATTTATTTGCTTATTTAAGCATACTCACATATCAGTGGGTTCCTGAATAGAGCAGGATACCTTAAACCAGCCACTTATTTTCTAACTTACCTTGTAGAACAGTGTTTCTCAACCATTCGCTGGCTGGGGAATTCTGGGAGTTGAAGTCCAGACATCTTCAAGTTGACCAGGTTGAGAAACACTGTTGTAGAGTATCACATAGACATGATAAAACGGGAGCTAGGCATTTGCCTCCAAGCACTTTGGAGGGTCCAAAGACAAGAAACAAGCAAGATAAATACCAGTACTCCGGGTTGTGTTTCAGTTCAGCCTTCTCTTTCCCTGTTAACCCGCCAGAAGCCATCGCATTCACTAGCTTTTCAATCGTCTCAACGATTTTCCTATCAGCACGTTGTGGGGCTATGCAAACAAAAAACAAGTTCCAAACAAAGGGGTGGGGGGGGGAATAGTAGTCACAATAACGATTTAAAATGGCAATGTGATGTCTTCCTGCTAATAAAATGTACTCATTGCGATTATCAACAGTAAGTGAGCAAGACTGTTTTTATGCATTCCATTTAATTCTGTATCATGAAACTGTGTGGGTTATGAATGCGCAGAAGAGTTTGACTTTGTGCCACAGGTCATAGCCTCAATATATATCATGCTTACCATTTGTACTTAAAGGTAAAGGTTCCCCTCACACATGCCTGCTAGTCATTCATGACTCTAGGGGGCAGTGCTCATCTCCGTTTCAAAGCCAGAGCCAGCACTCTCGAAAGACGTCTTTGTGGTCATGGGGCTGGCACATGACCGAAGGCGCACAGAACGCTGTTCCCTTCCCACCAAAAGTGGCCCCTATTTTTCTACTTGCATTTTTACGTCCTTTCGAACTACTAGATTGGCAGAAGCTGGGACAAGTAACGGGAGCTCATTCCGTTACACGGCACTAAGGATTCAAACTGCCGACCTTTATGAGCGATAAGCTCAGCGTCTTAGCCACTGTCCTCACTTACTTACAGAGACTCAAAAAACCTTACTTAGAACGTTCCCTGACTAATCTTTTTAGTCTTTTTTAAAAAAAAGCTATTTATACATTCTTCAGTACAGACTCCTGGATAGCAGGGTATTACATTTAACAAGCAAGTTAAGAGAAGTCTCCATGTAATTGTATTTTGAACTGCCCCCACCTCCGGGGGGGGGGGGGGGAGAGAAATATTCCTTAACAATACGCTCATTTTGTCACATCATTTTCTAGACCTCTCCTCATGTTTACTCAGCTGACCTATTTCTCAGTACACCGAGATTATCACCTACTTCCCAGCACACAGTGGTAGTATATTTCTGAGGTTTCCTGAGATGACCTGCGTTTTAATTTCCACTCATTCTGAGATAGGCTTTGTTCCTCAACCTAGTGTTATTTCACAGTGATAAAATGAAAAGCAGAAACATCGTTCCTAATTGGTCATTATACTAAAAAGATCTCCATACGCTTCATTTTAAGTGTGACTGACGTGACATTCCACTCACCCTGAGCTGGAGGACTGGCAGACGGTCTCTTTAACTTCATCTTGCAGCCACTTTTCTGCAACCAACTTTGCAAGGTTTCAATATATTCTTTCCCAAACAAGGCAGAGGTATCAAAATTGGGAAATAAGATAGGAGGAGGGGCCGAATCCTGGACGCTGAGGGCCTCCAGGATTTTTTCCTGCCTGAAAGCAGAGGCCAGAGCGAAGGTTTGTCCCAGGAGGGCCAAGGATTTTCGGCAGAGGGACATGGTCGTCTGAAAAGCGGTGGCCATCTTCCCTGAGTTACTGAAGCTGTTAGTTTTGATTCTGAGCTCATAGGCATTGCAGGCCATCAGCAGAGGCGTAGTGCTCTTCAGCATGTAGTCCTGGAGCCGCATCATATACCGGTCAAAAGGCTTAATGACCTCAAAGAAACAATTCTTTGTCACCATCACCCTTCTCTCCAGCAGCAGATTCAGAAACTGGCTGTCCACTTTAGGGGTTCTCAGAGCCGGATGATGCAGCATCTTGACGCTGTTCAAACAGTAATCTTGGTGCTCGGTTTTCAGCGAGCACTTAAACGACGCCAGCATTTTGGCGCAGGTCTCTGTCTCTAATGTGAAGAGCAAACGGAAAAGTTCAGAATACTCCGGGTCTCTCCTAATTTCATGGAACCCAGCCCATTTGATGATTTCAACCCCAAAAGTTGCAAAGATATCCGAAGAATCTAGAAGTTCCAAGTCTGGCTCTTTGATCCGGGCATACCCTGTAGGCTTCAGAGTTGCCTCTGGCAGTAGTAGTCCCTTCGGAGAGGCCAGGGCTGGCCTTTGGTTTTGTTGGAGGTGAGGAGGAGGTATCATTCTCAGCTTGGGGAGACCCAGAGGATTTAACAGAAGATCATCCGCTGGGGACAAAGCTTTAGTGGCCCATTTCTTGAGATGAGCAGCCAACTCTTCCTTACTTCTGAGCAGGCCTCCAGTGACCATCCCACGTTTCCCTTGGAGACCTCTTCCCCTCCCAGCACTCAAAGGGGAGCTGAATTCTCCTGCAGTCTCCAGACTCTGCTCCAGATCATAATTCTGACTATATGCAGTCCTGTAATTCTCTTCCAGAAGCCCTGCTGATCTGAAGTCGCCCAACAGTTCTGACGAATCGTAGTCCGTCTCATGGCGTCTGGAAGGATCTTGAATAGGAGTGTGGCTATATTTCCGTTCCCGTGAGGCAGCGTTGTCATAGTCCTGATCTCGGGAAGATGGGCCAGCAAAATCTCTTTCCATGGCGGAGGAATTTCCATAGTCTTGTTCGTACGAAGATAGCTGGCTGAAGTCCTGATTCCCTGAAGAGAGTTTGGTGCTACTTTTGGAAAAGTAATCCTTCTCCTCTGTGACGTGGCTGCTGGGCCTATAGGAAGGCAGCGAATATTCGTTTCTAGTGTCTTTCCTCCAGTCACTCCGCATGAACTTCCCACCGTCTTGAAATTTTTCCTCCACCTCGTCGTACTGGGTATGTGTGACTGGCCGCGAGTGAACTGCATGGAGAAACAAAAGACAGCCGCTGTTCAGAGGTACTGAACTTTTAATACAACCACCCTATTTGGAAGAGTTGAAAAAGGATGAGCCACAACATCATAAAACTCTGCATTCTGCTGGAACATTAAATATTACCCAAAGAAAGTAAATCAGGATAAGGTAAAGGTTCCCCTTGCATATACTAGTCGTTCCCAACTCTAGGGGGCGGTGCTCATCTCCGTTTCAAAGCCAAAGAGCCAGCGCTGCCCGAAGGCGTCTCCATGGTCATGCGGCCGACATGACTAAACACCAAAGGCGCATGGAACGCTGTTACCTTCCCACCAAAGGTGGTTCCTCTTTTTCTACTTGCATTTTTTACATGCTTTCGAACTGCTAGGTTGGCAGAAGCTGAGGCAAGGAATGGGAGCTCACTCCGTTGCGCGGCGCTAGGGATTCGAACCACCAAATTGCCAACCTTTCTGATCGACAAGCTCAGCGTCTTAGCCCCTGAGCCACTGCATTGCTTAAATCAGGATAGTTTATGACTAAGCACAAATGTCTGCTCAGATCTATGTCTTCCATGACAGCTGTGGGTGGCTGAAATTGAACATCATTTGTTGTTTTCACTTTCACACATTTCACCAAGGAGCCTTTCTGACAAATGGAAAGAGTTATTACACCAAAGTCTCACTGAATTCCATACAGTTACCTGGAGTCACATTCAATTCCTGGGAACCTCAGGGACTATTCCATATAACTTTACTGGCAAAAATATATGATTTTGTTTGTCACTACTTAAGCGGTCATCTGCTGAAGTCACTGCCTAAATTATCCTTAATTGGTTCCTTGTCTGCTTCTAAATTCTGTGCAAATGTTGGTTTTCTCTCAATGCCTTTCATCCCCTTTCCTCTTTCATACCGTCCAAGAGCAGTATTTCTCAACCACGGCAACTTTAAGATGCATGGACTTCAACTCCCAAAATTCCCCAGCCAGCATACTGGCTGGACCATTCTGGGAGTTGAAATCCACATCTTAAAAGGTTACATTGGTTTAGACTGATCCCCAGTTGTCTAGTTCCATCGTCTCATGTTTCCCAAAGTTCTTATATATTAATTTTTTATGCCACCCATCTCCCCTACAAGGTGACTCTGGGAGGCTTACAAGTTATAAAACAAGTAAAAAAAATAACTAAAACATTAAAACATTAGCAACTACACAGATCAAAATATTATTAAAAACTGCACTAAAACAGAAGCTAAGGAGCTAAGAGACTGATGGGAACGGGGAAGAGGTCTTCTTACCCCATCAGCCACCTGGGTGCTGAGCGACCCTTCAGGGTCACAGACTAACCAGCAAAGCTGGTTTTAATACCCTTCTGGAAAGCAAAAAGGAAGGGGGCAGTTCTCACCTCCACTAGTAAACTGCTCCGCAAGGATGGGGCTCTTGTAGGGGTTTGTCAATGCTTTTTTCCTTGGGTGATTTAAAAAAAAAAAATCCTATCTAGCCCCATTCTAGCGCTAACCAAGCCCAAGTGCCTTCTCTTTTTGATCTCTGGAGGGCCAGGGATAGGGGTTGTTCCTTTATCCTGGTCCTATTAGATCTCTCAGTGGCTTTTGATACCATTGACCATGGTATC
Source organism: Natrix helvetica (assembly GCF_964273705.1). Classification (NCBI taxonomy): domain Eukaryota; kingdom Metazoa; phylum Chordata; class Lepidosauria; order Squamata; family Natricidae; genus Natrix; species Natrix helvetica. The sequence continues at coordinate 13,685,915 of NC_138548.1, forward strand.
CTCCTGCACCGGCTGGAGGGGCTGGGGGTTAGGGGCACCGTTCTACGGTGGTTCTGCTCCTACCTCTCCGACCGGACGCAGCGTGTGTTGGCAGGGGAGCAGAGGTCGTCCCTGAGGCCTCTCATTTGTGGGGTGCCACAGGGGTCAGTCCTCTCGCCTCTCCTGTTCAACACATATATGAAACCGCTGGGTGAGATCATCCGTGGTTTTGGGGTGGGATATCATCTGCACGCTGATGATACACAGCTGTACATCTCCACCCCGAACCACCCCAATGAGGCCGTTGAAATGATGTCCCGGTGTTTGGAAGCTGTACGGGTCTGGATGGGTGACAACCGACTCAAACTCAACCCCTCCAAGACGGAGTGGCTGTGGCTTCCGCCCCCCCCCCCCCCGGTTCAACCAGCTAATTCCAACACTGGCCATTGGGGGCGAGCAACTAGCCCCCATGGAACGGGCGCGCAATTTGGGCGTCCTCCTGGATGCCCGGCTGTCCATGGATGACCATGTGGCAGCCGTGGCGAGGGGGGCGTTTCACCAGGTTCGCCTGGTGCGCCAATTGCGCCCCCTATTGGACCGGGATGCCCTTCGCACAGTCACTCACGCGCTGGTGACGTCCCGCCTAGACTACTGTAATGCTCTCTACATGGGGCTTCCCTTGAGATGCACTCGAAGACTGCAGCTGGTCCAGAACGTGGCTGCGCGGGTGATTATGGGGAGTACGAGATACTCCCATATAACACCTCTCCTGCGCGAGCTGCACTGGCTTCCTGTGGTCTATCGGGTGCGTTTCAAGGTATTGATTACCATCTTCAAAGCGCTCCATGGCACAGGACCTAGCTACATGCGGGATCGCATCCTGCCCCATACATCCCTACGACCAATTCGCTCTCACAGAGAGGGACTTCTCCGGGTGCCGTCCACTAAGCAGTGCCAAAGGGCGGCGCCCAGGGGTAGGGCCTTCTCTGTGATGGGCCCAGCCCTCTGGAATGACCTCCCCCCGGATATTAGGATTACCACCGACCTCCGCTCCTTCCGTTCAAAACTCAAGACCCACCTTTTTCAACTAGCAGGCCTGGCTCAACCATAGCTCCATTTTATTCCCCCTGGCAATTTTTAAACTTATAATCTCTATTGGGGTTTTAATTTAACTTATTTTAATATTTTTATGTTATTATAATATTGTATTGTGTTTTATACCTCCTCTGTACAATGTGTACAATGTGTAATTTTTATAATATGTGTTTTATTTATTGTATGCTGCCCCGAGTCCCTTTATGGAGAGGGAGCCGCTAACAAATTTAATAAAATAACAATAATAACAATAATAACAATAACAATAACAATAACAATAATAATAATAATAATAATAATAATAATAATAATAATAATAATAATAATAATAATAATTCTCTGATATTTTTTGCATCTGAAATTGCCTCCAAAATACCTCCACGCGATACTTCCCTTACTTCTCAAAATTCATGCTTTCTAAAGAAAAATGTGGGCATGTTTCCCAAATACAAAAAAAAACCCAAAACACAACAGATTAGGCCCGTGATGACGAACCTGTGGCACGCGTACCTGAGGTGGCATGCAGAGCCTTCTCTGTGGGCACCCGTGCCATTGCCAGCTACTCTTCTGGTTTCCGGTGCGCTGGTCTTCGTGTGTGCTGGAGCACTAGAAACCCAAAGGATCAGCATGCACCCTGGTCAGCTGGTCTTTACGCATGCTGGAGCACTGGAAACCCAAAGACCAACTGACCAGTGCGCATGTGCGCACCGGAAACCTGAAAACTGGTGTACGCGCAGCAGCCAGCTGGCCTTCAGGCTCCTAGCGCTCCGGCCTGCACACGCATGTGCATTCCTGTTTGGGCACTCAGTTCCAAAAAAGTTCGCCATCACTGGATTAGGCTATTGCACGCATGCTTCCATCTCCCCCTTCTTGTTGTTTCCATGAATGTCTATAAACAGTCTATAAGCCTCTTGAGGTTAAGTATCTTTGGAATTTATGTTTTCTTGGAAGTGGGGGGGGGGGGGGAGGGATTAATTAAAATGAATTAAAATAGGAAACACACTGGGGAAGAGGGTTTTTTTTTAATTATTCTACAGTAGGCTATTTGGAATGGCTTCAAAGGGAGATAACAGATTAAAAGACAGATCCTCCTTCACAATCCTGATTAAAACTTTGGAAACTGACAGCTGGCTTGAAGTTATTTTGTACATATACAACAGCTAAGCAGAGTTTCAGGAATTTTTTTTTTAAAAAAGGGCAAAAGAACAGCAAGGAAAAGCCAAAGTAAAAGCCACAATCTTGAGTTGAGATTGAGTTGCATCTCCAATGCAACCAACGTGTATCGCATGGCAGTGAAACAGTGCTATGTAAAAAACGTAAAAGCAGCAACACTTCATAAGATTTTTAAAAAAACCACAATGATTTCCGTTGCTACTGGGGAATAATCATTTCACAAAGCCTTGAAGACAGGGTTTTGTCAACAAGGGACATGGGAGTGTGATGGAGCCAGTGCAGGGAGCATGCTGATTGTCTTGGTGAATGAGATTATGGCTGTACTATGTAGTTACTATCTTGAATACATTTATAGTTCTTATAAATTGTTGGTTTTTTTGTTTTTACATTTGTTTTGCTTATCTTTCTCTCATACGCACAATTCTCTCTCTCCCTCTCTTTCTCTTTCTGTTTGTGTGCGTGCAAGATGGACAGCTTGAATAAATAATGTGCCTATGAAAATGCACAACCAGGAGAGGAGCATTCCGTAAGAAGCTCAAAACCCACCTGTTTAATCTAGCCGGCTTGGCCTAATTCCAGCTCTCCCACCTCAGCCTGTATTTTTAAATTTCACGGGTTGGTCTTAGGCTAAGTTTTTAATTTTTATAAATTTGTACAGGGGTTTAAAGTTTAATTCGATTTTAACTATATTTATGATTATTGGTATGGTTTTTAATTTGGTACCTGTACACCGCCCCGAGTCCCTTCGGGGAGAGGGGGCGGTCTAGAAATCAAATCAAATAAATAAATAAATAAATGATCACACTTTTACTCCAAGTCTCAAATACGTGGCAATAGTTGATTCTATAAAGATTGGAAAGGTCTACTTCCAATCGCATAAGTCAAAGAACTCTATCAAAGAACTCCAACTGTCAGGACTCAGAAGAAGAAGAGCCTTCTCTGCTGCAATGCTCACCCCTTGGAATATCTTACCTCTAAGGCAGGGGTGTCAAACTCAAGGCCGCAGGGGCCGGATCCGACCCATGGGGGTACTTAGATCTGGCCCGCGGGGCCTCCCTGGAAACAGCGAAGGACCGACCTGTGGTGCTTCTGACAGCGAAACCACACGTGGCCCTCCCGAGCTCTGTTTTCGCTGGCTGAGGGTTGCAGGAGGCCAAGGCAGTCAAAAACGGAGCTCGGCTGGCCTGTGCGGAAGCAGATAGGCCAGTGTTTCTCAACCTTGGGAACTTGAAGATGTCTGGACTTCAACTCCCAGAATTCCCCAGCCAGCGAATGCTGGCTGGGGAATTCTGGGAGTTGAAGTCCAGACATCTTCAAGTTGAGAAGCTTGAGAAACACTGAGATAGGCTCACTCTTGAACTTCAAAATAAAGGGGAATCAGAATATTTTGAAGTCTGGAGGAGATTTTATGATTGGTAAAAGACAAGGTGACAAGACTGGAACAAACTGTATATATTGTGATTGGACAGAAGGATAGACAATGTATTAAGTAGGCTAATAGTTAATGGTTGAGACTAGCTGTATATAATATAATCCAAAAGCCAACATGGATTTGTTAAAAACAGATCATGCCAGACTAATCTTATTGCATTCTTTGATAATGTGACAAAATTAGTGGACCAGAGGAATGCCGTTGATATAGTTTACTTGGACTTCAGTAAGGCTTTTGATAAGGTAGACCATAACCTACTACTAGATAAAGTAGAAAAAAGTGGGTTGGACAGCATCACCACGAGATGGATTCGTGACTGGCTGACCAACCGCACTCAACGGGTAGTCCTCAATGGAACTGCATCTACATGGAGGGAAGTATGCAGTGAAGTACCACAAGGCTCTGTTTTAGGCCCAGTACTCTTCAACATCTTCATCAATGATTTGGATGAGGGAATAAATGGGGAACTCATCAAATTTGCAGATGACACCAAGCTTGCAGGAATAGCCAACACTCCAGAAGATAGGCTAAAGGTACAGAAGGATCTTGACAAACTTGAACATTGGACACTATTTAATAAAATGAAATTCAATGGTGAAAAGAGTAAGGTTCTACATTTAGGCAACAAAAATGGAATGCACAGGTACAGTATAGGTGGTACCTTGCTCAATAGTAGTAACTGTGAAAGGGATCTTGGAGTCCTAGTGGACAACCATTTAAATATGAGCCAGCCGTGTGCAGCAGCTGCCAAAAAAGCCAACGCAGTCCTAGGCTGCATCAACAGAGGGATAGAATCAAGATCACGTGAAGTGTTGATGCCGCTTTATAATGCCTTGGTGAGGCCACACTTGGAATACTGCATTCAGTTCTGGTCGCCACGATGTAAAAAAGATGTGGAGACTCTAGAAAGAGTGCAGAGAAGAGCAACAAAGATGATTAGGGGACTGGAGACTAAAACATATGAGGAACGGTTGCAGGAACTGGGTATGTTCAGCTTAAGAGAAATAAGGACTAGGGGAGACATGATAGCAGTCTTCCAATATCTCAGGGGTTGCCACAAAGAAGAGGGAGTCAAACTATTCTCCAAGGCCCCTGAGGGTAGAACAAGAAGCAATGGGTGGAAACTAATCAAGGAAAGAAGCAACTTAGAACTGAGGAGAAATTTCCTGACAGTTAGAAAAATTAATCAGTGGAACAGCTTGCCTACAGAAGTTGTGAATGCCCCAACACTGGAAGTCTTTAAGATGATGTTGGATAGCCATTTGTCTGAAACGGTATAGGGTTTCCTGCCTAGGCAGCGGTTGGACTAGAAGGCCTCCAAGGTCCCTTCCAACTCTACTATTGTATTGTATTGTATTGTATTATTGTATAATGTGAATGTATGGTCACTTCGACTTCGCGGTACTGCATTGTTTTAAATGTAAAAATAATAAAAATATATTCCCCCCAAAAACAAACCGGAGCTTGGGAGCCTCCTTTCACTGGCAAGCGCTCGGGCTGCCCCAGGTGGTGACGTCAAGCTGGCCACACCCACCCTGGCCACACCCACACCAGCTCTCCAAGGTCAAACACAACCCTGATGCGGCCCTCAATGAAATATTTTGACAGCCCTGCTCTAAGGTAAAACCTGCCCGAATCCTCCAATCCTCCCACAAGAGCCTAAAAGACCTGGCTCTGCCAGTTGGCCTGGAGACCAGATGAAGGAATTCTATACTGGAGGTGGCTGATAAACTGATGGCAGACTCCCCCTCCCTCCCCCTTGTGCTCTGCTCTCCACCTGTCCATCTTTTTGGCTATCGTATCTATGTATTCTAATTGCGTTCCTTTTTTTATTTTATGGTTCTATTATATCACTTCGGTTGTGTTTTTTTTATTTTCTTCCTTTTTATTATAGTAAGCCGCCCAGAGCAATTCCCACGAGGAGTTCAGCAGTAAATAAATTTATCAAATAAATAATTTGTACAATCGTTGCTACCTCTGAGTTGATGAAGTGCCTCATCGATTGGATCGCTTCGGTCCAGATATCGTTTGGCCTTGACCTGCATGATTGCATCGAAAGACTCCCGTGTCAACCGCTGGGAGGCCATCTTGACTCTGGAACTAAAAGTGAGGAAACTTAAGAATATGCATTCGCCACTGACATCTCTTTATCTTATAGCTTTCGCCAAAGACAGCTCTGAGTAAGATTTCTAAATCATCAACCATTCAAGCCCAGCATCAGGCTTGGAAGCCATCTTTTACAGTGGGCCTCAAGCCTGCCACATATTCTACTACTGTGGGAAACTGGGAGAGGGGATTGTATGGGGCAGGAGAGCTGTGTAGTCATAATGACATTCTTTCTCAGAAAGTCAAGGTCATCTGGCCTCGGGATCTGGAGGGGCCGTATGCTGGGAGGAATCTCTCTGTGGGACAGTGACTTATTGGACCATGTGAGGACATGTCGGTGCTGGGGCTTTCAACTGGGTGCAGAAAACCTGGAAGCTCTCAAATTCGGGTTTTCCCAGATGTGCCCAGTTCAAGACCTGCCCAGCACCTACATGTCCTCACATGGTCCAATCAGTCACTGCCCCTCAAAGAGATTTCTTCCAGCATACGGCCCCTCCAGATACCAAGGCCAGATGACCTTGACTTTCTGAGAAAGAATGTCATTATGACTACACAGCTCTCATGCCTCATACAATCCCCCATCCCAGTTTCCCACAGTAGTAAAATATGTGACAGGCTTGAGGCCCACTGTAAAAGATGGCTTCCAAGCTTGATACCCAAACTTCCTTAAATTCAGCAGAGCTGGTTTTTTTTTATGTGAGCAGAATCAACCACATGGAATAAAAAGTAAGAGTTGTAGGGACTCTGGTTTATACTGAATAAACTAGTTTGCTTAGAGCGCTATCCAAAATCTAAATCTAAATTCAGTAATATTGCTCTTGAGTGCATCAAGATCATTAGAGGAAGAAAACATGTAGAAAGGCATTTAATTTCCCTCCAAAATCCCAATGCAACCAAATTAATTATTTTCTCACAAGAATGGTAAATATACTCTCTCTGTTTGTGTGTATTGTGTCACAACCCCTGGTATGCCCAAATATGGGAGGGAAATATGCCCAAATATTCCCTTTTCTATCTTTCGGCTCACTCCAGGAGACCATCCAGGCAGAAAACCATATTTTTAATGTTGCCTTTGTTACATTTGTATTGTATTTGTGCCTTTATTTGTTTATCAGCACAAATACAACATATATATGTGTGTGTGTTGTATTTGTGCTGATAAATAAATAAAGGGAGACTAGTATAGATCTATTTCAAGCTATTTAGCTCTCATCAGCTAGCCATACCCTTTTACTGGGATTTGAACCTGGGCATACCAGGGGTTGTAACACACACACACACATACATACATACATACATACATACATACATAAAATTGTGTGTGTGTGTGTGTGTGTTCCTGACAGAATTGGTTCTGTGGGAAGCCTCAGTTTGTAACCCACCTTGATCATGCTAAATATAATGTCACTGTCGTATGATCGATGATGCCATTATATTTAGCATGATCAAGGTGGGTTACAAACTGAGGCTTCCCACAAAACCAATTCTATCAGGACCATAGCACTACAGGATATTAAACAAGCGTATACATTCCAGAAATCCAAAATAAAATAATAAGCAATCCATAACATTCATTAATATTTGAATCAAATAATAAATGGTTAAACACGTAGCACATTTAATTCAGTCAGAAACAGACACATAAAACAGGTTCAGAGAAATGGGAACATATCAAGAACCAATTTACTTTACATGATGTTTAATTACAGAAAAGGCAGAAAGAAGCAAGGGATTCTTGCCACTACAAAAGAAGCCGGGTGGGGAAATGAGGCTTCTTGCTACAGCAAAGGAGATAAATTTCTAACATGCAGATCCGGTCAACGTACTGCTTGGCTTTCTGAAATCATGATTCTTCCAGAACTTGGGGACTCAGACCAAGTCAAAGAAGGGCGCTCTGCTCCTTTGGCTGATTTTGAACCCAGATGATCAACTAAAAACTACCTTGGTATAGTGATGGAGGCACCAGGCTAGACACTGGGAGACTGTGGGTTCTAGTCCTGCCTTAGGCACAAAGCCAGCTGTGTGACCTAGGCCAGTACTTCTCTCAGTACCTGAGCAGTGAAAAGAGAGGATATATCAATAGAATAAAATAGAATAGAATTCTTTATTGGCCAAGTGTGATTGGACACACTTTGGTGCAAATGCTCTCAGTGTACATAAAAAGACACGAAAAGATACGTTCATCAAGAATCATAAGGTACAACACTTAATGATTGTCATAGGGTACAAATAATCAATCAGGAAACAATAGCAAGAAGCAAAGTTACAGTCATAAAGTCATAAGTGGGAGGAGATGGGTGATAGGAACAATGAGAAGACTAATAGTAATAGTAATGCAGCCTTAATGAATTGTTTGACAGTTGTGAAGGAATTATTTGTTTAGCAGAGTGATGGCGTTCAGGAAAAAACTGTTCTTATGTCTAGTTGTCTTGGTGTGCAAGCCCCCATGTATGAAAACAATGATCAACAAAGAGGGTCAAATGTTATATTATTTGCAAGGATATAAATAATAAGAGTTCAATGATTAGTTTAATTAATGACTTTTCCTATAGCCATGAACAAGGTATTCCAACTAAAAATGACATTTACCGTTACTTTCAAGACATGCTATATAGCATATATATAATGGGTTTTTCAAATCTTTGATGATTTTAGGTGTCAGATTAGCAATTACAATTACATTGTATTTTGAATCCTGACTTCATGCTGGTTTTGTGCAAAAGGCATTTGTGAATGTGGGAGTTTTCATGCAGCCCCTTTTAAGAGTTACCACATCATTTCCCTATACCCTTTCTTCAATATTTCAGAAAGGTGCTTTTATTTAGATTTGAGTACATAGCCATTGCAATTTAATCGAGGCACAAAAGTACCAATTTTTGTCAAACGCTCACAGTTCTCATTTTTTGCAATTTCAAATTGATTCCCTTTGCTAAAAAAAAAAATATTCTCACTGGCACAGTGAGTATTGCTCAGCAATTGCTAGATCTCTTTTCAGAGAACGTGAACAGGGACTGAGGACATATCCCCTCCATGTAAAATATTTTGTTCAAAAAGATTCTAAATCAGTCTTCAGCAATGTTCCGAGGAAACTAAAAATTATAAAAAGAATAAATATGCATGCTAGAAGTGATGAGGGTTATATACGGATCAGTAGTGGGTTTCAAAATTTTTAAGAAACTCTTCTGTAGGTGTGGCCTGCTTTGTGGGAGTGGTTTTCCAGCCATGTGACCGAATGAGAGTGGCTTGGCAGTCATGTGACTGGGTGGGCACAGCCAACTTGTAAAATGTGGTGAAACTCACTTAACAATGCTCTTGCTTAGCAACCAAAATGTTGGCTCAGGAACTCTGGCATTGAAGTGTGCAAGTCTTAAAGCTGTCAAGTTGCAAGACCCTCACACCCCTAACCCTTTAGAAAAAAAACCCCAGGGGTGTTCAAACTTGACAGCTTTAAGGCATTATGGTTTAGATAGGACTCTTAGAGGCAGGCGGGACAATTGGTGAGCCAGCCAATCAGTGAGCGGCGGGCAGGGCAAGCGTGGTGCAGACAGGCGTGGGGAGGCAGCTGGAACCGGTTCTAAACAGCACGGTAGATTTGTGAAACCTCTTCTATAGAAGAGATTAGAACTGGCAGGAACCCACCCCCGACACGGGTACATCCAAACGATGCTAGGTTGGAGGGGAGAAGCATCTGCAATATAATAGAAAGCTTTCTTTAAAAAGCCATATCCTTAAACATTTTCCACTCAAATGGTGAGGGGAAAGCATTGGCGGGCACTGAGAAGAACCACAAAGCCAGACAAATTTTAAATATAGATAGTCCTCAGCTTACAACCACAATTGAGCCCAAAATTTCTGTTGTTAAGTAGACATTTGTTAAGTGAGAAATTTGCCCCATTTTACCTTTCTCGCTACCGGTAAGTGAATCACTGCAATTGATAAAAGTTAGCAACCCGGTTGTTAAGTGAATCCGGCTTCCCCACTGACTTTGCTTGTGAGATCGCAAAAGGGGAATCACATGGCCACAGCAACGGTCATAAATATGAGCCAGTTGCCAAGCATCACATTTTGATCTCTTGGTCCCTGAGGATGCTGCAAAGGTGGTCCTATTTTCCAGTGTCCTTGTAGCTTCGAACAGTCACTAAACAAATAGCTGCAAGATGAGGATTCCCTGTGTATGCTAATTTTCTGCAATCTATAAGAACAATTGAATTCCCTACAAACATACCCTAATTTATATACACACACACGTGTATGTGTGTGTGTATTTATATATGTGTATATATATATAGGTGAAACTCGAAAAATTAGAATATTGTGCAAAAGTTCCTTTATTTCAATAATGCAACTTAAAAGGTGAAATATATGAGATAAGACTCATTACATGCAAAGCAAGATAGTTCAAGCCGTGATTTGTCATAATTGTGATGATTATGGCGTACAGCTCATGAAAACCCCACATCCACCATCTCAGAAAATTAGAATATTACATGCAATCAATAAAACAAGGATTGTACATAGAACAATATCGGATGAAGCACAATGGTTTAAAGTCCTGTTGCTCAGTGGTCCAAAGTCCTCTTTTCTGATGAGAGCAACTTTTGCCAAAAGCACTAACACCTGGTTCAATGACCGTGGGATTACTGGGCTTGATTGGCCTCTCCATTCTTCCTCCATACTCTGGGTCTTTGGTTTCCAAATGAGATGCAAAAGTTGCTCTCATCAGAAAAGAATACTTTGGACCACTGTGCTTCATTAAGACCAGGGTCTACCAGAAGATTTTGGAGCAGTTCATGTTTCCTTCCGCAGACGACCTTTATGGGGACGCTGACCATTTTCCAGCTGCCCACACTGCCAAAAGCACCAAAACCTGGTTCAATGACTGTGGGATTACTGGGCTTGATTGGCCACCAAACTCGCCTGACTTGAACCCCATGGAGAATCTATGGGGCATTGCCAAGAGAAAGATAATATTCTAATTTTCTGAGATGGTGGATTTGGGGTTTTCATGAGCTGTACACCATAATCATCACAATTATGACAAATCACGGCTTGAACTATCTTGCTTTGCATGTAACGAGTCTTATCTCATATATTAGTTTCACCTTTTAAGTTACATTACTGAAATAAATGAACTTTTGCACGATATTCTAATTTTTTGAGTTTCACCTGTATATATCCTTCCAAACTAGGCAATGAGTAAAGGACTTGTAAAAGAGCATTTTCTGAAAAAATCCTCCCAAAAGCAAAGAGAGGAGAAGGAGGCCAGGCTGGGTTTTTGTTTTTATTTTTTCTTGGTTGGTTAGATCATCCTTTAGGAGAAGATATCTATATTTCCTCATCCTTCCAATAAGAATACAAACGGATCGTCATTTGGAGCACAACACGCCAGATATCACGGTTGTAGAGGGCCGAAGTGTGCAGTTTATTGATATCGCTGTTCCTGGAGATGCCAGAGTCGAAGAAAAAGAACTAGAAAAAATAATAAAATATCGCAACCTGGCCATCGAAACTACATGGCTATGGATGAAACATTTAACAATGATACCCATTGTCATCGGGGCACTTGGCACCATGTCCAAGAATTTTACAAGATACATCAACAAATTGCAGCTTCCTGCAATAACATCAGTGGAACTGCAAAAAACTGCGCTACTCGGAACAGCTTATATTTTAAGAAGGTACTTGGTTGATACCTAGGACGCTGGCAGCAAACCGTATCAACCATTAGCACCAGTCACTGGTATTTGTAATGCATTTTTGAATGTTCAGTTGGCTGAGTTTCATGTTTAATGAATAAAGTAAATAATAATAACAATAACAACAACAACAACAACACGGTCATGGCGTTGTAGGTAGTCAGTTTGTGAAATTTTGCTGCGACCACTTGATCAGTGGGTGCAGCAAAATTTCACAAACTGACTACCTACAATGCCATGACCGCGTTGCTAAGATCATTCACTGGAAATTGTGCCAAAAGTTTGGATGTGAGTACAGCAAAAACCACTGGGACCATCAGGTTGAGAAGGTTTTAGAGAATGAGAAAGTCAAGATCCTGTGGGACTTCAGAATTCAGACTGACAGGCACTTGGCCCACAACACACCTGACATAACAATAGTTGAAAAGAAAAAAGTATGGTTCATTGACATTGCAATACCTGGAGATGCACGAATTGAAGATAAACAGTAAGAAAAAATAACAAAGTATCGGGACTTGCAAATTGAAGTTGAGCGACTGTGGAAAAAGAAATCGTGTGTTGTCCTGATTGTAACTGGATCCCTTGGAGCAATACCTAAAGGACTACCTCACTATTTGGAAATTTTAAATTTATCAGATCTGAACATTCTGATTCTACAAAAAACTGCCCTACTTGGAACAGCTTATATCCTTCGACGTTACCTTAACAGTTCCTAGGTCCTTGGTTAGGACCCGAGCTGTTGAGCTACCAACCAGCCCCAAAGGCTGTGAATCTCACCAAAGATTAACCATGCAATAATAATAATAATAATAATAATAATAATAATAATAATAATAATAATAATAATAATAATAATAATAATAATAATAATAATAATAATATTGCAGCTTCCTGCAATAACACCAGCAAAACTGCAAAAAACTGTCTTCCTCAGAACATCTTGTATTTTAAGAAGGTACTTGGTTGATACCTAAGACACTGGCAGCAAACCGTATCAACCATTAGCACCAGTTACTGGTATTTGTAATGCATTTTTGAATGTTCAGTTGGCTGAGTTTCATGTTTAATGAATAAAGTAAATAATAATAACAATATTTTAAGAAGATACTTGGTTGATGCCTAAGACGCTGGTAGCAACCCGTATCAACCATTAGCACCAGTCAATGGTATTTGTGACACATCTTTAAATGTTCAGTTGATCGAGTTTCATGAATAAAATAAATTATTACTATTCTTCTTTATCGCCAGTGCACAACCTATGTACAATGAAATTGGTTGAGCTCCCTCAGTGCAATCCCCCAATACAATACAACTCAGTGAAAACAAAAAAAGGGGGGGAAATATCCTTAATCCAATATAAAAATAACCTTAATGGTTCTTGGAAAAGGGGGGGGGGAAGGGAGAAAAATAAGGCCTTTTCTCCCATTTCCTCCCCGCTCTTCCCCAAATGCTTCGATTTCGGCTGCTGCTTTACCGCCCCCCCTCCCCGGGCTTACCAGGCGGCGGGGAAGAAGAGAAGCCGCCTCGTCAACCTCTAAAGCATAAAGCAACCTCCATTAACCAGCGACTGGTTCCTTCTGCGAACGCGCCGAGCGCCTCTCTACCCTCTCGGCGGCCAGGCCGCACGCACCGGAGCTTCTTCCCTGCGGCGTCCGATTTGCACTTTCTCTTTTGCACGCGGAGAAAGCTTCTAACTCGCCCGGCCCTTTTTCTTTCTTTATTTATTTAAGAAAAAAAAAATCCCGTCTTCAATTCAGACGCGACTTGGTGCGCACGCGCGACAAGAGAATCTCGTTAAGGGATATGACGTCAAGCCACCAAATAACGCGTGCGCAAAAGGCGTCTCGAGTGAACCGCCGCTCTGCGCATGCGCCAAGCACCCACCGGAGGAAAATTTTGTTCCGAAAAATTTCGTGGGTGGGTGAAATAAGATAATATTTCAAAGCAATAATATCAAGTCATCATCCTCAACCCGTTTAAAAAAAAGAAACTGGAGCCGATGTTTTCCAGCGAACAAATAGTTATTTCGTCAGTTTAACAACTTTAGCCCATCATATCTGACTTGCAAAAATTCGGACAAACACTAAATGGCAGCAAAGAGATAGAGATGCTCGCTGCCACTTAAAGTTTCGCCGTTTTTTTTTCTTTTCTCGTTTTTTTGCACTTCAGCTCTGAGAGGTTTCCATTAACGTCCGTCCTACCTTCCTTTAAAACCCCTGTGGTGGTGGTGGGAAACGTGCTGGAGTACGTACGCATGCGTAGTTCAAATTCCCCTTTCCCTGCGCTGCCATTGGCGAAATCGCTTTTTTTTCTTGCATCACGTGCCCTACATTGTACGGTGGCGAGCTGCGGCCAAAAAAGAAGAACGCGTCGCCGCAGTTGCTGCTCTTTTTTTTTTTTTTGCGCACCGCCGGCTTTTGGGTTTCCTGGCAGCAGCGCCAGGCTTGCCGCGAGCGAGCGAGGACGAGGGTCGGAGCAGGTAAGCGAGGCTGGGGGGAGGGAGGGGGGTCCTCTGGAGACCCTCCCTTTTTTGGGGGGGGGCTTTGCTATTCCTCCGCCAGGACCCTAAGGAGAAGGAATACCGTACGTTTGCAGGCGTGCTTGGGCAGGGTTCTTTATTCCAGTAGGGATGGTTAGAAAGCCACAGGGTTAACGTCCAAGGGGAAGAAAGGGTGGGATGATGCTGTTTTTGCATGCCCTGGGAGGCGATTTTTCATTCTTTGTGTTATTTCACGTCTTCTTCTTTTTCCCTACCAGCTTCCAGGGCTGCTGACCTTGAGGTACCGTATCACACATATACAGGACAGGTAGTCCTCGACTTACGACCACAATGGAGCACACCCACCCACACCCCAAATTCATGTTGCTTGCTGTTGTTAGTTGTGAAGTTGTCTTTGATTCATTGCGACTCCATGGACAACCAGGCCTCTACCATCCTCTCGAGTCCATTTAAGCTCACGCCTGCTGCTTCAGTGACTCCATCCACCATTCTCTCCCGTCCCCTTCTTCTTTTGCCCTCCATCTTTCCCAGCATGAGGCTCTTCTCCAGGGAGTCCTTCCTTCTCTTTAGGTGGCCAAAGTATTTGAGTTTCATCTTCAGGATCTGGCCTTCTAAAGAGCAGGGTTGATCTCCTCTAGGACTGACTGGTTGGATGGCCTTGCCAGAGTTCAAAGGCCTCCATTCTTTGGCGCTCAGCCTTTCTTATGGTCCAACCTTCACAGCCATCCATTGCAACTGGGAAAACCATAGCCTTGACTATACCCACTTTTGTTGGCAGGGTGATGTCTCTGCTTTTTAGTATGCTGTTTAGATTTGCCATAGCTTTCCTCCCCAGGAGCAAGCTTCTTTTAATTTCTTGGCTGCAGTCCCCATCTGCGGTGATTTAGAGCCCAGGAAAATAAAATCTCTCACTACTTCCATTTCTTCCCCATCTATTTGCCAGGAATTGAGAGGACCGGATGCCATGATCTTAGCTTTCTTAATGTTAAGTTTCAAGCCAACTTTTGCCTCTCCACCCGCATCAAAAAGGCTCTTTGGTTCATCTGTAATTCATGTTGCTTAAAAGTGAGAAATTGGTTAAGTGAGTTTTGTCTCATTTTGCCACCTTTTTTGTCCTGTTTGTTAAGTGAATCACTGCAGTGGGTAAGTAAGTAATGTGGTTGTTAAGTGAATCTGGCTTCCCCCATTGACTAGGTCACAATAGGGGAGCACGTGATACACACACACACACACACACACACGCACACACACACACACACGGACACTGCAACCGTCATAAATATGAACCGGTTGTCAAGCATCCAAATGCTAAATCACGTCACTGTGCTGCAATGATTGCAAGTGTAAAAAATGGCTGTGAGTCACTTTTTTCAATACCATTTGAACGGTCACTAAATGAACTGCTGTAAGTCGAGGGTTACCTGTACATCCCTTTTTATGTTTGAAAACCTAATTCTGCTCCTTCCCATTCCTCCTTATCTTCCCTAACAACCTCAGAGTCTTCTCTCTGTTTTGAACTCTCAGCAGAGTCTTAAAAGATTGGGAGGGGAGGGGGGGGGGAATTGTAGTGTGTGTAAACTTCATAATTTGATTCTTGTAAGCCTGTGTGGTCAAGGATTAATCAGCCTTTTATGTGAGATTCCTGACAGCTAGCGGTACAATGAAAATAAAGTATGGTTCGTTTACCAATGCAAAGTTGGATTGGAAAAAAAAAAACCCACTACAGCTATTTAGGCAAATCATGGAGAGAACCTGTGTTGTTTGCTAAAAGACCATACCAACTTGATGGCCTGTTGTGGGCCAACAGCGGCCGGCTGAGCTGTTAGTGGAATCTGACAGCGATGTACAGTATGGGACTTCCCTGGAGGCTGAGGAAGACTCTGGAGGGTGTTCGGAGTCAGAGCAGGGCCACCAGTGTTCTGAGTCAGGGAGCAGTGAGGAAGAACAGAGGGAGGCTGTCCCTGACGTACATATGCGTAGGGCTGAGAGGAGGAGGGAGCAGCTTTGGAAAAAGGCTCACAGAAGGAAATAGGAACAGGTGGCTACTGATTGGCCCCTCCCGGAGAGCTTATAGGTGGGACAACGGGAGGGGAATTTTGCAGGAAACAACAGTTTACTAATCCAGGCGTAGTGAAAGATTGGGAGAATTTCATGAGTTCAAGCCTCGTTTTCATAGAGATAATTTTCTGGGCTCCTAGCCAAGGGGTTGCTTATCTCCCTTCCTTAGTTGTGGCAGACAGCCAAGTGTGGGTCAGTATAATTTAGAGGCTTGGGACAGAACATGGCCCATGATTAGTTTAGGTTATACATTCCTTTAGAGGCGATACAAATCTAAATTCTAACAAGCAGGAGACCACAAACTTTTATTGCTTAGTAATTATCTTTGGAATCAAATCTTCACTCAGATAAGTCTTATTTGATAGGAAGGGTCTCCCTAGCAATACTAGAAGATGTGATGCTTGCTTTCTACTAGCAATGCATTACAGAAAAACCTTTGCCTGAAAAAGATTACAGAAAAAGATGAACATCTGGGATGTGTATTTTTGCAGTTTCCCCAGCCATTCCCTGCCTTTTGTTGTATTTTAAATATTGCAAGGAGCCACATTGGTTTCATTTAATAAACAGAGGGTAATATTTCAAATATGTTGCCCCCATTATTGCAAAGTAGGTATTTTTATGACATTATGACATTCCATAGCATATCTCCAGTTCTAAAGGCTCTCTTTCCCCAACACTCTGCAATAGTCTTTTCTGGAGCTGCAGTGAGAAGTAAGGTGAACCTGGGCTGATTTGCAAAGCTACGAGATCGAATGTAATACTTACTTTTTAGAGTATGTGCTTTTTCATGATACATTTACTTAATAGCAGAATAACAGAGTTGGAAGGGATCTTGGAGGTATTCTAGTCTAACTTCCTGCTCAGGTAGGAAACCGTATTCCATTTCAGACAAAGGGTTATCTAATCTCTTCTTAAAAACCGTATAAAATAAATATCCAGTACACAGTGAAGGAGAACTGAGTGCGAACACAACATGAGCAATTTAGAAAAGTACTGTCAGGGTGGTGTATTGATAGCTTGTCATTTATCTACTATATTCTGATGGATGACCGTGTCTTTCGGAGCACGTCAGTTGTGCACAGTGAATTTCAGAAGCATTTAATTCCATTCACGAAGGTGGTTCCCAAATATTTATAAGCAGCTTAATTTACCTGGGTCATCTTTGCAAATAGGTAAATGTGGATTGCTGTGATCTGTATAAAAATAAGCATATATCTTTGGGGCGAATGTCTTATGAGGATTACAGTCTAGCTCCGTGATGGCGAACCTATGGCACGCTTGCCACAAGTGGCACGTGGAGCCATTTGTCAGGGCATGCGAGGCGCTGCCCTGTCAGCTGGCCAGCGTGCATGCGCGCGCTGGCCAGCTGAGTTCACCTTTTTAAACGCTATTTTTCACCTTCCCCAGGCTCCAGAGGCTTTATAGGAGCTTGGGGAGGGTGAAAAGAGCCTCCCCGCCCCCCCGCCCCCCCCCCCCCGAGGCTTCAGGGACCGTCCCTGAAGCCTTCGGAATGCTTAAAACCACCCTCTGAGCAAACCGGAGGGTGGTTTTAAGCGTTCCGAAGGCTTCAGGGACCGTCCGATGCTTCCCTGATGCCTTCGGAGCGCTTAAAGCGACCCTCCGAGCAACCCGGAACTCACTTCCGGTTTGCTCGGAGGGTGGTTTTAAGCGCTCCGAAGGCTTCAGGGACCGTCCGAGGCTTCCCTGATGTCTTCGGAGCGCTTAAAACGACCCTCCGAGCAACCCGGAAGTCACTTCCAGTTTGCTCGGAGGGTGGTTTTAAGCGCTCCGAAGGCTTCAGGTAAGCCTCCGGACAGTCCCTGAAGCCTCCAGAGGGCCTCCGGGGGGGTTGGGGGAGGCTCTTTTCGCCCTCCCCAGGCTCCTATAAAGCCCCTGGAGCCTGGGGAGGGCAAAAAAATGTAAAAATGGTGGGGGTGTCGCACGTTGTGCGTGCATGCGCACTGGGGGGGTCACGCGTTAAATTATGGGTGTGGCACGCCTACACTCGACCCCCCTGCGCTCCCCCCACTTGTGGCACGTGAGCCAAAAAAGGTTAGCCATCACTGGTCTAGCTTATCAGATGCCTGAAATGTCTTGCTATAAGTGTGTTTGTGTGAATGGAAAGTAGAATCATAAAAAGTGAGGTCAGAGAAATGAAATGCGGTAAGGCAGATGATAATAGCTACATTATCAAGAGTGGCTATTTGCAAAGGCAGGCAATGGTAATGCTTACATCCTTGTGGGAGTAGACTGTTGTCTATAGTATTTCCTGTCGTTGATAGCAAGAATGCTTGTAAAGAATAAAATATGTAATCTTGGTTTCTGTGGTATGTGACTGCTCTTCCTTAACGTATGCATATGCAACAAGATCAGGACAGAAGTCCTTAATTCACAGTATCCATAAATGCAATGCAGATCTGAAGTCCAGAAAATGCATGGGGGGCAGCAAAATTGGAAGCTATTTCTGCAAACCATAAAGGACTCGTTTGGGATTTCTTCAGTATCACAGCAAGCAGTATACATTTGAACAGCATCCTATGGATGGATTGCAATTTTTCACTGTAACCCATAGTATAAACAAATGCCTTTCCTTGATTGCGTTTAAATCAGGATTTGTCCTGGAATTCAGATCATTTAGCGATGCTAGCATGGTCAAGGTGAAGCCATATTTGGGGAGGAAATTTCCAAGCCTGTTGTTTTCGCAGGGATAGCCTCCTTGGGCATTCTGCCAAACCACCTTTGGCATAGCTTAGCCTGTTTCTTGCACCTTTTTCTTTTGGGGGAGAGAGGGGGAGGCTATTTTGGAGAAAAGCATCCTTGTGTTTCCGCAGAAGAAAACCCATTCCCTGTTGCCAGAGGTTCAGCCTTGAAATTACAGAGGTGCTTTGCTTCTCCTTGCATCAGCTGAGATCAGTGTTCTCTCAAGCATGAGCCCATCTCCTCTCTTCAAATGAAAGCTCAGCTGCTGTGGGCTTTCTCCTTCTCAGCCTCTCCCCCAGCTGGCAGCTATTAAATCAAAGTGCAGCAAAAAGAGAAGGTGAGGAACTGGGACTATCTATTCCCAAACTGTTTCCTTTCCAGTTTTTCATTCTATTATTTAACTTTCAGAAGTGTTTACTTTATATTTCTCTGTCCCCGGCCCCTTTTTACTGCTCTCTTATCTCCCCGCCCTGCCCCCCCTAGATTGAAAAACAGTGAATAGAGCCTTATTTTTTTAATTGATCATACGCTGGGCCTTCGCTGATTCTGGAACTGTTTTCTTCAAGTAGAATCGGCCTATCCGCGTGATGGATACCTATGGCACTCATGCCCGAAGTGGCACACGAGCCATGTCGCCTGGCACGAACGACGTTGCCCGTTCCTTTTGCGGGTTTCTGGCGTGCATGCACACCCAACGGTCAGTTGGCCTTTGGGCATGCGGCAGTGCTGGAAACTGGAAGAGCTGGTCTCCCCTTTCTGGCGTGAGCATGTGTTCCAGGCAGCAAATTGGTGCGTGCACATGGAAGTAACTGGAAGACTTGCTGGCCGCACACATGTGCGCTCTGGAAACTGGAAGTTCATTTTCCGGTGTGCTCATGCCCCCTGGGCAGCTCCTCTGCCTATCTCCTTGATGGTGAATCTATGGCACATGTGCCCGAAGTGACACAGGAGCCATGTTGCAAGCTTAGAGAATACCAAGGACCTCGGCTACGTTCCCGTCTGTTGCTCCCAACGGCTGAGCTATGACCCTGTATCTGGGATTTCTGTTATTCCAGAGTTGCTAATACCTCCAATAAATATGTTCTGACTTCTAAAAGGTCTGCAAAATAGGGTCCTTGCCTTACCTTGTGGTGAGGAATTCCACTTATTCATTATGATTTGTATGAAAATAAGGTTTGTTTTCTTCCTGCGGCATTGCATGGCCTTGAATTTTTGGCTTTTGGGAGTGAGGGGAGTAACTTTATCCATACTTCTCATACTTTCCTGGCTTAATCTATATATATATAAATGGCGCAGTGTGGGTGGGTGTTCCAGCATAACTCTGGAATGCCTTGAGCAATTTCAACCAAACTTGGTACACAGATGACTTACTCTCTGGAAACAAATACTGTAGGAGTAAGACACTTCTAATGCCCCTCGGTGTGTGTGTTCTGTTAAGATACAGCTTGTTGTGCCTTTAAATGGCTTCTACCGTATTGCCTTTAAATGGCTTCTACTGTACAGCCAGTGAGTTGCCATGGTAACGGCTTCACTGTACTCCACAAGGGGGCTCCCTCTCGTAAGGGAGAAAATCCAACATTAGAAATTACGTTTGGTCCGGGGTTATTTTTGAGGACAAATGTATGGATTAGGATAAATAAATGCCCGGGTGACGCCGGGTTATCAGCTAGTTTACTTTATTATGCCAGGTTTCCGTTTCCTTTTATTAAAATTATACCTCTATATAAAATACCTAGCTAAATTTCTTGTCTGCAGGCCAACATGGCAGCCAAGTGGATTTCCCAAGAGACATTTGATGATGTGGTACAGGAAAATATTGTTGAGTTTGGAATGGATCCAGAAGAGGCATTGAATGAAGCCATCCAGCAGTTTGAATCTCAAGGTATGGTATGAAGGGATGGGAATATTCACCTACATGAAATGTCATCTTTTTTAGACATAGGCACCTGTGCCAGCAGTCACTTGGCTTCCCAAGAAAATTGGCAATCAGGGAAAAAATTCCCCCAATATGAAAATGATCTGAATTTTCTTCTAAAAATAAGTATTGTTAAAATAGTCACAGCATATCAAAATGTTATTGTGTGAATACAGTACGGCCATTCCCCAAAATGCTGGAATAATTTGAGCACCATCTTATAAAAGTCATTTGCCTTGACCGTATAGTCACCCCAAAGAGAAAATAAGTTACTAATTGATAATACCAAATATCTTAATTGTCAAGAGGTTCCTCAGTGAGCTTTTTTTTTAGGTGGTGGACAAGTGTTCCTATTTTTTTTTTAAAAAAATAGGCTTTCGCCCATCATGGTCAGTCTTCCGTACAGCTTTTATCAGATTGGCCTCTTGGCTGGCTCTAAGGGACCTAAAATCCATTGCGTTTAGAAGGGCACAAGAGGAGAATGGCTCTGTAAATACTCAACTGATTCTGATACATCCTTTTTATCTCTCCTTTAGGCGTAGATTTAATTAATATAGTAAAGGTGGTACCCAGTCCAGCTTCAGAGAATGGTCAAGAACAGAAGCACATGGTTTTACAGGTGAGTGAGATGATGCTCTTCAGGAAAGGGCTAGGGATTGTCCATCAGATCCAACACATAGATGTCATTAGCTCACCTTCCTATTTTCACATCGATCAGGTAGCTCTAGAGCAGTGACGGCTAACCTTTTTGTCGTTGAGTGCTGAAAGTGTGTGTGCTTGTGACAGCACCCATAAAGCAATGCGGGTGCGACACCCCCCTCCCCGTGCACCCCCCTCCCGCATGCACGGCGCACACACATCACGTCCTGATTTGGGCCTAGCAGGCCTCCCTGCAGCCTCCTGGGACCAGAAACGGGCTGTGGGGGGAGGCGTACCACCTGCGTCCTGTTGTGGGCCTAGCAGGCCTCCCTGCAGCCTCCTGGGACCAAAAACAGGCCATGGGTGGGGGAGGCGCACCACCCGCGCCCTGTTTTGGGCCTAGCAGGCCTCCCTGCAGCCTCCTGGGACCAACCACGGGCTCTGGGGGGAGGCGCATCACCCGCTCCCTGATTTGGGCCTAGCAGGCCTCCCTGCAGCCTCCTGGGACCAAAAACAGGCCGTGGGTGGGGGAGGCGCACCACCCGCACCCTGTTTGGGGCCTAGCAGGTCTCCCTGCAGCCTCCTGGGACCAAACACGGGCCGTGGGTGGGGGAGGCGCACCACCCGCACCCTGTTTTGGGCCTAGCAGGCCTCCCTGCTGCCTCCTGGGACCAAAAACAGGCCGTGGGTGGGGGAGGCGCACCACCCACACCCTATTTGGGGCCTAGCAGGCCTCCCTGCAGCCTCCTGGGACCAAACACGGGCCGTGGGTGGGGGAGGCGCACCACCCGCACCCTGTTTTGGGCCTAGCAGGCCTCCCTGCTGCCTCCTGGGACCAAAAACAGGCCGTGGGTGGGGGAGGCGCAC
Source organism: Natrix helvetica (assembly GCF_964273705.1). Classification (NCBI taxonomy): domain Eukaryota; kingdom Metazoa; phylum Chordata; class Lepidosauria; order Squamata; family Natricidae; genus Natrix; species Natrix helvetica. The sequence continues at coordinate 13,708,075 of NC_138548.1, forward strand.
CACCCACACCCTATTTTGGGCCTAGCAGGCCTCCCTGCAGCCTCCTGGGACCAAACACGGGACGTGGGTGGGGGAGGCGCACCACCCGCACCCTGTTTGGGGCCTAGCAGGCCTCCCTGCAGCCTCCTGGGACCAAAAACAGGCCGTGGGTGGGTGGGGGCACAGCACCCGCACCCTATTTTGGGCCTAGCAGGCCTCCCTGCAGCCTCCTGGAACCAAACACGAGCTGTGGGGGGAGGCGCATCACCCGCTCCCTGTTTTGGGCCTAGCACGCCTCCCTGCAGCCTCCTGGGACCAAAAACAGGGCACAGGGGGGCATGCTGCACCACCACCCCATGCTTCCTCCACATGCGCTCATGATTTCTCCTGCATGTGCACATCTCCCGCATGCGCCCCCCCGCCAATGCACAGCAGAGACCCGAAAATCAGATGGCTTGTGGGAGACGTGCATGCATGCGCGGTGGAACTGAGCTGGGGTGACGGCTCATGTGCCCGCAGAGAGGGCTCTGTGTGCCACCTGTGGCACGCCTGCCATAGGTTCACCATCATGGTGCTAGGGACTCATAAACATAGCACTGTGGATACAGGTTTCCCTTCATTTATTGCTTGCTCATTGGAAGCTAAATTCCTGTGGAGATTCTCAGTCATCCAGGTCATGGTTGTCCCAAAGGTGTTTTTTTCTTCTGGCAAAGAAACCAGAAAGTCCAGTTGCCTCTTGAAAAAAGCACCTTTGGAAGTTAGATCTTTGTGTAAGTTGCCCTAAAATATATAAGCTCCATGAACTAGCCTTCTTTAACCTGATTTTTGTATTGTGTTGCTTATATATTTATTAAAAATATGCACAAGCACCTTTTTTTCAGACAGACCTCACAAGGTTGTTTGCGTAAAATCAATAAAATAATAATAATATGTAGAGTTTAAAAAAACGGCAAATAATGGAATATTTTAAAAGCTGCTTTAGAAGTCCTAGAGCAGGGGTGTCCAAACTTGGCAACTTTAAGACTTGTGGACTTCAACTCCCAGAATTCCCCAGCCATGCTGGCTTGGGAATTCTGGGTGTTGTATCCAAACTTGGGAACTTCGACTTGTGGACTTCAACTCCTAGAATTACCCAGCCATGCTGGCTTGGGAATTCTGGGTGTTGTGTCCAAACTTGGGAACTTTAAGACTTGTGGACTTCAACTCCCAGAATTCTGGGAGTTGAAGTCCACAAGTCTTAAAGTTTCCCAAGTTTGGATGCCCCTGTTCTAAGGTTTAAAGAAAAACAGAGGAGCATGCAAAACATGGAGAGAAAAGATGCAAATGAACAGAACGTACTGAAGCCGCTGCCATCTGTGCATCCTCCAACTCTGGAAAGGACTTTAGATGGTTTTTTCCCCCCGAATGACTGCAGAATCAAAGAGGAGGAGGATGCAGTGCAGAGAATAAGATAAAGATTCCACTCTCTTTCCCCTCCCCCCTTGTTCTTCTATAGATATTGGACTGTCTCCAGAAAGCCGTGATCGATGCGGATTCGAGCAAGGTGGACGAATCTTTAGTGAACTTTGCCAGGCAGTGCAGGCAGGAGCTGTCAGTCCGTTACCTGGCTGCCCAGAAAGGTGCCTACCTTGCAGTCCTGGCTGCTTGTCGGCTGGCATCGGAAGAGCGGTGCTCTCTTTTAAAAGCCCTCCAAGCCCTCTCTGCCCTCCTGGATGGCCAGCCTGACCTCCTCGATGTGCCCGGGCAGGAGCTGTTGCTGCGAGTGCTGCAGGAGAGCCGAGATGACGCTGACCTCACTTTGGCTGGCGTCCGTTGCATCCGATATGCTTGCCTGAAACATGAGCAGAACCGCCAGGATCTTGTGAAAGGGGGCATCCTTGCCCTACTGTCCGAGGCTATAGTCCGGCATGGGGACAGGGCAGACGTCGTCCGGGAGGCCTGTTCAGGGCTTCGCATCATGACCTTTGATGATGACATCCGGGTGCCCTTTGGCCATGCCCATGACCATGCCAGGATGATTGTGGCTGAGCATAACGGCTTGAGAATCCTGATAGAGGCAGCCAAAGGTAAAAACATCTCCCTGTTCACACGTTCTCTCTCTCTCTCCCTCCCTCCCTCTCTCCTTCCCCCTCCTTCTCTCTCTCTCTCTCTCTCTCTCTCTCTCTGTCTCTCTGTCTCTCTCTCTCTCTCTCTCTCTCTTTCTTTATGCTCCAGGACAGGGACGTCAATTGCATGATACAGGCCTGTTAAGTATATCTCCTTTTGGAGACTAGAGTTGAGTAGCAGAAGGTAGCAAGGAATGTGCCGCTGAATAGTCACGCTATCAGTCACATCTGCCGAAGTTAAAACAAGGATAACTTTATTTGTTTGTTTGTTTATTTGATAAACGTTCTCCAAAAACAAGTGATAAGTAGTCTTGAATTATATACACAGTCTATGATACAACACGTTGGTTTACAGATGCTCAACTCACGATTCACCATGTAGACAGGTAACTAACATACAGAGTAGCCACCATCCAATAAACAGTATTCAACCCCAATAACTATATATAAGGTCTTGATTACTATCTTTAAAGCGCTCCATGGCACAGGACCTAGTTACCTGCGGGATCGCATCCTCCCACATACATCCCTGCGGCCAATCCGCTCTCACAGGGAGGGCCTTCTCCAGGTGCCGTCCACTAGGCAATGCCAGCGGGCGGCGCCAAGGAGTAGGGCCTTCTCTGTGATGGGCCCAACCCTCTGGAATGACCTCCCCCCCGACATTAGAACCACCATGGACTTCCGCTCCTTCCGACAAAAATTGAAGACTCACCTGTTTCGATTAGCAGGCCTGGCATAATTATAATTGTTACAACTGCTACCTCCTGGAAGTATACTCTCAACTGGTTATTTTAAGGGTAGTGTTTTAAATCAAAGTGATTTTAGGGCTTTTAGAGCCATATTTTATTCTTCTATACAGTTCTTCTTTTAATTTTTAACCTCCTCCATGTGTATATGTATATTTGTATTTATATTTATATTTGTACTTATTATTTGTTATGTGTTGTGTGGACTGTACACCGCCCCGAGTCCCTTTTTGGGAGAGGGGGCGGTTTAGAAATGCGAAGAATAAATAAATAAATAAATAAATAAATAAAACAAGGCCCACTATTTCTCTTTCTGTATGACTTCTTTCCCCCACCCTTAATGTTCTGACCGAGGCTTCCCAAGAGCATGAAGCCAACTCCTTGTCCCGACAAAAACCCCTTTTATTAATTGATTGTGAATTCTACTCATTCACATCCAGCAAAGTATTTCAAGGGAGGATTTACAGTCACAGACCTTATCTGGCTTGGAGAGCTGACAGGCCGATATCTGCAAAACATGGCAAGGAGTCTCAGAGAGTCACAAACCAATTAAGCGAACTAATTGTCTCCTGCAAACTCCACTCCCCTTTCGCGCCTCTTTTATTTCCTCTGGGAGGGGCCATTCATCATCCACTTGTCGGCCTTTGTTCTTTAGCTATTCTCTTTGTCTGGCAGCTCTGCACATGTGCACAGGCTCCAGCTGTTCGTCTGCCTCATTGATGTCTGACTCTGAAGGCAGCTGATAACTGGCATATGGCCCTGGCCCCCTCTCTGCCTCCGACACAGAGCCCTCATCAGAGTCTTCCCCAGACTCCAGGACTGGCCCATATTCCTCCCCTACCTCCTCACTGTCCGAATCTGCTGCCAGCTCTGCTGGCCGCTGGTGGGCCACAACACTTAAATATGCTATAATCTCCAGTTGTTGTGGGAGGAGAAGTGAGGAGGCTGGCAAGTTAAGAGCCCTTGCAGAGATGCAGACCTGAACCCCACCCCACCCCAAACTCCTGAAGCCCTTATCTGGCTGCCCCCAAGAGAAGGCAGTCAGTCCGGCGAGATTCTTGTTTAATCGTCAAATAGGGTAGCAGCGAAAAAGAAGGTAACAGGCAACCGTACTGATGCTTTGTCTTTTTCTCTTTCTCCTGTTCAGCCTTCACTGATGACTGTAGTGTTTTGAGTGAAATCTGTGCCACTCTGGCACGTTTGTCTGTCCGGAATGAATTTTGCCAGGAGATCATGGACCTTGGAGGCTTAAACTTCATCGTGGCACTGTTGGCAGACTGCATTGACCACCAGGTACTCAGATAGCAATAAATAGCATGACTGCAACGGATTATTTCGTTTCTTTAGCTCAGTATAGTGAAGACTGTTGGTCAGTATAGCAGCTATTCATGCCTTCAAACAGAGGAGGATCCTTCATTCCCCGTGTTGCTTAATAAACGATGCTTACGGCTCAGGAACAAGCAATGTCGTAGTTCTCAGGGCTCTTAACTGTCAGCTATCACCCCCTTCAGCAAGGCTGAAGCCACTTAGATCAGTGGCCACCAACTGGTGGTCTGTGGATCACTGGTGGTCCGTGAGAAAATGTTGGTGGTCTGCAAAAAAATTGTTTGCATTTCTTTATGTTGCACTAAACTAGGAGTCCTCAAACTACGGCCCTTGGGCTGGATACGTGCAATGAACGCTTGTGTTGCTGCAGAACTTCGGGGTCTTTTTGTGTGGGTCGGAAGGGGGCAGAAATTCCCACTTGGGTCTGCTTTGGCCTCCTAGTGTAGGGCTTTGGGCAAAGGCTGGAGGGAAGTGATGCTGGTGGCGAAGAGCCGGAGGGCCTTGTTCCAATGGTCTGGAACCGGCTGACCATCTCAGCCAGCAGAGCCTCCAGGTGCCAGTACTTGGCCTTGCACTCCCACAGGTCTTCCCTCTGGAAAGCCTATGCTCCTAGTCCTCAGTGAGATGCTTCTGCTGAGCCTCCTTCTCGGTCAAATCCAATTTGAACTGAGCTGTTTTGCCAACTCTTTCTCATGGTGGCTGCTTAGCTCCAGCAACTGCTTCCTGTTGGGGCCCTAAGGAGCCCGGGTGGGCAGGCGAGGAGTGGCTGGGAGGGGAGGGGTGAGTAGAGGCCATCGAGGTGCCCCTCGATGAGTGACATTGAGTTGGCCACACCCACCCAGTCACATGACCACCTAGCCACGCCCATCCAGCTGGTCATTAGGCAAATCATATTAGTGGTCTGCGGGATTTATAATTATGAATTTAGTGGTCCTTGAGGTCCGAAAAGTTGGGGACCCCTGACTTAGATAAGTTCACAAGAAAAGCCATGAATCAAGAACGAATAATGCATGCTGAACAAAATTTTGCCGTAACCAAAAGGATCTTAGCGACTGTAGTTAATCCCAAAGATGCTTTTTCAAAAGGCAACTGGACTTTCTTTGTTTTTCATTGAAAATGTTTCGCTTTTCATTCAAGAAGCTTCTTCACTTCTGAAGAACTGAACTAAAGAAGCTTCTTGGATGAGAAGCGAAACATCTTCAGTGAAAAACAAAGAAAGTCCGGTTGCCTTTTGAAAAAACATCTTTGGGACAACCATGATCTGGATGACTGGGAATCTCCATAGACAACTGTTGTCAGTCCAGAACAAGTTCATTTTAAAGAGAATAGGCTCAAGCATTGGTGCGTTTACCTTTGCATTTTGCCCTACCTACAGTACAGTTTGACTAGCTGTCTAGTTTCCATCCAGGGGTGGGTTCCTGCCAGTTCTAACTTCTTCTATAGAAGATGTTCCACAAATCTACCATGCTGTTTAGAACTGGTTCCAGCTCCCTCCCTCGCCCATCCGCACCATGCTTGCCCCGCCCACCGCTCACTGATTGGCTGGCTCACCAATCCCCCCGCCCGCCTCTAAGAGTCCTATCTAAACCATAAAGTCTTAAAGCTGTCAACTTTGAACACCCCTGGGGTTTTTTTTTCTAAAGGGTTAGGGGTGCAAGGGTCTTGTAACTTGACAGCTTTAAGACTTGCACACTTCAATGCCAGAGTTCCTGAGCCAACATTTTGGTTGCTAAGCAAGAGCGTTGTTAAGTGAGTTTCACCACATTTTATAAGTTGGCCACACCCACCCAGTCACATGGCTCGCAAGTTGGCCACGCCCACCCAGTTACATGGCCAGCAAGCCACTCCCACAAAGCAGGCCACACCTACAGAAGAGGTTTTAAAAAAATTTGAAACCCACCACTGTTTCCATCCCTTCATTTTTGAAATGATTCAACTTGTCTTAGTTGGTCAATTGACTCTGCCATACTTTCTGTCTGTTTTGGAAGTGACAAGGCTGCTGTTAATAAGGTTTTGATTGTGGGAAAGAAGGTATCTTAAAATAGTTAGAGCCTGTTTCAAGGCTTACATCCGTGATGGCGAACCTATGGCAAGCGTGCCACAGGTGGCACGCAGAGCCTTCTCTGCGGGCATGCAAGCCATCGTCCCAGTTTAGCTCCATCCCACATGTGCACGCAATCTTTCTGTGGGTCTCTGCCGCACATGCGGGAGATGTAGGCGCATGTGTGGGAGGGGAGCCACATACACTTGGGGCGAGGGGGCAGCGCATTGCCCCTGTGACCCATTTTCAGTCCCAGGAGGCTTCAGGGAGACCTGCTACACCCAAAGTGGGGCACAGAGCGGTCGTGTGCACAGAGCGGGGTGGGGTGGGGGTTCACGCTTTTGGAACAAAAGGACAAAAAGGCAGCGATTACAAAAAGCCATCACTGGCTTACATTATACTTTTAAATAAATAAATAAATAAATAAATAAATTTGTGTGTCTCCCACCGCAGAATACCAAGACAAGGGTCACCCATTTGGAAGTGTCTGCAACAAGAGAATTTGCAAGCCCCTGAAAGGAGCCCACTGGAAACCGAGATCTTTTGACCTTCAGAGTCAAGTGATTGGATTCCTATAACACTTGAATCCCGCAGTAGCAATCCTGGTCTCACTTGTCTTAAGAACATGGAGGCCCATTGTGTATTGCTTTCGAAATGGTCTCTCTGCGCATGAAAAATAAGTTGAGCGTGCATCCCTCGTTGCAGCGAGACCCTCCCTTTTTTCATGGTCACTGAAAGGCTGGAGGCCAAATTTTCCGCTCAGTTATTTGGGACGGGTGGGGTTAAAAAGTACATAATGGAGGCTTTAGGTCTTGAAGAATGATGTCACCCATATCCAAGGGTGGTATTGAAAAAGGTTAGCAACCGGTTCTCTGCCTGGTTGCTGGGTGGGCGTGGGCATGGTGGGCATGGCCTACTCTGCCTCTGCACCATTTCGCCCTCTCCAGGTTTCGGAGGCATTCCTGGAGCCTCCGGGAGAGCAAAAACGGCCTTCCCCGGGCTCCGTTTTTGGATTTCCGGTACTTCCATGAGGCCTGTTTTTCGCCCTCCCAGAGCCTCCGGGCAGGCCCTGCACTTACCTGGCCTGATGAATGGCTGCTTTGAGACTCCTAGGAGGGGAGGAGTGGGGTGGGAGGGGCCAGCCAATCCTTGCAACTACCGGTTCGGTAAACCAGATGTAAAATCTAACACCCATTTCGCCCGAACTGGTGCAAACTAGCTGAATCCAACCCCTGCCCATATCGCTGTATAAAATATGCCAGGAATGGGGGACAGACATTGATCGACCCCATCTGGAAAAGTTTTTTAGAGCATTTAACGGCACCATTTTTACTCCATATTTTGCCAAAGGGGAATAAAGAATATTGGCCGAGGTTACCTCTGGTATAAAAGTCATTTAAGGGCAGGGAGTTCTCAGGTGTATCCCACAAATTGCGCATCTCCCTTTACAGGAGCAGAAATAATTTATAGATCGCTTTTTCAGTGGTACTAATAAAAGACGATCCATATTCTTGATTGTTCTACTTCCCCTTTTATCAGAGACTGAAGGGGGAGAGAAGGATATTGCTATGGCTTTTATCTGTTCCAAATGTCTAACTCTTTCCGGTTCATTTTCTTTTTTAAACTCTCATGCGTATGCTGGGTTCCTTAAGGATCAGGGGTGTCCAAACTTGGCAACTTTAAGACTTGTGGACTTCAACTCCCAGAATTCCCCAGCCAGCTCTGGCTGGGGAATTCTGGGAGTTGAAGTCCACAAGTCTTAAAGTTGCCAAGTTTGGACACCCCTGCTTAAGGACTCTTTCTCATTCTGTTTGCAAATTGTAGGAGCTGGTGAAACAGGTGCTCAGTGCTATCCGGGCCATTGCAGGCAACGACGATGTAAAAGATGCCATTGTCAATTCGGGAGGGACTGATCTCATCATTTTGGCCATGAGTCGCCATCTTGGCAACCCGCAGGTAGGTTGAGAACATGGGAGTGTTTACACCCAGAGAAAGTAGCTCCGTTTCAGGTGGTCTAATTAGCTACTCCTGGATCTGTTCCCTCACTTGGCATCTCTGCTATTGTTGGTAGCAGAGACTTGGCTTGCATACATCCGAACTAGACTGTGCTAGTTCTCTGTGTCGTATAATATATGTGGGTATATACCGTATTTCTCGGAGTATAAGATGCACCTTTTTCCCTCAAAAAAGAGGGTGAAGATCTGGGTGCCTCTCATACACGGAATACAGCATTCTGGCTTCCTGAAACCTTGCCCCCTTCACCAAAATGGCCGTGCATAACCTTTAGGAGGCTTCCAGAGTGCTCCTGGGGGTTGGGGGGGGGCAAAAATGAACGAAAAACAGGCCGATTTTTGCCCCCAGCTTGCAGGAGCACTCTACAAGCCTCCTAAAGGCTATGCATGCCCTTTTTTAAAAAAACCAACAAACGGGCCGTTTTTGGGAGGTCTGCAGAGTGCAAAACCTCTTTTTTATTTGCCTCTTCAAAACCTTGGTGCATCTTATACTCTGAAAAATACGGTACATAACTTTGTATTTATTTTGTCATGTTTATGTAGTGTATATTGGAGGTGGAGACCCTTTGAGAGCGGTATGCAATGAAATTTCATTTTAATGTATGACGATTATTTCTTTCAAAGTGACATTCATTCATTCATTCAAAATTCAGTCTCATCCAAAGTGACAATAAAGGTATTGTTCTATTCTATTCTGTTCCATTCCATATTCTACTCTACTCTACTCTATTGCCATCAAGTCCATCTGTTGAACAACTTAACAGGAACAACTCAGAAGTTCTGGGAGTTAAAGTCCACAAATCATAAAAGGGCCATAGTGCCCCATCCATGGTTCAGACCATCCCAGCTTGCTTCTGTCCATGGTTTAAAAGGTCCTGGCTTAACACATGTATGAGCTCAGACATGGAATGTTTCAGTATTTGAAAGGTATGTAGGATTTTGCTAACAGCTCTTACTGCTCCTTGCCGCCAGGTGTGTGAACAGAGTTGTGCAGCATTGTGTATGCTAGCATTGCGCAAGCCAGAGAACTGCCGAGTCATCATGGAAGGCGGGGGAGCCTTGGCAGCTCTGCAGGCCATGAAGACGCACCCCAGGGAAGTTGCCGTGCAGGTGATGTCATTATTCCCATACCACAGCTGCTGTCATGCTTTTCAGCTAGTCCATTTAGATAGATAGATAGATGATAGATAGATAGATAGATAGATAGATAGATAGATAGATAGATAGATAGATAGATAGATGATAGATAGATAGATGATAGATAGATAGATGATAGATAGATAGATAGATAGATAGATAGATAGATAGATAGATAGATAGATAGATGATAGATAGATGATAGGTGATAGATAGATGATAGATAGATGATAGATAGATAGATAGATAGATAGATAGATGATAGATAGATGATAGATAGATAGATAGATAGATGATAGATAGATGATAGATAGATAGATAGATAGATGATAGATAGATAGATAGATGATAGATAGATAGATAGATGATAGATAGATAGATAGATGATAGATAGATAGATAGATAGATAGATAGATAGATAGATAGATAGATAGATAGAGACAGACAGACAGACAGACAGACAGACAGACAGGCATTTTTACTTTCTTTTTTCTCTTTACTTTCCCCCCCTTTCTCCCTTTGAAAACTGGGAGGTCACAAGTTCTAGTTCCACCTTAAACATGAAAATCAGCTGAGTGGGTTTCCCCAATGCCTTTGATGGGGGGCAAACAGGAAGGCAGCTTCCACCAGAAATTTCTATGAGGGAAAAATCAGAAACGGTTGCCATAGCTACAGATCGGTTCTACAACATGATTTTTCTGTTTTGCAAAAGGAACCCTCCCTGTGAACGCGCGCAAGTGTCTGTCTGTCTATCATTCATTTATTAGCAATTAAGAATCCGTCTATCCGCCGTAGGTCATCCCTGGAAAGAAAAAATAACTCCTTTGGCTTTATAGCTTTAACAGGGAAATCTTTATTCTATCCTGGTGCCTTAGCCCGGAGACCAAACTGGCTTTTTAAAAATAAAGTTTCTTACATAGACCCGTGATGGTGAATCTATGACATGTGTGCCATAGGTGGCACGCGGAGCCATATTTGCCAGCACAGCAGCCCTCAGCTCTAGCATGTACTGATTTTCGGCTTTCTGGAGGGGCGGGGAAGGACATTTTCACCCTCCCCAAGCTTCAGGAAAGCCTCCGGAGCCCAGAGAGGGCAAAAAACAGACTCAACGGGCCAACTGGAAGTTAGGAAATGAACTTCCGGTTGGGCTGGTTTTTTTGCCCTCCCCGGAGGCTTTCCTGAAGCCTGGGGAGGGCGAAAAATGGCCCAATGGGTAAACTGGAAGTTTGCGAAGTTTCCCTGTGGGAAAAAGGTTAGCCATCACTGTTATAGACTCTATTAGTCCTGGATGATCACACTTGTCTTCCTTGTCACTGCGTTAATTGTTTGCTAGCCGAGCTGAAGAGTTACTGTGCAGGTCATAGGCCCTTATCAGCAATGATTTACTGCGCATGCTTCTTAACACGTTTCATATACATCACACATTTCAGAGACTTCTTTCCTTTTGTTCTTCTGTTCGTCTGCCAAGAAGGTGGATGATAATTGCTCTTGCCAAAATGTCACAATTAGATAGATTTGTTTATTTTTCTTATTTTCATATTAAAAGTTTTGTTTTCATTAGAACATGTTCTCGGGTTTTTATTTTTCGCTTTTTCTGAAGATATGCTGTTTGGAAAGCCGTCGATTCTAGACCTCGTTAGCTCAGGGTGAAATTTCCCCTGACATTCCTTCTCTTTCCTTTTCTCTCCAGAAGCAAGCTTGCATGCTGATTCGCAACTTGGTCTCGCATACTCAGGACTTCTCCCAGCCCATCCTGGAGATGGGAGCCGAGGACTTGATCATCGAAGCCCGAGCAGCCCATCGGGACTGTGATGACGTGGCCAAAGCTGCCTTGAGGGACCTGGGCTGCAAGGTGGAGCTGCGGGAACTCTGGACCGGCCAAAAAGGAAGCCTGGCACGTTGAAGTCTCATCCCACCCACCCCCTTCCATTGGGCAGCACCCGAGGATGCGGAGTAGGAGAGGGAAGCAAAGATCGGAATAAATCCAGACTGAGCAGTTGAGAGGGAGGAGAGTGTATTGATGCCTCTGGAGTTGGATAGGACTTAATTGCTGCAGCAGGAGGCCCTTCCTCCATACTCTCTTGCGTTTCAGCTTCTTGACCCAGGCTCCCTTTCCGCTGTGCTCTGTTGGCAGTGCCTACGAAGCGGCCCTTCTCTCAAAAACAAACAGGGCGGCAGTGCTGTGCCAACGATTCCGCCATGCAACCAGGCTTGCCACGCTCTAAAGGAAGGGAGACGCCTGCGGTGCGTGTATGAATCTCTTCAGCTGTACAAATTGCCTCAAAAAGATTTCGGCAACAAAAGAGAAGGGTGGAAGAGCAGGTGGTGGGAGCCACGTTTTGTTAATGTCTCTGAATACTTCCCTCTCCTGCCCGGCAGGTTTCTGTTACTCAACTAGGCCTTTGTTACTATGACAACCAGCTTCCTGCTGTAATGCTTCCATTCGTTTGAATGTGTGCTGCCTGAAGTCCTGATCTACTTTTTGTCCTCAGCCATTCCAGTTGTTTCCGTGTGCCATGGTGCTGTTCAACCATTGCATGCTGCCTTTTTTATTTTTCTCTTTAATTCAGGGGTGTCCAAACTTGGGAACTTTTAAGACTCGTGGACTTCAACTCCCAGAATTCCCCAGCCAGGCTGGGGAATTCTGGGAGTTGAAGTCCACGAGTCTTAAAAGTTCCCAGGTTTGGAGACCCCTGCTTTAATTGTTCCCTCCCTGCCCTCAATTTTTTTTTTTTTATAATAGTAAAAGTGTCACCTGGTTAGGGGCAAAAGAGAGGTTTGAATGGTGTGGGATCCTAGCATTCTATGCTTCATAAATATCTGTACTCCTTTTGAATATGTAATTAAATCAAGTTTCTAGCCCACAAGGGCTGTGGTTGGTGTGCGCTCCAAAGATGGTATTCAGCCGGTTCTGACAGGATCTGGAGAACCGATAACGGAAATTTTGAGTAGTTTGGAGAACTGGCAAATAGGCTGGCCCCGCCCTCACGCTGCCTCCCAGCTGATCTTCTTTTGTTGCCCTGAACAGGAGAACGGAGCTGGAAAGCAGGTTAGTGGGGGGTGGGGAGGGAATGGGGATTTTGCCCTATCCTTCCCCTGCCACACCGACAAAGCTACACCCACAGAGCCGGTAGTAAAAAAAAATTGAATCCCACCACTGGCACTGCACTCTTTCCCTTTTTCTGCCTTCCTCTCCCTGTTATTATTAAAATCCAGGATGAATTAGTTCTCCAAAATGGGACTGTTTAAAGAAACCAGTGTAATTTATGAAAATGGAAATGTTTTAACTTTTCCTTGATGTAGTTTGGGTTTTGCCGGTGCAAAAATTGCCAGATACCTTGTATAAAAATGTACACCACCCAATCCGTAGCCAGGTTGCTTCTATTGTGACCCTTTTGTTTTTTGTTTTCTTTTGCTCATAAACCAGAGTGATATTCTGTACATATACTTTATTCCTGGACATTATTGAACCAGATAGACGGGTGAAATGATTGTGATAGCCTAAAGTTGCAAACTCCCAACAGTGATTCCCTAGGTCAGTGATGGCTAACCTTTTTGTCCTCGCGTGCCAAAAGCGTGACAGTGGGAGCACGCGCGCCCACACCCATAATGCAAAGTGCGCGCAAGACCCCTCCCTGCATGCCCCTCCCCCATGTGGCTGCCGCGCCCCATTTTGGGCCTAGCAGGCCTCCACAAAGCCTCCTGGGACCAAAAACAGGGCATGCATGGCTGAGATCCGAAAATCAGCTGGCCAGTGGAAGGCATGCGCACATGTGCAGTGGAGCTTTAGCTGGGCGACGGTTTGCGTGCCCGCAGAAGGCTCCGCATGCCACCTGTGGCACGCATGCCATAGGTTTGCCATCACAGTCCTAGGTTCTCAAGTAAAGTCTTCCCTGTTGCCTGTTCTCTGATCCTCATGAATTAGTGATGTGCAGGATCAGTCCTGCTGCAAGGGAAGAATGATTCTCACGTTGAATTATATCCCTTTTCCTAAAGATCATCACCTTCCCAGTTCTTCTAATCAAAGGCCGATTTAAACAGGAAAGCATCTTTCATCAGCTGCAACTAGGTCAATATTGTTTATTGTGGCAGCTCATTTTCTTTCAGCGACTCTTTTATATCTGTTGCCTGATCCCCTTAACTGGAGGATCCAGCGCTTCCACTTGGACATTTCATATAATATTTTTTTTTCTGAAACGAGGCCTGCAGGAATTGGTGTGTGTGTGTGTGTGTGCGTGTGCGCGTACATATATACATACATGTATTTCAAGCTATTTAGCTCTCATCAGCTAGCCATACCCTTACTGGGATTTGAACCTGGGAAATATTTGGGGCAAGATCTCACTTGCCATCTTCGGGCTGCTGTCGGCTAGGCTTAAAATGTGAACAGAGCTGCCGTCTTACTGTAAATCTTGGTGGGAGGGGATGGGGTGCTGGCTTTGTTTCAGTAAGTGGAATGATTGGTTGTGTGGTTGTATCATGATTGGTAGATTGGTGCTGATTGGTGCTGGCTGTGTGTGCATTGTTGTTTTGTATTGTAATGGCCTGGGTGGTGGGTGGTGTTCGTTTGTTGACTAGGGCTGGTTTCCAGATGTTTGGTAGGCTCTGGAGGCCGGAAACACGCCTGTTTCCGGCCTTCCAGAACTTCCGGGAGGCCCGTTTTTCACCCTCTCCTGACTCCGGAAGCTTTTCTCAAGCCTCCAGGAAGACGAAAACGGCCTCCCTCAGGCTCCAGAGGCTCCCTGGAGGCCTGAAGAAAGCCCATTTCCAGCCTTCCGGAGCCTCTGGGAAGCCCATTTTTCGCCCTCCCCTAGCCTCTGCATGGGCCCTGCATTTACCTGGCATCCAAAACAGGCCGCGTGGAGGCTCCTGGGAGGGGCTGGGTGAGAGGGGCCATCCAGGAGTGGGATTTGGGGGTTTGCCCAACCGCGGCCATCCTCTTTAGGGGATCACCTGAACCCGGGCGAACCTCGAGCGGTCCGCCCCTGATCCTCTCCTCTTCCTGTAGTTCACAGGTGTCAAAGTGCTCAGTGTCATGTTGCCATCCTGTGACGTTTCGTGTGTTTTTTCCCTTCGTGGAGCTGGGTGGGCGTGGCCTGCGCATGACGCCACCAGTTTGACATCCCTGCTGTAGTCCAATCTATCTCAATATCACCAAGATGTGTGGACTTCAACTCCCAAAATTGAAATCCCAGAGACATCTGCTAGTATCTTTGTCTACTACCAGAAACGTACCATTTGTTTTTGACCAATGACACAGCCAAGAAGGTGGCTGCATTCTGGCAGTTTAAAGTTTGATCTAGACACAGAAGAAGAAGCACTCCCAGAATTCCCCAACTAGACTCTTCCTGTAGTCGAGCCTTTCTCAACCGCAGTTCAGGGGTGAGTTCCGGCTGCTGCTACTGCCAGTTCGCTCAGGGACATGCCATGTGCATGCTTGATGCACGCTACATATGCATGTGCGGTGCTAAAAACAATGTGGCGCATGCACAGAAGCAAAAAACAAGATGGCGCCACCGAGAGAACCGGTTCGGGGGCGTGGCAGGCCAAGTTACTACCTATTTGGCCAAACTGGTAGGAACCCACCTCTGCCTCAGTTTAATACGTGTGGATTTCAACTCCCAGAATTCCCCAGCCAGACCCTCCCCTTTTCCTGTAGCCCAGTGTTTCTCAACCTCAGTTTAATATGCGTGGACTTCAACTCCCAGAATTCCCCAGCCAGATTTTTTTTCCCTCCACATGGCTGGCTGAGGAATTCTTGGAGTTGAACTCTATGCATCTTAAACTTGCTGACCTTGCAAACATTGCTTTAGTCTGTGGAAATTCTTAGTCATCCAGACCATAGTTGTCTCAAAGGTGCTTTTTCAAAAAGCAATTCAACTGTTTTTTCCTTGAGGAACTTCTAATCAGCTTCCAATGAAGCTTTTTGGGGGGATAAAAAACAATTCGGTTGCCTTTTGAAAAAGCAACTTTGAGACTGCTATAGCCCAGGGGTCTCCAACCTTGGCAACTTTAAGACTTGTGGACTTCAACTCCCAGAATTCCTCACACCAAAGCTGGCTGAAGAACTCTGGGAGTTGAAGTCCACAAGTATTAAACGTTGCCAAGGTTGGAGACCCCTGCTATAGCCTACTTGACTTGTGGGGCAGCATAATAATTAAGTAGCCAGGACACTCCACCCAATACCCAATCTTCAGCGCCTTCACAGTGACAGCAAATATATATATATATATATATTCCACTCTTTCTTTTTTCCACTCTCCCGCTCTCTTTTTCGCACAAAAGAGGAAAGCAGAAGTTTTTAATGGAAAGCATCAGTTTCTGAAAAATATTTCACATCCCCCAAGGAGCTGTCTCCTGACTCTCCCCAGAGATGGGTGACAAAATATCACGGCGGCCTGGGGTGAATGCGGCTGCTGCGTTGAGTGAGCCACAGTCTTAGCCGAGAGGTTAGCGACTGCTCGCTGCCTCCCATTTCCGTTTCACCGCTGGTACTAGGCTGCGGCTGCGCCGATGGTGGTTTCTTGAAGATCTTCCAGACCCAGGAGACGATGGTGTGGAAGCTGAGACGGGAGGAGGCGGTGTGGGGCTTTGCAGAATCCGGGGGAGGCTCAGCTGCTATGGTGGAGCCCACAGCAGAAGGAAGCTGCCGAGGACTGGGGCTATTTTTTTCTTTTGTAGGTTGGACCTGCAAGACAATGAAAAAGCCACTTTCAACATCTGTCCATTAAAATCACAAATCTGTCTTTCTGCTCCATCCTTGGCATTGCTTGGCAAGGCCATGATGTCGCCAACCTGGATTGTGTGCTGTCAACCGGCATTGAGCCCAGATGAAATGGGTGGGGACACATCCTCAGAACGGATGGACGCATCACCAGTTCTTCTGTGGTGGACACGAGAAAAAGCCAGGCTTAATAGCAGTGACTGTGAGAGGGATCCACCTACTGTAAATACCGTGTTTCCCCGTAAATACAACAGGGTCTTATTTTCTTTTTACCTACAAAATATGGCTTGGCCTTTATTAGGGGAGGAAGGTTTATTGCTTTGGGGTTGCCTGCAGAGCATACAACCATAGAGCATACGCCCAGAGCGGCCACTGCCGAAAGACTCGGGTTGCAAGCCGCGGAAAAAGCCAGGCTGAGATGGCGGCGGTGGAGGTGCCCTGGCTCTGTAATGAGAGCTGGGCCATGCATCCTGAGGCTGGGAGGCGGGTGAGCGAGAGCAGAACAGCCGCTCGCGCAACCCCCCTCTCCAGCCGTGCAGAGCGCCATTCACTGGCATTTGGAAGGCGCCAAGCCGCGGGAGCCGGGCGGTGGCGAACAGGCGCTCACGCGGCTTGGCGATACCCCTAGGTCAGTGAATGGCGCTGTGCCTGGCTGCAAAGTGGGTTTGCCGGGTGGCTGCTCGTGAGCGTGGTCGCTTCATGGCTGTTGTGTTGCGCTGCTGCAACAGCGCAACACAGCCATTCGCCCATGAGGCTGCGCCCGGCTCTTTGGGAGCCCGCTTGCAAGAGAGCAGCCGCCCGGCTACCCCCCTCTTCAGCTGGCACCTTTGAGATACCGCTGGGTTGGTGAGTGGCGCTCTGCCTGGCCAGAGGTGGGGGGTTATATGCGGGGGAGGGGGGATTATACTTCTGCCCACCAGAAAAATGTGGCATGGCTGTATTATGAGGACATGTCGTATTTTCGGGGAAACATGGTATGAGCCAGCAGTGTGCAATGGCAGCCAAAAAGCCAATGCAATCCTAAATTGCATTAACAGAGGGATTCAATCAAGATCAAGGGAGGTACTAATACCACTCTATAAAGCCCTAGTAAGACCACACCTAGAGTACTGCATCCAGTTTGGGTCACCACACCATAAAAAAAGATGTTGAGACTCTAAAAAAAAGTGCAGACGAGAGCAACCAGGATAATTAGGGGACTGGAGGCTAAAACATGAAGAACAGTTACAGGAACTGGGCATGGCTAGTGAACAGAAGGACCAGGAGAGACATGATAGCAGTGTTCCAATATTTGAGGGGCTGCTACAGAGAGGAGAGGCTCAAGCTATTTTCCATAGCACCCGAAGGAAAGCCTCTGAATCCCGGGTAAGGCAACCACCCTCCCCGCGGTGCAGGAGGCTGACTAGGCTTCGCCCACCCAGCCACCGGGCAGGGCACCCCTTGGTAATAAGATTTTTGAAGCCCACCCCTGATGCCAGGCATCAATTAAACCTGCTAGAACCCTTCCAGAGTCTCTGCATGGGGTTCATACAGACCTGGTCGTCCTCCCTCGCTTGCTCTGTGCGATAGCAGCGGATCCCTAGAGATCCCGCCTTGGCCTCTGGACTCGGGGGCAGTGAGCGCTGGTCCTGGAGCAGCGGCTTTAGTTCCATGGCGGTGGCCTGCTCCTTCTCATCTGCTTGGCTGCTTCTGTGCTTCCGTTTCTGGGGAGATTTCCTGCTGAGGTTGGCCGTGGGCAGCAGGAGGTTATTCCGTGGTAGTGAGGCTGGTGGCTCTTTGGAGGTTTTGAGCCTTGCGCTCGACTTGTAGGGGGAGCTCCCTGGGGTGCGGGGTTTCAGCGTTCCCTCTTGCTCCTTCCGAGCGCTCCCTGACTCTTGGTCACTGCTGGATGGCCTCAAACGCCTCCCTCCAGGTCCTTCCAGCTTTCTCCCACCAGATCCAGGCCTGGAGCCCCCGGTTGGTTGGCGGTGGGGAGAATCCTGGAGAGCCACTGGTAATACCTTAAGCTCTTTCGTGTTATTATTTACTTCCGTTCCTCTTTTCTCCCTGCCGACAGTTTCTTCCTCCAGACACCCATCGCATTGGACACTGGCATCGCAGGGACGTCCTTTCTCCTGGCTGGGGCTGCTCGTGTTGGAAGGCTGGTAGCGGGGGAACTCCACATAGGTTCGATAGCAGGGATAATAGCCGGTGGAAGCACTGGATTCTTTTAAAAGGGCTTCCTCATCACACAGATAGTAGCCCTCGTGGTCCACGCAACTGCTGTCCAGGCAGCTGGGCTTGGAAGGATTGGTGTTTGTCGTGAGTTTTCCATCAGATTCAAAACTATCTATCAAAGATACCTGAAAGAAAGACACTTCGTTTTAAATAAATATTACTTGACACGGACCGTTATAACTTTGGGTAGGTCAATACAATACAATACAATAAAATAGAATAGCAGAGTTGGAAGGGACCTTGGAGGTCTTCTAGTCCAACCCCCTGCCTAGGCAGGAAACCCTACACAGTTTCAGACAAATAGCTATCCAACATCTTCTTAAAGACTTCCAGTGTTGGGGCATTCACAACTTCTGGAGGCAAACTGTTCCACTGATTAATTCTTCTAACTGTCAGGAAGTTTCTCCTCAGTTCTAAGTTGCTTCTCTCCTTGATTAGTTTCCACCCATTGCTTCTTGTCTACCCTCAGGTGCTTTGGAGAATAGTTTCACTCCCTCTTCTTTGTGGCAACCCCTGAGATATTGGAACACTGCTATCATGTCTCCCCTAGTCCTTCTTTTCATTAAACTAGACATACCCAGTTCCTGCAACCGTTCTTCATATGCTTTCGCCTCTAGTCTCCTAATCACCTTTGTTGCTCTTCTCTGCACTCTTTCTAGAGTCTCCACATCTTTTCTACATCGTGGTGACCAGAACTGAATGCCATATTCCAAGTGTGGCCTTACCAAGGCATTATAAAGTGGTATTAACACTTCACGTGATCTTGATTCTATCCCTCTGTTGATGCAGCCTAGAACTGTGTTGGCTTTTTTGGCAGCTGCTGCACATGGCTGGCTCATATTTAAATGGTTGTCCACAAGGACTCCAAGATCCCTTTCACAGTTACTACTATTGAGGAAGGTACCACCCATACTATACCTGTGCATTTAGTTTTTCTTGCCTAAATGTAGAACCTTACTTTTTTCACCTAAATTCACCAATTTAGGTCAGCTAAATTGGAAATGGTCATGAAATTGTCAGCGTGGGAATAAGAGATGGGGCCAGAGCGGTCTGACACTTATCAGCTGCCTTCAGTGTCCAACATCAGTGGGGCAGAAGGACAGCTGGAGCTTGTTCCCAGTGTGCACATGTGCAGAGTTGCCAGACGAAGGGAACAGCTAAAGAACAGGGGTCGACCTGGGAGTAAAGCCACAGGTGGATGATGAATGGTCCCTCCCATTGGGAATAAAAGAGGAGCGAAAGGGGAGGGGAGTTTGCAGGAGACAATTAGTTCAATTCCTTAGAATGAAGATCTATTCTTGACTTCTTGCCTAGTAATTGCTGCTACAGCATGGCGTTTTGAAGATATCAGCCTGGCAACTCTCCAAGCCTGGTCAAGGTCTGTAGTTGTGAAATCTCTTGAAAGACTGTTTGCCGGGACTTTGCTGGAGAGGAATTCCCTTTAAAACTAAATAAAAGGGGTTTTATTGGGACAAGGAGTCGGCTTCGTGCTTTTGGGAAGCCTAGGTCAGAACAGCACCTTAGAAGTACAGGTAATCCTCAACATACGACCATGGAACCCCACATTTCTGTTACTAAGTGAAACATTGGTCAAGTGCACGTTGCCCCATTTAATGATTTTTCTTGCCACAGTTCCTAAGTGAATCACTGCAGTTGTTAGATTAGTAGCCCAGTTGTTCAGTGAATCTGGCTTCCCCATTGGCTTTGCTCGTCAGAAAGTCTCAAAAGGTGATCACATGATCTTGGGTCACAGCAAACGTCATAAATATGAATCAGTTGCCAAGCGTCCACATTTTGATCACATGACCATGGGGATGCTTCAATGGTTATAAGTGTGAAAAACGGTCACGTCACATTTTTCAGTGCTGCTGTAACTTTAAACGGTCACAAAACGAAGGGTTGTAAGTTGAGGACTACCTGTGGAGATAGTCTTTGACGTCCGACCTCAATTGAGATCAATATTAACATTGCTAAGCAAGGCAGTTGTTCAATGAGTCGCACGCAATTCATGACTTTTTTGTTGCCAATGGTTGTTAAGTGAGTCACTGCAGTTGTTAAGCAAATCCAACTTCCCCATTGACTTGGTTTGCCAGAAGCCAGCAGGGAAGGGCAAACATGGCAAACATGGGATACATGCTACAACCATCGGAAGTACAGGCCAGTTGCCAAGCACCCGAATGATTTTGAACACATGACTACGGGGATGCTGCGTTGGTTGTACATGTGAAGACTGAGGTTGTAATTGTAAGTAACCTTTTACGGTGCCATTGTAACTTCGAATCAGGGGTCTCCAAAGTTGGCAATTTTAAGACTTGTGGATTTCAACTCTCAGAGCTCCTGGCTGGAGAACTCTGGGAGTTGAAGTCCACAAGTCTTTAAAGCTGCTGGCTGAGGAACTCTGGGAGTTGAAGTCCACAAGTCTTAAAGCTGCTGGTTGAGGAACTCTGGGAGTTGAAGTCCACAAGTCTTAAAGCTGCTGGCTGAGGAACTCTGGGAGTTGAAGTCCACAAGTCTTAAAGCTGCTGGTTGAGGAACTCTGGGAGTTGAAGTCCACAAGTCTTAAAGCTGCTGGCTGAGGAACTCTGGGAGTTGAAGTCCACAAGTCTTAAAGCTGCTGGTTGAGGAACTCTGGGAGTTGAAGTCCACAAGTCTTAAAGCTGCTGATTAAAGAACTCTGAAGTCCACAAGTCTTAAAGCTCCTGGCTGGAGAACTCTGGGAGTTGAAGTCCACAAGTCTTTAAAGCTGCTGGCTGAGGAACTCTGGGAGTTGAAGTCCACAAGTCTTAAAGCTGCTGGCTGAGGAACTCTGGGAGTTGAAGTCCACAAGTCTTAAAGCTACTGGCTGAGGAACTCTGGGAGTTGAAGTCCACAAGTCTTAAATTTGCCTACGTTGGAGACCCCTGCTTTGAATGATCACTAAATTAATGGTTGCAAGTTGAGGACTACCTGTATCATTTCTCCTGGGTTGAAGTAAGCTGATTTTGAAGAAAAACTGGACAATGGATGCCCCATGTGGGTGTGGCACCTTTCACTATTCTAAGTGGGCCACCTTTTGAGACTGCACAGAGCACCCTGGGATGTTCCACGCTGCCCCCAACTCAACTGCAGTGGTGAATATACCATTCCTCATGAAAAAGTCATGAATTTCTAGGGCAGTGTTTCTCAACCTTGGCGACTTTAAGTCCTGTGGACTTCAACTCCCAGAATCCCCCAGCCAGCTGTGGTGGCCAAGTGCTAAGGCAGGACTTCCCTCAGACCAGAGGTGGGTTGTTCCTGGTTTGGCCAAACCTATAGTGGAATTCAGGCCTGGGTCGCAGAATATAATCATAAAACCACACACACGCATTGGCAATATGCCCGCTGCAACTGGTACCATCTTCAAAGGCAGCCCTGTGTAGAATTTGTGGTAGTAGTCATGATATTGGATAACTACTTGCCTGAAATGGTATAGGGCCATGATGGCAAACCTATGGCACTTGTGCCATAGGTGGCACACAGAGCCCTCTCTGTGGGCACGTGCGCCGTTGCCAGCTGCTCTTCTGGCTTCCGGCACATGAATCTGCACTGGCCAGCTGGTGCACTGAAAAACGGCCTGAAAACAGCCAAAAACCAGGCCATTTTTCAGCCTGAAAACAGCCTGAACAACAGCCTGAAAATGGTTCAAAATGTGTGCACCAGCCAGCTGGTCTTTGGGTTTCCAGCGTTCCGGCACACACACACATGCAACAGTGGTGGGTTCCTGGCGGCATCCACATGGACGCAGCACACACATGCGCCTTAGTGCCTCCGTGAGCCTCTGCGATGCTCCAGCTGCTCAGCGGAACGTTGTGCAGGTTCTGTACGTGCCATGCGTGGAAGCACCGAAGACCTAAAAGACCGGTAAGGAGCTCTGGCAGGCAGGTGGGACCTCCGGAGCACCGTACCAGAACGGTATCTGATGCTCCGGGCAGGCTCCGGTATGTGCGTACCCACCACTGACATTCAAGCACGTTCTGCTAGGTTCACCATCACTGGTATAGGGTTTCCTGCCTAAGCAGGGGGATGGACTAGAAGACCTCTAAGGTCCCTTCTCCCAAAGGTGTTTCTTCAGTCTCCATAAGACATCCAAGGTCCTTTCTATTTCTATTTCTGTTTCTATTTCTATTCTCAGTGCTAATGAACAGAAAAGAGCCTTCCTGGTTTGGGTAGGGCAGTAACTGGTCCACTAGCTAAAGTTGGGTAAATAGAGGTAGTCCTTGACTTACAACAGTTCATTTAGTGACCATTCAAAGTTACAACGGCGCTGAATAAAGTGACTTATCACCGTTTTTCATGGTTATGACTTTTGCATTATTCCCCATGATCACGTGATCAAAATTCAGACGGTGGTTCATATTTATGACTGTGTTCCAAGGTCACGTGATCTGCCAAGCAAAGTCAATGGGGAAGCCAGATTCATTTAACAACCGGGTTACTAATTTATCAACTGCAGTGATTCTCTTAACAATGGTGGCAAGGAAGGTCGTAAAATAGAGCAAAACTCACTTAACAAATGTCCCATTTCACAACAGAAATGTTGGACTCAATGTCGGTCATAGGTTGAGGACTACTCCTGACCATGGATTTCACCTGCTATTCCAGTGTGAATCGCAGAGAATTCCTAAGTCTTTTTTGTGCAGGAGTCACCAACCTCTGAGGTGTTTGCAACCGGATCACAGAAATGGGCGAGCACGCATGGGCATCCCCACTTGTGTGAGTAGCAGGCGAGTGCATGCACGCACACTCCATTTGTGTGAGGAAGGGGCATGTGTGCATGCCACTCATGCAAGCAAAGCTGCAAACATGCACTTGCTGGCCACCGGGGGTGGGATTGAAATTTTTTAGCAACCAGTCTGGTTGCTTGGGGGGCGGAGCATGGTAGGCATGGCCTACTCGGCCTCCTGCACCATGGCGGGGGTTGCATTTTCACCCTCCCCAGGCTCCGGAGGCTTTCCTTGAGCCTCCGCGAGGGCGAAAATGGCTTTCCCCAGGCTCCGGAGGCCCTCTAGAGGCCAGAAACGGGACCGTTTCCGGACTTCTGGAACTTTCAGGAGGCCCATTTTTCGCCCTCCCAGAGCCTTCAAGCGTAGCCTGCACTTACCTGGCAAGATGAACGGGTCACATGGAGACTCCTGGGAGGGGATGGATGGGCGGGGCCAGCCAGTCCTTGCAACTACCGGTTGGGTGAACCAATTATAAAATTAGCATGCGGTTCCCCCGAACTGGTACGAACCAGTTGAATCCCACCCCTGCCGGCCATTCACCTGCATCCATCCCCTCTCCCCACCACCCGCTGGTCCATAAGAAAGTTTAAGGGAAGTTGTTTTAATGGGAAGTTGATCCCTCCTAGGGCTAATGCTTGTAAAGAATGCCTGGATCAGGGATGTCCAACCTTGTCAACTTTTAAGACTTCAAATAGAACGAATGAGCTGGAAGGGACCTTGGAGGTCTTCTAGTCCAGCCCTCTGCTCAAGCAGGAGAATCTATACTATTTCAGACAAGTAACTGTCTAGTCTCTTCTTAAAAACCTCCAGTGAGGGAGCGCCCACAACTTTAGGGAGAGAATCTGCTCCACTGGTTAATTGTCCTAACTGTTAGGAAGTTTCACCTTAAGCTGCTTCTCTCTTTGGTTAGTTTCCAACCGTTGTTTCTTATCCTGCCCTTTAGTGCTTTGGTGAGTAATTTGACCCCCTGTTCTTTGTGGCAGTCCCTCAAATACTGGAATACTGCTATCATGTCACCCTAATCCTTCTTCTTTTTAGATTAGCCAAGCCCAAATCCTGCAGCCGTTCTTCATATGTTTTAGTCTCCAGGCCTTTGATCATCTGCATTCAGTTTTGGTCACCACGATGTAGAAAAGATGTGGAGACTCTAGAAAGAGTGCAGAGAAGAGCAACAAAGATGATTAGGGGACTGGAGACTAAAACATATGAAGAACGGTTGCAGGAACTGGGTAGGTCTAGTTTAATAGAAAGAAGGACTAGGGGAGACATGATAGCAGTGTTCCAATATCTCAGGGGTTGCCACAAAGAAGAGGGAATCAAACTATTCTCCAAAGCACCTGAGGGTAGAACAAGAAGCAATGGGTGGAAACTAATCAAGGAGAGAAGCAACTTAGAACTGAGGAGAAACTTCCTGACAGTGAGAACAATTAATCAGTGGAACAGAAGTTGCCTCCAGAAGTTGTGAATGCCCCAACACTGGAAGTCTTTAAGAAGATGTTGGATAGCCATTTGTCTGAAACGGTATAGGGTTTCCTGCCTAGGCAGGGGGTTGGACTAGAAGACCTCCAAGGTCCCTTCCAACTCTGCTATTGTATTGTATTGTATTATCTTAGTCGCTCTTCTCTGACCTTTTTCCAAAGTCTCCACATCTTTTTTGTAGTATGGTGACCAAAATTGATTGCAGTATTCCAGGTGGGGTCTTACGAGGGTTTTCCAAGACTTGTGAAACTCAGCTAGCCATGTTGCCTAGCGTGTTAAATATGAGTAACCACTGCTGACATCCTATAGCTGAGACGTCCATAAACCGGGTTACGTGTGAAGTTTCCAAAAGATGACCTAATTATTTACCTCATTCAGTCTGGTCTCCAGATGTTCTTCAGTATTGTCCCCAGGTGGAGGCCAAAGCCCTTCCTGAACATCACATGCTGAATGTTTCGCAAATAACCCGTGGCTGCTAAGATCCTCCGTCACTCTACTAGAGTCATCTTGGTGAGCTGCCTCTTCCTCCTCCTTCTCCTGTAGCTGCAGGACGAACAATACTTTTTTTTTGGTTATAAATATTATACAGGCAGTCTCGACTTACCACAGTTTGTTTAGAGCAGGGGTGTCAAACTCGATTTCATTGAGAGCCGCATCAAGGTGGGGGGGCAGGAGGGGGGCGGACCTGGTCATGGTGGCTGGGGGGGGGGGCATTTGACACAGGCTCAAGATCGGGGGTGAAATCCAGCAGGTTCTGATAGGTTCTGGAGAACCAGTAGCAGAAATTTTATGTAGTTTGGAGAACCAGTAACTGCCACCACTGGCTGGCCCCAGAGTGGGGAGGGAATGGAGAATTTTGTAGTATCCTTCCCCTGCCATGCCCACAAAGCCACACGATGCCCACAAAGCCACGCCCACAGAACCGCTAGTAAAAAAAATTGAATTTCACCACTGCTCAAGATGCGCTTTTCCCCTTCTTTCTTTCCACAGTACTCCCCGGCCTCCAGAAGAACACTGCCAGCCAAAAATGGGCTGCATGGAGGCCCTGCAAGGTCCCTGCACTGTCCGTTTATGGCCTCCCCGGCCTCCAGTAGCACTCGGCCAAAAACAGGGCCCGGGAGGTCCCTGCGTGGCCCATTTCAGACAGCAGAGTGCTCCTGGAGTCCATGGAGGTTGAAAACCGGCCAGGCGGGGGCTGCATGTGACCCCCCCCTGTGGCCCGTTTCGGCCGGCAGAGGCACCGACCGGTCCTTCGATATTTCCAGGCCGGCCCCGCGGGACACACCTTGAGTTTGACACCTCGGATTTAGAGACTGTTCAAAGTTACAACGGCACTGAAAAAAGTGACTTATGACCATGCTTCACACTTAGGACCATCGTAGCATCCCCATGGTCACATGATTTACATCCGGATGCCTGACAACTGACTCATATTTATGACAGTTGCGGTGTCCCAGGGCTTCGTGTGATCCCCTTTTGCGATCTTCTGACAAGCAAAGTCAACAGGGAAGACAGATTCACAATCATGTTAACTCATATAACAACGGCAACGACTGACGTCACAAACGTGGCAAGAAAAGTCGTAAAATGGGACGATTTAACACATTTCTCCCTTAGCAACATAAATTCTGTCCTCAATTGTGTTCATTGGGAACAACCCCACCAAATCAGGTCAAATGTTCACCTACGCTGTTTTCTCACTTCCAACATGAGCTGTTCAGATGCTTCTAAGCTCAGCTAGACAGGAAAAAATAGCTCTCTCTTTCCTGTGTTCTATCACTTCAGCATTTAACTAATTTCAAGAGACTGTTCTCATGCAAGAATGATCTACTTTTGTTCTCATAAGATAACCTCAGGACGTGCTTTATCTAACCAAAAAGTCCATGTAGCACTTGCTTTCATTTGATTCTGATAATAGGTAATCAGTTGATCAAAGGGAAGCCGCAAAAAAAAAGCTTGAAGGAACCAGTTCTCTTCTATTAGACTTATGATAGCATCTCTTGAGCTTGGAAGCCATGCTTAGCTGTCATGACTAGTGTTGTTGTTAGTTGTGAAGTCGTGTCTGACCCATCGCGACCCCATGGACAACATTCCTCCAGGCCCTTCCTGTCCACTACCATTCCCCAAAGTCCATTTAAGCTCACGCCGACTGCTTTGGTGACTTTATCCACCCCTCTCATTCTCTCCCGTCCCCTTCTTCTTTTGCCCTCAATTGCTCCCAGCATGAGGCTCTTCTCCAGTGAGTCCTTCCTTCTCTTTAGGTGGCCAAAATATTTGAGTTTCATCTTCAGGATCTGGCCTTCTAAAGAGCAGTCAGAGTTGATCTCCTCTAGGATTGACAGGTTTGATTGCCTTGCAGTCCAAGGGACTCACAGGAGTCTTCTCCAGCACCAGAGTTCAAAGGCCCCAATTCTTTGGTGCTCAGCCTTTCTTATGGTCCAACCTTCACAGCCATACGTTGCAACTGGGGAAACCACAGCCTTGACTATACGCACTTTTGTTGTCAGGGTGATGTCTCTGCTTTTTAGTATGCTATCTAGATTTGCCATAGCTTTCCTCCCCAGGAGCAAGCGTCTTTTAATTTCTTGGCTGCAGTCCCCATCTGTGGTGATCTTGGAGCCCAGGAAAATAAAATATGTCACTACCTCCATTTCTTCCCCATCTATTTGCCAGGAATTGAGAGGGCTGGATTAGTTTTCTTAAAGATGAGTTTCAAGCCAACTCTTGCACCCACATCAAGAGACTCTTTAGTTCCTCTTCAGTTCCTGACT
Source organism: Natrix helvetica (assembly GCF_964273705.1). Classification (NCBI taxonomy): domain Eukaryota; kingdom Metazoa; phylum Chordata; class Lepidosauria; order Squamata; family Natricidae; genus Natrix; species Natrix helvetica. The sequence continues at coordinate 13,735,354 of NC_138548.1, forward strand.
GACAGTGATGATTAGTAGCTCTTGGTAAAACAAGACAGCTATAAATGTTTCTAAACCAGTGGTTCTCAACCTGTGGGTCGGGACCCCTTTGGGGGTCAAATGACCCTTTCACAGAACACGTATTTTCGATGGTCTTAGGAACCGAGACACCAATTTTAAGGTTGGGGGTCGCCACAACATGAGGAACTGTATTAAAGGGTCGCGGCATTGGGAAGGTTGAGAACCGCTGCTCTAAACCCTTCTTAAAGCTGTCCAAACTGATGGGCCTTATACTGAAATGAAGAGCGCCCCAAATATGGAATTCATTCAATGCTTAATTGACCTGTGAAACATAATCATAAAACAACTAGGTTGTTGGAGTTTTTTTCACATTAAATATAACATAGCTTGTTTGGGTTCAACTTAGACGTGCATGTAAAAACAGGATGGGACCCTTGCCATCACAGTCTCTACCTTGACTTTTTTGACCCCCCATCACTCTGGACATTCTCAAGGTTCAAGTACTACTGCTTCAGGCCAGTTCACCCAAACCAGTAGTAAAAAATGCTTTAAAAGTTAAAAAAAGTTCCGATGATCAGCTGTGCGACAATTAGCTGTGCCTGATTGTCTCTGAGGTTCCTGCTTGTTGCTGGGGCCATTTTGTGTGAAGTCCAGCTGCTTTTACATTGTGTGTGAGTCAGTTGTGCCGGTCACATGACCACCAAGTCGTGCCTGTCCAGTCACATGACCACCAAGCCACACCCACATACCTGGTATGGAAAATCTTTCAAATTCACTACTGGGTCAAGTGACATCATGCATATCATGACACTGTTTACATTATACAAAGAGTATACTTTGCACGATGGTATTATGATTTATGATATCTGTGTCATCACAGCTTCTGCAGGGCAGTTAAATCCCGTCCCCTTCCCCCTCTCCCAACAAGAAAGAACTTTCACCTACCCATCTAAAATCAAGCAAATTGGCATATTGTGTTTTCTGTTGCTCTTGATTTCCTTCCTGTTCTTCCTTCTGATAGCTACTGGGCACTTGCTCTGTCTCTTTGTCTTTGCCAACATACACCTCCTCATTGTGGGGAATTACTTCAGAAGTCAATTGCTGGTAGAGACAGGGAGAATAAAAAGAATAAAAAAAGAGAAGAATAGAGGACAAAATGTAAACAATGAAGAAAGTAGTAGAATAGAAGCCTTAATGCTGGGATTTCTGTGTGTGTGTGAGAGGGGGGGGGGGGAGAAATGATCCAGAAGAACATTGATGTCAGGATTAATCTGGATTCTCTGGAAGGCTGCTTTATAATACAGAATCTCCTCCCAGGCTCAATGTCCATAATTTGATGGTTGTGTAGAATTATAAGGAAGCCAAGGTGGCACAGTGGTTAGAGTGCAGTACTGCAGGCTACTTCGGCTGATTGCTGCCCTGTTTCCCCAAAATAAGACCTCCCCGGATAATAAGCCCTATCGGGCTTTTGAGCGTGTGCGCTAAAAATAAGCCCCCTCCTGAAAATAAGCCCTCCACGAAAATATTGCAACACAACAGCAGCCATGAGGTGATGGCGCTCGCCGCCTCCTGCACCTCAAAAGTAATAAGACACCCCCCAAAAAAATAAGCGCTTATTTCAGGGTCATAATAAAATAAGACCCTGACTTATTTTCGGGGAAACACGGTAGCTGCAGTTCGGCAGTTCAAATTTCCCCGGCTCAAGGTTGACTCAGCCTTCCGAGGTAGGTAAAATGAGGACCCAGATTGTTGGGGGCAATAGGCTGACTCTGTAAACCGCTTAGAGAGGGCTGTAAAAGCACTATGAAGCGGTATATAGGTCTAAGTGCTATTGCTACCGTGTTTCCCTGAAAATAAGACAGTTTCTTATTTTCTTCTGACCCCCGAAATAAGCGCTTGGCCTCATTTTCGGGGAGGTCTTATTATTTTTGAGGTGCAGGAGGCGGCGAGTATGGTCACCTCATGGCTGCTGCTGTGTTGCAATATTTTCGGGGAGGGCTGTGTATTCAGATGTCTCTGTCTTGCCTCCTCCTCCTCCTCCAGCGCAGCCAGCACAAGCGGTTTGAGAAACTCTGGATTTGATTAACTGCTCAATTCTGATGAATGGCTACACTTCCCAAAGCCAACAAAATATGGCTATGATTAACTAGGGTAGGCTTGCCAACACACTGTGATTTAAGTTTGACAAACACTCCAATTACACTGATAGAGAATTGATAGTGGCAATGACTGTGCCAGATTGAAGGATCCAAGTCTGAGGAAATCCACGTTTTATACTCCGAAGTTCACATGTGGTCAGGAGTGAGATTTTACCGGTTTGGATCAGTTTGGGCGAACCAGTAGCTCCGAAGATCAGCTGGGAGCGAACTGGTTTGCTCCCACTTGCAAGTGGGCCCACACGCTCTGCGCCTCAGGTGTTTTCCTTCCCAAGCAGTAATCCGGAAGGTAAGTTTTCTCTAAACTGCGCATGCACACACTGCATGCGTAAGGAGTGCGCTCAGCAAACTGGTTGTTCAATGCCTCCTTTTACAACCTTTCTTGCCACATTCGTTAAGTGAATCACTGCAGTTGTTATGACAACACGGTCGTTAACTGAATCTGCCTTTCCCCCTTGACTTGGTTTGTCAGAAGGTGGCAAAAAGGTGATCACATGTTCCTGGGACTGTCATAAATATGAACCATGAGATGAATAGGTTGGCAATGAAAATAAAGGATAAAGAGGAATCGGAGCACTTCAAGACATGGGGAATTTTTTATGATTGGCTAAAGAAAGGAAACTAGAAAAGAAAGTAGGGAGAAGATAAAGAACCCCGACGATGCACTATTAAATGGAAAGGGCGGGGGGGAGAAGGAGAAAACAGAAAATATATATAAGTATATATTCAAGAGCGAGATATAAAGGGGGGTGGAATATAATTAGGATAGATTAGCAAAGGTAAGGGAATAAGAAATGATACCAAATTATATCTGGGTTTGCGGGGGGGAAAAGGCAACACAGTTCTAGGCTGCATCAACAGAGGGATAGAATCAAGATCACGTGAAGTGTTAATACCACTTTATAAGGCCTTGGTAAGGCCACACTTGGAATACTGCATTCAGTTTTGGTCACCACGATGTAGAAAAGATGTGGAGACTCTAGAAAGAGTGCAGAGAAGAGCAACAAAGAGGATTAGGGGACTGGAGACTAAAACATATGAAGAACGGTTGCAGGAACTGGGTATGTTTAGCTTAAGAGAAAGAAGGACTAGGGCAGACATGATAGCAGTCTTCCAATATCTCAGGGGTTGCAACAAAGAGGAGGGAGTCAAACTATTCTCCAAGGCACCTGAGGGTAGAACAAGAAGCAATGGGTGGAAACTAATCAAGGAGAGAAGCAACCTAGAACTGAGGAGAAACTTCCTGACAGTTAGAACAATTAATCAGTGGAACAGCTTGCCTCCAGAAGTTGTGAAAGCCCCAACACTGGAAGTCTTTAAGAAGATGTTGGATAGCCATTTGTCTGAAAAGGTATAAGGTTTCTGCCTAGGCAGGGGGCTGGACTAGAAGACCTCCAAGGTCCCTTCCAACTCTACTATTGTATGGTATTGTATGGTATTGTATTGTATTGTATTGAAATACCATCCCAAGGAAACATAAACTGAGATTTGAAATAGACACCTGTAATAATAGAAAAAGAAAGGGAGAGAGGAGAGAATGAAAGGAAGACGGGAGAAAGAAGAAAGAGGCAAGGAGAGGAGGATGGGAGAGAAAGAGAAGGAGGGTAGGAAAGGGAAGAGTAGGAGTAGGAGAAAGGGAAGGGGAGAAGGAAGGGGAAGGAGAGGAGGAAGGAAGAAAGTAGAGAAGGGAGGGAGGGAGAAAAGAAAAGGAAAACAAGGAGGTGTTACAACAGGAGGAAGGGATGGTAAATAAAGCAACCTAAACTGTATATTATAACCTATTAAATGGAATAACAAACGTATAAGAACGACAAATGTAAAGAAGAATAACAATCATGTGAATGTATACTTACAATGGTCTGCTAAGAGAATAAAAAATAATATTTTTTTGAACAAAAATAAATAAATAAATATAAACCAGCATCCGAAGTTCGATTACGTGACCATGGAGATGCTGCAGTGGTCATATGTGTGGACAAACGGTCATAATTCTCCCCTCCCCATGCCATCGTAACTCTGAACAGTCGCTAAACGAACTGTTGTAAGTCGAGGACTACCTGCATTCCCCTCAAAGCGGCTGCCTGTGCAGCTCCATCCCTCTCTGGCCCTTCTCCTCTGCTGTACCTCCTTGAGTTCTCCAGAATCCACCAAAGTCTCACTATCATGAGATATGTTATCAAAGCTCAAGAGGCTGGCAGACTTGATGTCTCTTTGGGGCATGTAATGCTTTTTTCCGGATGGATTTTTTCTACACGCTTCCTCGGAATCGCCGATATACGTTTCAGGAAACTGTGGGAAGATACAGAGGAAAAGTCTACGTCAGCGGCATCCTAGAGATTATGTTCACGGCATTTTTGGATGACATTTGGAACACGATTCCTAGCGATCCGTGATCAGGCAAATTTGAGAGGTCGCTAGGCCTTTGGGACAAAACTGAATTTTTTTTTCCTCTGAAAAAGAAAGGCATTGAGTTCCACCTTAAAGATGGATCATGGGAAGCCACAATGAAGCTCAAAATTAATGTTGCTAAGCGAGGCATTTGTTAAATGAGTTTTGCCCCATATTATGACCTTCCTTGCCACGGTTGTTAAGTGAATCACAGCAATTGTTAACTTAGTAACACTGTTGTTAAGTGACTCTGGTTTCCCCCATTGCCTTGCTTGTCAGAAGGCCGCAAAAGAGGATCGCATGACCCCGGGACTCTGCAACCATCATAAATACATGCCAGTTGCCAAGCATCTGAATTTTGATCATGTGACCATGGGACGGCTGCTGCAAGGGCCGTAATACAATACAATACAATAGTAGAGTTGGAAGGGACCTTGGAGGTCTTCTAGTCCAACCCCCTGCCTAGGCAGGAAACCCTATACTGTTTCAGACAGATGGCTATCCAACATCTTCTTAAAGACTTCCAGTGTTGGGGCATTCACAACTTCTGGAGGCAACTTCTGTTCCACTGATTAATTGTTCTAACTGTCAGGAAATTTCTCCACAGTTCTAAGTTGCTTCTCTCCTTGATTAGTTTCCACCCATTGCTTCTAGTTCTACCCTCGGGTGCCTTGGAGAATAGCTTGACTCCCTCTTCTTTGTGGCAACCCCTGAGATATTGGGAGACTGCTATCATGTCTCCCCTAGTCCTTCTTTCTCTTAAGCTAAACTGTGTGAAGAATGGCCATAAATCACTTTTTTTCAGGGACGTCGTAATGTTGAGGGGTCACTAAATGAATGCTCAAAAGTGGAAGACTACCTGTACGGAATGCCTTTTAATATTTGAAGCAGATCAAGTAAAAACTCTGCTTCCACCTAAGAATAACTTGCTGAAGAACTAAAAAAAAAAAATCCCATTCTGAAGCCTTCCAGTCTGAAGTTTCAAGATGTAGTCCTACATCCACCCACCTTCCGTTAAATTTAAGGAAGGTAGCAACTAAGACCTGTGATGTCGAACTTATGGCAAGGGTGGCACGGGTGGCACGCAGAGCCCTCTCTGTGGGCACGCAGTCGCCCCAATCCAGCTCCACTGCGCATGCGTGCACGCCTCCCATTGGCCAGCTTATCTTTGGGTTTCTGCCACACATGCGCAAGGCGCATGGGGGATGCATGCACGGGGGTGGGCTGCATACGCAGGAGGCGCTTGCATTGCATTTTGAGGGTGTGCACACTGCCTTCTCCCCATGCCCCATTTTGGGCCTGGAAGCAGTGGTAGGTTGCAGGCGGTACACCCTGGTATGGGCATACCGGAGCCTGCAAGGAGCACCGGGTACCATTCCGGTACAGTGCTCCGGAGGGCCCACCTGCCCACCTGAGTTCCTTACCATGTTGTAAAGCTTTTGGCGCTTCCGCGCACACTGGCGCGTATAGTGCCTGTGCAACGCTCCGTCAAGCAGCTGAAGCATCGCGGAGGCTTGCGGAAGCGCCGTTTGCAGCTGCAATGCATGCATGTGCCGGAACCCACCACTGCCTGGAAGGCTTCCTGCACCAACTTGGAAGCCAAAACGAGGCACAGGGGCAGCATACGACAACCCCCTCCCCTGTGCCCCGTCCTGCACCAACCTGGAAGCCAAAACAGGGCGTGGGGGTGCATATGTGGTGGATGGGGCGCATGCACAGTGGGGCGCTCATATTGCATTTTGGAGTTTGGGGCACGCGCTTTGGGTCCTTGGCACCAAAATCGTTAGCCATCCCTGAGCGAGACACTGCGACTATTAAATCCCCAAGATGAAAGATGGCAGAGAAGAAAAGATAAACAGTCTGAAAATCTAGTCTGGCTCCAGCTGGGCTTGGGATCAAGCCCCCCCCCCCCCCCAAAAAAAAAAAAAAAGCGGTGCGGCTTTGGGAAGGGTTTTGAAAGGAGAAAGGGAACAACTTTCAATTACACAAGCAAAAAGATAATTCCTTACCAATTTCCCAGCCATAATTTTCTACACAATCCCTGGATTTTTCCTAGCCTTTTTTGAAATGATTCGATTCCTTCTCTTCTTTGTCTTTTGTGGCGGGATTAGTTTGCTTGTTCACCCCCTTTCCATGGGATCCCCGCTGTTAGATTCTGGCCCATCAAAGCCAAGCCACCACCTACTGTTGACTTAGGCTGGGCTCCCAACTGAAGAGTGAGACAAAAGTTCTAGATTGGTGTCACAGACAGGTTCTAGATTGATTCACTTAGCCAAGAATCCATACCTGGTGGAGTCACCATAGAAACCTGCAAAGCCAGCAGAGATGGAAAACCTTCACACTTCTTCAATATCTTTTCCAGTTGCAGCTGAACAGGACATGAGCATGCCACCCTGACAACAGAATAGAATAGAATAGGAATAGGAACAGGAGAGGAGAGAATAGAATAGAAATAGGAACAGGAGAGGATAGAATAGAATAGGAATAGGAATAAAATAGGAATAGGAACAGGAGAGGATAGAATAGAATAGAATAGAATAGAATAGAATAGGAATAGGAATAGGAACAGGAGAGGATAGAATAGAATAGAATAGAATAGAATAGAATAGAATAGAATAGGAATAGGAATAGAATAGGAATAGGAACAGGAGAGAATAGAATAGGAATAGGAACAGGAGAGGATAGAATAGAATAGGAATAGGAATAGAATAGGAATAGGAACAGGAGAGGATAGAATAGAATAGAATAGAATAGAATAGAATAGAATAGAATAGAATAGGAATAAAATAGGAATAGGAATAGGAACAGGAGAGGATAGAATAGAATAGAATAGAATAGAATAGAATAGGAATAGGAACAGGATAGAATAGAATAGAATAGGAATAGGAACAGGAGAGAATAGAATAGAATAGAATAGGAATAGGAACAGGAGAGGATAGAATAGAATAGAATAGGAATAGGAACAGGAGAGAATAGAATAGAATAGGAATAGGAACAGGAGAGAATAGAATAGAATAGAAATAGGAACAGGAGAGGATAGAATAGAATAGAATAGAATAGAATAGAATAGAATAGGAACAGAATAGGAATAGGAACAGGAGAGAATAGAATAGAATAGAATAGAATAGAATAGAATAGGAATAGGAACAGGAGAGGATAGAATAGAATAGGAATAGGAGTAGGAGTAGCTAGAGGAGAGGAGAGGAGAGAATAGAATAGAATAAAATAGGAATAGGAATAGAATAGGAATTGTTATAGGAATAGGAGGGGAAAGGATAGAATAGAATAGAATTCCCATGGTCATGTGATTAAAATTCAGATGCTTGCATATTTATGATGGTTTTAGTGTCCTGGGGTCATGTGATAACCCTTTGCAACCTTCTGAAAGGCAAAGTCAATGGGGAAGCCAGATTCATTTAACAACCATGTTATTTTAACAAGTGCAGTGATTCACTTAACAACTGTGGCAAGAAAAGTCATAAACTGGGGCAAAACTCACTTAACTAATGTCTCACTTAGCCAGATAGATTTGGAAGTAGAGTAGAGTAGAGTGGAGTGGAGTGGAGTGGAGCGGAACGGAATGGAACAGAACAGAACAAACCTTTATTGTCATTTTCCTGTATACATAATGGCATTAAATTCTCATTCAATTCTCATTACATTTTCATTCATTAAAATGAAATTCCGATGCATCACTCTCGAAAGAAAACATTCCACCCATCAAACAATATCACCTTTCCAAGGATAATAATAATAATAATAATAATAATAATAATAATAAAGTGATAGAACCTGCATCTAAAAATGCCAAATTGTACAAAGATGACATGCGCGCACACACACACACCCTATGTAAATTCATCACACTCCATCTTGAATATATATACTGTCTGAAACAGTATAGGGTTTCCTGCCTAGGCAGGGGGTTGGACTAGAAGGCCTCCAAGGTCCCTTCCAACTCTACTATTGTATTATTGTATTATATAGTGGAAAAGAGAGTCTTGAGAATTTACAAGGTTGATACTACAGGTAGTCCTCGACTCAACGACAATTGAGTCCAAAATTTATGTGGCTAAGTCAGACGTTTGTTAAGTGAGTTTTGCCCTATTTTACGACCTTTCTTGCCACCCTTGTTATGTGAATCACTGCAGTAGTTAAATTAATAGGGGGGGGACGACTCAAATGTCTCCAGTGATAAGACAGGATAGGGACTGGCAGTGGGGACACCACAGTTCATGCTGGCCTTTCTGCCAACTCAAGAATGGGTGAAGGGCACCAACTGGCAATCAGGAAACAGCGTCAATAACGGGTAATGATTCTAATAATAGCTGTCTTTCCTAGTCTGGTGCATTCCAGGAACATTTGGACGATAACGTCAGAATCCTTACTTAGTCAGCAATCTCAACAGATCTGAGAAAGATTGAGTTATATAGCTCAGTTGCAAATGATAGAATAACAGAGTTGGAAGGGACCTTGGAGATCTTCTAGTCCAACCCCCTGCTTAGGCAGGAGACCCTACACCAAATCTAAGCACTTATCTAGAATTGAAGGAATAATGGAGTAGAGTTACTTCAGATCTTGTTTTAGTGAACTAATTGCTCTTATCGTTTGTAGAGATTCCCTTCACATTCCATTCCGAGTTATACACAGTTAGTCCTCGTTTAGCGACTACTGTTAAGTAAGTAAGCTCCCCGTTAGGAGAGCGAGTGTGCAGAGAAGCATAAGTATGAGAGTGGTATGGAAGAACACGCACAAAACAGCATACAGGGACACTGAATAGTATAAAATATAGTAGTTTACTATGTGGAAATATAGAGGTATTCAGAGTTCAATTTACAGTCCAAGTCATACACAGTTCAGTCAGTCAGTTATCAATGTTCTCAGTTAAGGAATGATCCTTTGAACACAGTCCAGTATCAAATAATCATTTAGCACACAAAGCAGCTAACAGTAGCAAAAACACAGTAACTCATGATACATCCTCCGATCAGCATCTAACAAACAGAGAGCCAACGGTCATTCTGGCTCCCTCTTATGGCTGCTTGAGGTAACAGCAACCAATCACATTACAGCAGTACTTAAAGAAACAGTACTACCATCCTGGTTTATATATTGCTAACCCAACTGTTAGCTTACATTCCTAACAACTACTATTAAGATTAGCAACTTGGTCACTGAGTGGAAAAATCACGTGACTACGACTGTGCTTATGGTTTTACTTCAGTTTCCATTTACCCCCCACTCCTCCATCCTAACCAAACATATCTAACACAACTTCCTCCTCCTATTTTCCCCATAACAACCCTCTGAGTTGAGTGGGGCTGAGAAAGAGTGACTGGTTGAAAAAAAATGCCTTGTTCACTGTTTTGCTCATGTCTTCATTAGCTTTCCTTCTGTTAAATTTATAGTTTAGCATGTTAGGTAATCCCAACAAACTGTGCTTTTCTCAATAATCCAGGGCTGAAGAAGCCATGTTTGGCACAACTTGGGTGGTATTTACTTACTTTCCCTACCGGTTCGCAAATATGAGTGTGCGCGGCCATGCGCCTTCCACGCATACACTTTGGCTAAAAAAAGGGCCTAAATGGGATGCCATAGAACTGGGGCATGGGGGGGGGGGGCACCCGTGATTTCCACTACCGGTTCAGTTGAACTGGTCCAAACTGGTAGAATACCACCTGTGGTGTCAAAGCAACTTGTGATTCCCAAGGCACAGCATCTATAAACATAACTTACTCAATCGACCCAAATTGACGTGGTTGCATGAGACGCATAATTATATATTTATGGTATATAATAATATATTTATCCAGCTATGCTCAGTACTCCCTGCTCCAATTTTTCCTGCACAAGGATTGTGAAATAGTTTGGCTGGAGAGGGTGACTAATCCAAAATCATCCAGCGATATTTATTTATTATTTATTTATTATTATTTTATTAATTCAATTTATAGGCCGCTCCCTCTCCACAAAGGGACTCGGGGCGGCGTACAATTCAATATACAAACAAATGACGAGGAGGAGGTATATACAAAAACATTTTACAATACATAAATAAATAATCATGAGTTAAAACAACACAGTAAGATTAAAACAATTAAAATACCCAAAAAGTCAGAATTAATTTAAAATTTAAAATTGTCCAGGGGGATTAGAGAATGTAATTATAATTCAAGCCAGGCCGGCTAGTTGGAACAGGTGGGTCTTGAGTTTTGTGCGGAAGGAGCGGAGATCGGTAGTTGTCCTAATGTCGGGGGGGAGGTCATTCCAGAGGGCTGGGCCCATCACAGAGAAGGCCCTACTCCTGGGCGCCGCCCTCTGGCACTGCTTAGTGGACGGCACCCGGAGGAGTCCCTCTCTGTGAGAGCGAATTGGTCGCAGGGATGTATGGGGCAGGATACGATCCCGCAAGTAACTAGGTCCTGTGCCATGGAGCGCTTTAAAGATAGTGATCAACACCTTGAAACGCACCCATAGCTAAAGGTGGGATTCCATAGCTAAAGGTGGGATGGAAATCGAGTTTCCTTGATGTTAAACCAGTACCCCTATCATCACACCCTCTTGGCCCTTTGGCCATTTAGGACAGGGACTGTCCTAAAGTCATCCGGGAAACTGACCAAGTCTCCAATCATAGACCAACACCTTAATCATTAAACATACAAAATGAGCTAGGTTAACATAATGTAGCATTCAGGGAATCCATTGGTTTAAGGTCCAATGTATTGTGTAATCCTAAACAACTGATTTCCTTGAGTAAAATCAAAGGTCATCCAAGCATGGGAAAACATGTTACACAATTATTTATTTATTTAATTTCTATAGTTACCCATCTCAGTCAATGACGCTGGGTGGCTCACAATTCAAAAACGACATTACAATTCAAAATACTAAAAGCATTAAAAACACTAAAAACATTCAGATTAAATATACACGGGGCAGGATACTTGACCAGCTAGCAATATAACCCGAGAAATGGGGCCCTTAACACATTTAGCATCCCAGACACGAGAAGATAGGCAGGGTTTTAAGGGCCTTATGGAAGGCTAGCAGGGGGTTGAGATGATTATAATCTCTGAAGGGAGAATTCTCCATAGAGCAGGGGCCACTGCAGGAAAATCTTGTCCTCTGGTCATCACCAGCAGACACTTTTTGGCTAACGGGATGTGCAGCAGGTCCATTCTGCTCGACCTGGTTGGATGGATATAAATTCTTAGAAAAAGGTGCTCCCCCAGGTACCCCAGTCCCAGGCCATATAGGGATTTAAGGTAATACAATACAATACAATAGCAGAGTTGGAAGGGACCTTGGAGGTCTTCTAGTCCAACCCTCTGCCTAGGCAGGAAACCCTATACCGTTTCAGACAAACAGCTATCCAACATCTTCTTAAAGACTTCCAGTGTTGGGGCATTCACAACTTCTGGAGGCAACTTCTGTTCCACTTATTAATTGTTCTCACTGTCAGGAAGTTTCTCCTCAGCTCTAAGTTGCTTTTCTCCTTGATTAGTTTCCACCCATTGCTTCTAGTCCTGCCCCCAGGTGCCTTGGAGAATAGTTTGACTCCCTCTTCTTTGGGGCAACCCCTGAGATATTGGAAGACTGCTATCATGTCTCCCCTAGTCCTTCTTTCTCTTAAGCTAGACATACCCAGTTCCTGCAACCGTTCTTCATATGCTTTAGCCTCCAGTCCCCTGATCATCTTTGTTGCTCTTCTCTGCACTCTTTCTAGAGTCTCCGCATCTTTTCTACATCCTGGTGACCAAAACTGAATGCCGTATTCCAAGTGTGGCCTTACCAAAGGTAACCACCAGCACCTTGAATTGCACCTGGAAATGTACCTCTGCAGCTCACACAGAAGTAGTGTTACATGTGCATGGGTGTGGTGCCATTTACTACCCACATAGCTGCATTCTGCACTAGTAGAAGTTTCCAAATGGTCTTCAGGGGCAGCCCCATGTAGAGCTTGTTACAGTAGTCTAACGTAGAGGTTACAAGGGCATGATACTCTGTAACTACCATGGGTAGTTTTCAACTGATAATCATTCATTGAATGACCTTTTGGAGTTATGACAGCAGTGAGAAAAAAGTGATTTGCAATTAGCTCTTGCCCTTGGAATTGTTGTAGCATCCCTATAGTCCCATGATCAAAACTTGTGCGCTTGACAAAATGTGAGTGCTTATGGCTCGGTTATTTCTGTGAATTAATGGATAATAATTTGCCAGAATTATTTGTTAGTCACAACTTATTGGTTTATCAGTTCCTGGTTACAGGAAGGTGTTTGTAAGCATTTACACAATATTCTGTGACACCGGTGAAAGTATCTAAACTTTGGTTTATCTCTTTTTCAGTTGCCTTTAATTGTTTCAAGCATCAGGGTCTTCTCCAATGATTCTTGCCTCAGTCCATAATAGCTTTATTCTTAGTGTTTCCAGTCATCAGCCTGTTTTTCTACATCTATAATAAATTATTAATTCTTGTGGTTCAGGGAGCAGCATTCACACCCAGCCAGAACAATCCCGTGGTAATGTGAAACACAAGATGATGTTATCTTACATATTTGCGTAACAATTTCTGATACAATTTTCTACAGCACCACATTGATGTGGTTTTCATCGTCACGTTACTATTGGGAAAATAACAGTCTTGGCAATATATTGCCTCTGCACTTCGTTATTGGGTCTGGACTCCCTCTGATTTTTCCAAACATCAGGATATTCTCCAATGACTCATGCCTGCACATTATGCATCCAAAATATTTAAGACTGAGGTTTTATATTAATGCTTCCTCACAAGATTGTTTTGTGGAGAAATAAGAAGGCGAGAGTTTGTATGCCATCTTGTATTCACTAAGTGTATTCACTAAGTGAATTCACTTGTATTCACTAACAACAAATCATGTTCTTTCTGCGCCAAATCAAGAAGCTCAAACTGCCCAAGGAGCTGCTGATCCAGTTCTACAGAGGAATTATTGAGTCTGTCATTTGCACCTCTATAACTGTCTGGTTTGGTTCTGCAACCCAACAAGACAGACATGGACTTCAGAGGATAATCAGAACTGCAGAAAAAACAATTACTGCTAACCTACCTTCCATTGAGGACTTGTACAATGCATGAGTCAAAAAGAGGGCCATGAGAATATTTACAGACCCCTCGCATCCTGGACATAAATTGTTTCAACTCCTACCCTCCAAACAATACTATAGAGCACTGCACACCAAAACAATTAGACACAAGAACAGATTTTTCCCAAACGCCATCACTCTGCTAAACAACTAATTCCATCACCACTGTCAAACTATTTACTAAGGCTGCATTACTATTACTATTAGTCTTCTCATCGTTCCTATCACCCATCTCCTCCCACTTATGACTGCAGGACGGTAGCTTTGTTGATGGAACCTTACGATTTATACTGATTGCTTATTTGTACCCTATGACTATCATGAAGCGTTGTACCTTATGATTCTTGATGAATGTATCTTGTCTTTTTATGTACACTGAGAGCATAGGCACCAAAGACAAATTCCTTGTGTGTCCAATCACACTTGGCCAAAAGAATTCTATTCTATTCTAAAAATAAAGGCAGGGTAAAAATCTAATCAATAAATGGCCTTGTCACAATATCACAAAGTTATACATATGTGGTGTCATACCTAATTACAAATGTGTACTAATTATATTATTAGTGATACTCAATTATTGGGCAAGATATGGATTTACTTTGTAAAATGCCTAGTGAAATTATTTATCACGCCACACACTGTTAAGTGTTTTTGTAATGAGTACAAACGCATAAATAAAGCTTAAACAATGCATAAATTAACCCAATACTTCTCATTCATATGTGTGTGTGAGTGGGGGTATATACATACACACACAGATTTAAATTAGAGTGATAAAAGAAATAACAAAACGAAATACCAGTCATCTACTTTACACACCTCCCATCTTCCTGTAGGCGTGGCCTCCCATCACCAAACCCCGCCCATCCTGGTTGAGCACCTTCCTCCAGGACTGTTCTGAGCCTTCTTTCCCCACCCGCCCGCGTCAGCTTTCTCTCTCTCTATTGGCGAGAGCAGCAGCCAATCACACAAACCGAAGCTCCCTCCTCCTCTGCGATGACCTTCCCTCCTTCCCCTTAGTTTTCGCCTCGCTCCTCGTCCACCTCCCTCCTCCGCCTCTTTTTGAAACGGGCCGCGCTGATTGGCCAGGACGAGGGCATAAGGGGCGTGTCTCGAAGGGACGAGTCTAGACGAGACGAGACGAGAGCGGCGACAGCAGCTGGAAGAGCAAACGCACCTGAAGGGAGGGGTGAGTGCGCATGTGCGATATGCAGTTGCTCCCCTTTCCTCCAAAATAAATAAATAAATAAGAGAGGGGGGGTCGTCTGAGTGTTTCTCCCCTCTTTAGGGGCAAGTTTGGGGGGGTGCTATGAAGGCAAGTGGGAAGGGAAGATTTTAAAGTCCTTCTCGTTCTATTGAAATGAGGGTCTTAGAGACTGCTGAGTTGTGCCTGGAGGGGGGGGGGAGAGGCATGTAACTTAAAAGCCAAATTCCTCCTCCCCCCCCCCCTTGATGTGACAGTGGCTAATTTGTATTCTCCTAAAGGGAAGGGAAGTCTTCAGACTTATTTGGATCAGATGAGAGAGAATATAAAAGCTAATTTCCCTGCTTCCAAAAGAGACTAGGGGTGAAAATAAAGGCTTAATTGCCCCCCCCACTCCTTGACAAGGAGGGGGCTATAGAGGGATCATCTCCACCACCTTGGATTTAAAGGGTGGGGGGCTCAAATGCTTCTTTCCCCTCTCTTTAGAGGAGGGGGTCCAAAAGATAGGGAGGGGGAGAAAAGCAAATGTACCCCCTGGTTCTAATAGGTGGGTGGTTTTAATTCAAATATTGCTTCTTCCGAAGGGCGGAGAACTTTGAGTTTCTCCCTTCTTCATATTTACCAATAGAGAAAGGGTTAATAGTCACTCCTCTTCCCTTGAGAGGAAAGGGGGAGGGGGTCAAGGGCTGAAGGTGAGTTGCTCCCCTCTTTTTCCTCCTCTTAAATTGAATTGGGGGAGGGGGCTTGAGGCTATTCGGTTTCCAAACTTGAGTGTTTTTGCTGTATGTGTTGTTGAAAGTTGACCTTTGTGTCTGCAGGACACAAAAGGAGCCACTTTCCTTTTGCCCCAAATTCCATCCAGGATAGAGAGGGGAATCCCCTTCAATCTAAACAATATATAATTAAATTGGGGGGGACGATGACAATTAACCTGTATTTTCTTCCCCCTCCCCAAAATAAGGACTGAAGGAATGAACTTGTTGAACTGCAGTGCAATGGATAATTCCTCCGCTTTCCTTCTTGACTTAGTAGACTTGATTTGAAAGGGGACAACAACAAATGTTTAAAACCTCTTTCTTTTTCTAATGGGGTTTTGTGGGGGGGTTAACAATTAAAACGGTTTCTAGTGTCTTGTTTCTTTGGCTAAAAAGCAGTGGAGGCTGCAGGTTAGCTCCTCCCTCAGTTGAACGATAGAGGATTGAAAAGCTTAAATCTGACCGCATTCATTTGAGAAGCAGATGATGGATCAAAGTTTAATTCCCCATTCTTTGTGGTTGGGAAAAGCTTAAGGTTAATTGACCTCTTGTTTAGAAGAACAGCTGGAAGATTGAACCGAAACAATGGTTAATCTTCCTGTCAATTTTTTTTAAGCACCCTCTCCAAACATTTGAGGATAAGGAAAGTACCCCAATCCCTAAATAGAGAAATCTGTAGTAATAACACACTGTATAGCACTTTCAACATAGTTTTAAGGAAGTGATTTGTTGAGGTACATAAAATTAAAACAACTGCTTTTGCAAGTTTTGGTGGAATCATATTATATTGGCTTTCTTTTTCAGTGTTGCAATTCACCACTCATAAAATCCCTATTCGTATACCCCCTCAGTGGAGAAATTAGTCTATCCTTCAGTGGTATTTTGTGAACAGACCTATTCCATTTGTAGCTTCCCTTCTGTCTGTTTTTTTTCCCCTCAGAAGAGTTCAATATTTCATTTTTGAATCGATCATCTGAAGTGAGGGTGAATAAGAGTAGCTAGCTTGATCGGTGAGCTTCAGGCGTGATTAATCTTTACACCATGCTAACTTTTTTTATTTTATGGAAATTATTTTTAATGAATTATTTTTGTGAACGATTGGAAGAAGCAAGTAATGAATAAAGTTGTCCTAGTTATCTCAGAATACTGTCCTAAACGGGTTGATAAGGGAATCTTGACTTGACAAACCAAGAAACATTTGATTGGGGGTAGAAGCCTAAAGATTTGGAATAAGTTTTCTTCTCTTCCCTCTATTTCTCTCCCCTTCCCTCCATCCTTGTGAAACCGTTTGCATTTTCTGTTTTTAAGGCAGGAAATGATACCATATATTCAGTTGGTTGAAACATGGTTTTATTTGTAAAGGTCTGCTCTTAGTAACTCTGGTATGCTCCCCTCCCTCTGTCAAAGATAAAATTGACACCAGTCTAAGCCTGCAGCACTGGAATAGAAAGACCAATGGTTATTCAGTGAAAATGGGTTTTGGCTGCTTAAAAGAAGGGCAAAGAATACATGAATACAGCAGCACCAGTCCTGGTGTTCTTTGTAAAACTTTCTTTTAGCTAGGGCCGTTAGCTCCCATTGGTAATGCTGAGAGTTATGGCCAGCCATAAAAGACAGCTGTATGAGTGGCCACTTGTATGAAATACCTTTCTGTATTTCAGAAAAAAGGGTTAGGGTACAATGGAGCTTGGTAATATGGGGCTGCAACAAATCAAATTTAGGGAAAATTTCCTCCCTTTCCCTTCAGGCTAACTTGCATTGGCCTAGACATTTTTCTTCCTTTCTATCACAGTGTGACAGAGGTGTGTATGTATGTATTTTCGTAAGGATAGAGAAGATAAGCAATGCTATTCAAGATAAAGCTGGTATCTGAATCAGCTGATGAAGCTCTGGTGTTACGGCTTTGACTTTAGTTGTGCTAAAAGTCTAACTTGCTAGTTTAGGGGTTGACACACCCATGCCATTTTATTTTCTGCAGAGATCCTTGAGTTTAATTCTCAGATTGTTGTGGGTGACTCGGCTGTCAAGGAAATCTTCAGGACTGACACGGGTACAGCCTCAGTCAACAATGCTTGAAAAGTATATGTTTTAATTAGCTACAGAAGTTTTAAATCCTTCTGGGAAAATTTCTCTTGTCGTGTGCATTTTGGTTGCATGGTTTAGATCAGGGGTGTCAAACTCGATTTCATTGAGGGCCGCATCAGGATTATATTTGACCTTGGCGGCTGAGATGGGCGTGGCCAGCTTTATGTCACTCATGTCGGGAGGGGGGGTCTGTGGTGACCCAAGCGCTCTGCCAATGAAAATGGGCTCCATTTTCAGCTGTGACAGCTTCCTGCCAAACTCTGCCAGTGAAAACCGAGCTCCGTTTTCACTGGCAGAGGGCGGCTGGAGGCCATCACAGCCGAAAACGGAGCCTGGCAGGACTGGGTGTGGTTGTCCTGAGCTCCATTTTTGCTGGCAAAGGCACTGTGAGCCAGTCTATGGTGGCCCTGTGGACCAGATCCGGTCCCTGGGCCTTGAGTTTGACATTCCTGGTTTAGATTTTCAATACTGAGACTCTGCAGATGTTTTAAAAGTTATTCCTACCTGGGCCACATTCTGAAACATTGTCTTCCTCTTGTACAATGCTTTATAGCTCTTCCCCCCATTGTATTCAATACAAACAGGTTGTCTTTAAGGCTTTGATTTCCACAGAGGTGGGGTAGTCAGTCCTGACTAATCACTTGGTCTTCTTGTATTGTTCATGGTGCGAAGGGACAAACCGGGAGCAAAATATGGTTAGCTGCCCAATGACGAACATCATTTTTGAGCAGTGTTTTGAATTAAATGTGCCTTTTGCATCTGAATTTTGAGTTCACTTGTTGAGCCACATTGCAACATTCCACTAGAAAGTCCACTTTTGCGAATTTCTGACAAGCAAAGTCAACGTGGAAAGCATATTCCCTTCACAACCGTGTCCCGAACTTAACAATTGCAGCGATACGCTTAACAACTGTGGCAAGAAAGGCCATACAGTGGGGCAAAATTCACTTAACAAATGTTTCACTTAGCAACGGAAATGTTTGGCTCAATTGTCATAAGCCGAGGACTACCTGCATTGCTCAGTGTAGGAAATCCAGATCTGGAGCATTCCCAGCCAATTTCTATCCAGTCAAGGGTGAAAAAAACCCCATTACTTGTCTAATAATTAGCTCCCTGATAATTGCCAGTCCATTTGATATACAGGTAGTCCTTGATTTACGACTGCAGTTGAGCTCAACATTTCTGCTAAGTGAATTTTGCCCCATTTTCTTGCTACAGTTCTTAAGTGAATCACTGCAATTGTAAAGTTAGCCACACGGTTGTTAAGTGAATCTGGTTTCCCCCATTGAGTTTGCTTGTCAGAAGGTTGTAAAAGGTGATCACATGACCCTGGGATACCGCAACCGTCATAAATATGTGTCAATTGCCAAGTGTCTGAATTTTGCTCACCTGACCATGGGGATGTTGCAATGGTCATGTGAAAAACAGTCATAAATCTTTTTTTTTTCACTTCCTTTGTAACTTTGAATAGTCACTAAATTCACTGTGGTTAGTCGAGGACTATCTGTATTGTCCAGCTTTCCAGTTGTAAACTGGAGTGATGAAAAGTATTCTGATAACATCGAAAGAGGGATTAGTTCCACTTCTGGTAAACTGACTGACAAGAACTATATAGGAATTTACGTTGATCTTTTCTAGGAATTGCAACTATTGAAAATGCTTTCATTTCCCGTCTTCGGTTCATTCTCAGTTTTTTTTTATTACCGTGCTGGCTTGTCTGGTTTAGGCATTGATTTTGTAACCATACCAGGTTAATTCTTTTTGTGTTCCTGGCTTCAGGAAGGTTTATTTATCCTTCCCGTTTTCTAGGTGTGACTGCTCTGAGTCTTTTAATTGCTCCCAGTTGCTGATTCTCTGGGAGCGATTTCTACATCCCTCGTCCCAAAACTTTCAAAAGATTCGAAAGTCAAACAAACTGTTCTTGTCCTGAAAGTTTATACAGACGTTATGGAAGCAAAGGTTATTTCCACACTGAAAGGTGAAATGGAAAAGTTTTCTCAACTAGCAAGAATTAAGGAAAGAGATGCCAACTGGAGCATTTAGCTGCTGGACTCTCTGCAAGAATTTCCAGCATGTTAGAAAAAACATTACAGATCGTATTGAATATTTACTAGAATGTGTAACTAATGTTGAAAATAAGCTGACAAAAATTACTCATCTACAGAAATATTTACCAGCTAAGGGTTGCATCCTTTTCTAAGCTGAATGAAGGCAAGACACTCTTCTCCCAAGCTAGTATGCTATCCACAAAAAAAGCAAAATGTTCCAGTTTGGTCTAGTGGTTAAGTTGTTGTTAATTGCAAAGTTGTGACTGACCCATGGAAAACATTCCTCCAGGCCCTTCCTGTCCACTACCATTCCCCAAAGTCCATTTAAGTTCACGCCAGCTGCTTCGGTGACTCCGTCCAGCCACCTCATTCTCTGCTGTCCCCTTCTTCTTCTTTTGCCCTCAATCGTTCCCGGCATTAGGATCTTCTCCAGTGAGTCCTTCCTTCTCATTAGGTGGCCAAAGGATTTGAGTTTCCTCTTCAGGATCTGGCCTTCTGAAGAGCAGTCAGGGTTGATCTCCTCTAGGACTAACCGGTTGGATCGCCTTGCAATCCAAGGGACTCGCAGGAGTCTTCTCCAGCACCAGAGTTCAAAGGCCTCCATTCTTTGGTGCTCAGCCTTTTGATGCTGTCCATGGGGTTTTCATGGCAAACATACTGGAGTGGGTTGCCATTTCCTTCTCCAGTGGATCACGTTTTTTCAGAGCTCTCTGCTATGACCTTCCTGTCTTGGCTGGCCCTACACGGCATAGCTCATAGCTTCATTGAGCTACACAAGCCCCTTTGCCACGACAAGGCAGTAACCCATGAAGGGGTTAAGACACCAGGCTAAAAAAAAATGGGAGATACTGAGTTCAAGTCTCGCTTTAGCCATGAAAAACGGCTGAGTGACTTTGGCCCAATCATCAGGAGATTTTGACTTCTAGTCCTGCTTTGGACATGAAAGGCGCTGGATGGCGTTTAGGCCAATCGTACTAGGAAATTGAGAGTTCTAGTCTTGCCTTAGGTACGAAAGCTTCTTGGGAGAGTCTCTCAGCCCAACCCACCTCCACAGGGTTGTTGTTGTGGGGAAAATAGAGAGAAGGAGGTATGTTGGATACGTTCACCACCTCGAGTTATTTGTAAAAATAATAAAGGTGGAACACCAATAATTAATTTGTGACATCATTCATTCACGTGCTTGGATTTCTTTATTCCTCTGTTCATATTTATCTGAGTTCTCTCCCAACTTCACTTTGTGTAACTCCTATTTAACCAGTCTAAGACTTAAAAAACAAGACTGGGGTTACTGGATGCTGGGCAAAGCAAATCCTGCCTTTAATCTCCTCAGGTGAATTTGAATTCTGATTTTTTTTTTAAAAAAAGAAAACTTTGGGACAATTGCAGTGCTGTGGAGAACCGACCATATAGCATGAACAGTAAAAAATCTGAGAAAAAACAACGTGTTTGCTTAAGCCAGGGGTGTCCAAACTTGGGAACTTTAAGACTTGTGGACTTCAACTCCCAGAATTCCCCAGCTGGGAATTCTGGGAGTTGAAGTCCACAAGTCTTAAAGTTCCCAAGTTTGGACACCCCTGGCTTAAGCCATGCTGGCTGGGGAATTCTGGGAGTTGAAGTCCACAAGTCTTAAAGTTCCCAAGTTTGGACACCCCTGGCTTAAGCCATGCTGGCTGGGGAATTCTGGGAGTTGAAGTCCACAAGTCTTAAAGTTCCCAAGTTTGGACACCCCTGGCTTAAGCCATGCTGGCTGGGGAATTCTGGGAGTTGAAGTCCACAAGTCTTAAAGTTCCCAAGTTTGGACACCCCTGGCTTAAGCCATGCTGGCTGGGGAATTCTGGGAGTTGAAGTCCACAAGTCTTAAAGTTCCCAAGTTTGGACACCCCTGGCTTAAGCCATGTTGGCTGGGGAATTCTGGGAGTTGAAGTCCACAAGTCTTAAAGTTCCCAAGTTTGGACACCCCTGGCTTAAGAAATAGGGTGGATAAACTTGCATTCTAAAGCAGGATTTCTCAACCTTGGCCACTCTAAATTTTTAAAGTTGCCAAGGTTGAGAAACATTGTTCTAAACCAGGGTGTCAAACTGGATTTCTTTGAGGGCCGGATCAGCATTGTAGTTCTCTTTCGTATGCCAGCCAGGGTGGGTGAGAGACGGGACAGATGCCACCTGCAGCACCCTGCTGGCCAAAATGCGGCAAAGGGGGGACTGCACAAGGCCCACCATACCCTGTTCTCGGCCTGCACGGCCTCCTGCAGCACTTTGCCGGCCAGATGGGGTTTGGGGGTGCTGTACGTGCTCCCCTGCCCCCATTTTGGTTGCCAGAGGCACTGCAGGCCAGTCATTTGCTGTTTCCAGGTTGGTCCTGGGGCCAGATTTAACTACTCCATGGGCCAAATCCGGCCTGCAGGGCCTTGAGTTTGACACCCCTGTTCTAAACCAAGCTTTAGATCCTTGGGGGCAACCCTCAATTAGTGGCATCTTCCACTGATTAGGAAGTCTGGGGGTTTAAACATCATTCCCTCCTTCCAATTTTTCTCCCCGTCATAAAACCTCCCCATGGAGTAATTAGACCAAGAGTTAGTGGTTGACCCATGCTTACTTAATGAAATGCCAAAAAAGCCAACGCAGACCTAGGCTGCCTCAACAGAGGGATAGAATCAAGATCACGTGAAGTGTTAATACCATTTTATAATGCCTTGGGAAGGCACACTTGGAATACTGCATTCAGTTTTGGTCGCCACGATGTAGAAAAGATGTGGAGACTCTGGAAAGAGTGCAGAGAAGAGCAACAAAAAGGATTAGGGGACTGGAGACTAAAACATATGAAGAACGGTTGCAGGAAATGGGTGTGTCTAGTTTAATGAAAAGAAGGACTAGGGGAGGTATGACAGCAGTGTTCCAATATCTCAGGGGTTGCCACAAAGAAGAGGGAGTCAAGCTGTTCTCCAAGGCAACTGAGGGTAGAACAAGAAGCAATGGGTGGAAACTAATCAAGGAGAGAAGCAACTTAGAACTGAGGAGAAACTTCCTGACAGTTAGAACAATTAATCAGTGGAACAGCTTGCCTCCAGAAGTTGTGAATGCCCCAACACTGGAAGTCTTTAAGAAGATGTTGGATAGCCATTTGTCTGAAACGGTATAGGGTTTCCTGCCTAGGCAGGGGGTTGGACTAGAAGACCTCCAAGGTCCCTTCCAACTCTCCTATTGTATTATTGTATAACTTCCATAGCTGAGGGTAGACTTTAACTTGGTCCGAGTCTAGTCCTTCAATATTTACCAACCCCCTGGCATTCTTTTCAACATAATTGTTTAAATATGGCATTTTAAAAGGTGGGTACAATTGTTGATATTTTGCATCCATTCCCATAGGGCAGGGACAGGGAACTATGGTACTTTTATGACTTGTGGACTTCAACTTCCAGAATCCCTGAGCCAGCCATTTCCTGGCTCAGGAATTCTGGGAGTTGAAGTCCACAAGTCATAAAGGGGCCAGAGTTCCCTATCTCTGTCCGTGGGATGTGCCCCTAAATATCAATAGTGTGCTGGAAGAATACTGAATGATTAGCAGAATGTCCCATTTTAAAGATAACACGTTGTCTTGGACACAGAGTACTTTATGCACTGTATCCAATTGTCCCTGAATGCCAAGAGACATAGATTGCATTTGAAGTTGGAAGTAGTATATTAAGAAATTTATAAGAATAGAAAAGCTTTTCTTTTATCTAAACCTCATCTTAAAGAGAGAGACTCACAAAAGTGTGTGTGAAGGATAGGATTGGGGTTGGACTAGAAGGCCTCCAAGGTCCCTTCTAACTCTGTTATTCTGTTTTGTTTCCCCAAGGATAGTCTACTTTTGTCTTTTAAACATATTCATTTATAGTAGTGAAAAACAATGCAGGAAGTGTGTAAAGACCCTTCTCCTTTTCTTTTTTTTTCAGTAATTTGCTTTCAGATCAAACAACTCACAGATGCAAGGCGAGGAGGCAGTCTCCCACAAAACATGCATTTTCCCTTGAGGTACAAGCACTCCTCCACTTACAACCACTATTGAGCCCCAAATTTCTGTTCCTATGCGAGACAGTTGAATTTCCCCCGTTTTAAGACCTTTCTTGCCATGGTTGTTAAGTGAATCACTGCAGTTGTTAGGTTAGTAGCCTAGTTGTTAAGTGAATCTGGCTTTCCCCTTGACTTTGCTTGTCAGAAGGGCGCAAAAGCTGATCACGTGACACCGGGACACTGCAACCTTCATAAATTGCCAAGCATCTGAATTTTGACCATGTGACCATGGGGATGCTACAGCGGTCATAAGTGTGAAAAAAACAATCATAAGTCACTTTTCTTCAGTGCCGCTGCAACTTCAAACGGTTATTAAATGAACTGTTGTAAGTCCAACTGTTGTATATGAAAAATATTTGACCCCCCCAGAAAAATATGAAAATGTATTCTTTCTCATTCTAAAGTATAGGATTCAGAACAAGGATCCCAAGTTATATAGGAATTCATTGTGTGAAAAAAACAGGAAGAGCGTGTGGGCAGTGGAACCAATTAATCAGAAAGAGTGGGCTTACTTTCACTGGAAGTATTCAGGTGAAGAGTAGAACCATCTGCTAAGAATTATTGAATTTGGGTTACTCATCTGAGTAATGTATTAGATTCGAAGCCTAAATCGGTGGCTTTCAAACTGGCAAGTTTAAAGTATGTGGATTTCAAGTCCCAGAATTCCCAATGTCGGGGAATTCTGAGAGTTGAAATCCACATATTCTAAAGTTGCCAAGTTTGAAAAAACACTGGCCTAAATAGCTCCTTTCAATTCTAGTTTGCTGGATTTACTCAAACCTGAGCTGTAGTATAGTGGTGTCAGAGCTTGTAGGATGTTAGATATAGAAAGCAATATCTATTTAAGATTGCAGAAACTTCCTTTTTTCCTTGAAAATCTGAGATAGCATGAAGTTCACCAGGATTTTATGGCAATTTACAGCTGTGTTTTTCAATTTCGGGAACATTAAGAAGCATGCTGGCTGGGGAATTCTGGGAGTTGAAGCCCATGCATCTTAAAGTTCCTGGAGTTGAGAAACACTGATCTATAGTAAATTGGTAGGTTTTCTGAAACTGGTAGCGGAATATAAATAAACCTTTCCTCTTTGGCGTTCTGAGCTGGTTTGGAGAATGTGTCAGCCCATTCTGCTTCTGTGCTCAATTTTATCCTAGAATCTATGTACCAGCTGGCAGGTGTAATCTGTCTTCTTTAAGTCTTGTCATTTGCAGTTATCAGATTGATGCATAAATATGAGATTGTAATAAGTTATTGCTTTGGCTCTGCAGGGTGTTTTTTAGAACAGCAATTATACAATACAATACAATAGTAGAGTTGGAAGGGACCTTGGAGGTCTTCTAGTCCAACCCCCTGCCTAGGCAGGAAACCCTATACCGTTTCAGACAAATAGCTATCCAACATATCCCACACTGCTAAGGGACTGCCATTAGTGGCAGTCCCTTAGCAGTGTGGTGGTTTAGTGATGAAGATGCTCGAAAGGTTGAGAGTTCAATCCTAGGTAGTGGGAGATATTTATCTCCTAGAGCACAAATGAAAAACATCTGCTGAGAACTACGAGTAGGCATCAGGAAGGGCATCCGGCCAGGAAAGACTCGGCTCCATTCACTTGTCCTGACTGTACCCCAAATAGGGAGTTTTTATTTATTTAGAGGCAATCCTTAATATGATGCTCACAGTGGTTTGCGTAGATGAGAATCATTTATTGAATAGTTTCTGGGGTGTATTTTGGCTGTACAGTTAGGAGCTTACAGGTAGTCCTTGACTTATGACTGGTTACTTAATGACTACTTGAAGTTTCGACAGACCACAAAAATATATTTACGACCCAGATTTGACGTTCTGATGATCGACACACCCTTTGCAGTGTCCCCTGGTCACACAACGAAAAATTATAACATTTTTTTGCCAAAAATCAACATTTACCTCTTGTTTCCATCAAAAAAATGTCCACTGCAGATAATGGATTTGCTTAAACATCGGTGGCATTCGTTTTACTGCCATGTTCACTTAATAAACTTATGCAAAATGATTGTAAAATCAGGTGTGGTCATATGATGATTCACTTAACGACCTTTATAATGTCATGTAACCTTAATGACTTATGACCATAATTGAGCCCGGAGTTAATGTTATAAGGCGTATCGTGTTTAAGTGCTGGGCTCTTTTTTTTGATAAAGTACAAAATTTTAGCAAAACAAGGAAGAAACATTCCACAAACTCTATGTTCTATCCATAGTTTTAAGTAACATTTGAAAAACTTTTAACTGTGGAAGCATGAAAACATGTGCAGGCAAAGCTTTTGAATATCTCTCTTACTGCAGCTTCTTCAGATCTGTGAGCCTTCCCCACTATTCTTTTCACCATTGCTGTTATTTTATCGCAGAATATTTTTTTGCCCTTTGCCTCTAGTTTGTGCATTTGTGTACTATGGTATTAGCAAATCGAAGGTGGATTATCCAGGCAGGTCAGTTAACCTGCCGAACAAGTTTGAAAACAAACGTACTTGTCATAACTCAGAGAAAAAAGATTTGTTTGTGGTGCATCTCTGGAATTGTCGGAGGTAACTTGCCTACGGACGGCCTCTCCTGCTCCCTCCCAATTGTACAAGACTCGGTTTCAACCTATTGTTCCTTCACCTATGAAAAGAAATCATGATTTCTTCTTACTGGAAGCCATATTCTTCTATACCAGGGATGGCAAAACTTTTAGCCACTAAGTGCGCAAAGTGCGTGTCCGTGCATGCCCAAACTGAAAGGTGCTTAAACGTGCGCATACACAAACATGCACACATACGCAGCAAAGACCCAAAGACCAGCTGGCCAGCGGGAGGCTGAGCACCGGAACACCGGCAGTGTGGCAAGAGGTAAGATCTTTTTCTTTTGTGACCTTCTGTTTCGTCTTTTGCAGGGAAACAGAAGCTCACAAAAGAAACGCCACAGAGATCTGACCTGGGGCGACAGCGCGCATATCAGCAGAGAGGGCTCTGCATGCCACCTCTGGCATGCGTGCCATAATTTCGCCATCACAGTTCTACACTAATGCCAAATCATGTGTGATAAACAATCCATTGTAATAATTGCCTAGGACAGTGATGGTGAACCTATGGCACGTGTGCCACAGATGGCACGCGGAGCCATTTGTCAGGGCATGCGCACGCTGGCCAGCTGACTTCACCCTTTTTTAAAGCCATTTTTCGCCCTCCCCAAGCTCCAGAGCCTTTATAGGAGCCTGGGGAGGGCGAAAAGAGCCCCCTCGCCCCCCCTTGGAGGCTTCATGAGCTTCCCTGGAGCCTCCGGAGCGCAAAAAACCGGCCCTACGGGCAAACCGGAAATTCGGAACGGACTTCCTGTTTGCTTGGAGGGTCATTTTGACTGCTCCGGAGGCTTCAGGGAAGCGTCCTGAAGGTCCCTCAAGCCTTTGGAGCTCTCAAAACGACCCTCCGAGCAAACCGTAAGTGACTTACGGTTTGCTTGGAGGTTCGTTTTGAGTGCTCCGGAGGCTTCAGGGAAGCGTTCGGAAGGTCCCCCAAGTCTTCGGAGCGCTCAGAATGACCCTCCGAGCAAACCGGAAGTCACTTCCGGTTTGCTCGGAGGGTCGTTTTGGCGGCTCCGGAGGCTTCAGGGAAGCATCCTGAAGGTCCCTCAAGCCTTCGGGGCGCTCAAAATGACCCTCCGAGCAAACCGGAAGTCACTTCCCGTGGGGGTGTGTGTTTTCGCCCTCCCCAGGCTCCTATAAAGCCTCTGGAGCCTGGGGAGGGCAAAAAAAGCATGCAAAAAATGGGGGGGGGGTCACGCCTGTAGTGCAGGCATGCACACTGGGGGGGTAGTGCATTGCATTATGGGTGCGGCACGCCCGCACACTATCCCCCTGCGCTCCCCCCACTTATGGCACGCGAGCCAAAAAAGGTTCATCGCTGGCCTAGGATAAGGGTCGGCAACCTTAAACACTCAAAGAGCCACAAAGGTCCTAACTGGAAGCCCCCCGTTCAATCCTGGAGCCGACCGGAAGTCCAGTTCCTCCACCATAGAGTCTCCTCCTAGCGTGGCGTCCTTTTTCCTGTACCTGTCCTAACCGAACATTCTATCAATTGTGGAGCCAACTGGCGACAGGGAGCCGCTGCCCAGGGATGAAAGAGCCACATGCGGCTCCTGAGCCACGGGTTGCCGACCCCTGGCCTAGGATGAAATTATTCCAAGAAAATAGATATGACACTTTTATCCATTTTAGACCCTTGATTTTGGCCAGAAACCAAAAAGAACCGCTTTCTATCGGATCGCTCACAGATTGCCCTTGCTGAACATTTTAAAGTTACAGTAGGGCTGAAAGAGTAACTTTAGGATTGGTCCTCGCACTTAAGACCATTGCAGTGTCCTGCGGTCATGTGATTACCATTTGTATGTTGTAATACTTACTAACTGAATTGAGCAAGCTGAGTCAATGGTAAAATTGCAAGTCGTGGTCCTACGATCTTTCGTCTAACAATCACATCGCTTAGCAACCGAGTTGTTGGTCCCAGTTGTGGTTGCTAAGTGAGGACTACCTGTGTTTGTCTTTCCATTCAGGATTCGTGATACAGGTAGTCCGCGACTTACATCAGTTAACGGCCGTTGCAGTATCCCCATAAGTTATGTAATCAAAATTCAGTCACTTGGCAATTGACTCGTATTTATGACAGTGTCCTGGGATTGTGGGATTCCCCTTTTGCAACCTTCTGACAAGCAAAGTCAATGAGGAAGCCAGATTCACTTAACAACCAGGCTACTAACTTTACATTTGCGGGGATTCACTTAACAACAGTGGCAAGCAAGATGATACAATGGGGCAAAGCTCACTTAACATATATCTCACTTAACAAAAGAAATTTTGGGCTCAATCATGGTCGTAAGTCGAGGACTACCTATACTATAGTTATACAATCAGCAAATCACCAAATGTGCAGTGTAACACCCTATGTCGCTCCAGATTGTGGAACAGCAAGTCTTCCATCTGCTTCTCCCTTGCTTCTCAGTTTTGGGAGTACGCATAAGGGAAAATGAAAGGGATGCAGTGGCTCAGTGGCTAAGACACTTGTCGATCCGAAAGGTTGGCAGTTTGGCCGTTCGAATCCCTAGCGCCGCGTAACGGAGTGAGCTCCCATTACTTGTCCCACTTTCTGCCAACCTAGCAGTTCGAAAGCATGTAAAAAAGCGCTGGCTCTTCGGCTTTGAAACAGAGATGAGCACCGCCCCCTGGAGTCGGGAACGACTAGCGAGGGGAACCTACTACCTTTACCATTACCTAATAACTCAAATGGCATCAATTATTCTCTTTTGACTTACATTTTAGCCCCTTCATATACCATTAAGCCCACCCTCTGACTTCCTTGTACATGCACTCCAGGCCAGCAGATTAGAGCATCTTCATTCAAACTTTAAATCAGGGGTCTTCAAACGTGGAAATTTAAGACAGAGGGATAGAATCAAGATCACGTGACGTGTTTATACCACTCTATGGTGCCTTAGTAAGACCACACTTTGAATGCTGCATCCAGATGTTGAGATTCTAGAAAGAGAAGAGGACCAAAGATGATTAGACAAAAACATATGAAGAACGGTTGCAGGAATGTTGGGTTTAATGAAGGGGACACGGTGGCCCAGTGGCTAAGACGCTGAGTTTGTCGATCAGAAAAGTCAGCAGTTCGGCGGTTCGAATCCCTACTGCCGCGTAACAGAGTGAGCTCCCATTACTTGTCCCAGCTTCTTCCAACCTAGCAGTTCAAAAGCATGTAAAAATGCAAGTAGAAAAATAGGGACCCACTTTGGTGGGAAGGTAACAGCGTTCTGTCCGCCTTTGGCATTTAGTCATGCCGGCCACGTGACCACGGAGGTGACTTCGGACAGCGCTGGATCTTCGGCTTTGAAACTGAGATGAGCACCGCCCCCTAGAGTGGGAAAGGACTAGATGCATGTGCGAGGGGAACTTTTACCTTTACTATAAGGGAAAATAGAAAATTTGGTGGTTGCTAAAAATATATATGTATGTATGTGTGTATTATGCATGTATGCATATATGTATTTTGCTTGATTCATGTTAAGCCTGGAAATTTTAAGTTAAATTTTAGCCGTGAATTAATACTAATAATGTTAATTAGCTTAGCTTTTGGTTCCCCAACCACTGCTTATTTTTTTCTTTTATGTGGTCCTTGACTTACGACTGTAACGGAATTTCCATCGTCAGTCATGATGATCATAAGTCAAGGCACCCACATAACTGGACCCGATTTTATTACTCCTTTTGTAGTGGTCACTAAGAGAACATTGTGGTTGTTAAGTGAATGCTGTGGTTGTTAAGCCAATAAATGTAACTATGGGTGTTTTTTTGCCGGAAATTGGCTGAAATGTCATAAATCGGTTGTAAAAGTGAGCTGGTTGTCAAGCACCCTAAATGCAATCGTATGATCCCGGGGGCCTGTGTGGCCATCGGGAACTCCAGAAACAGGTCATAAGTAGCTTTTGATGGGTGTGTTGTAACTTCAAATGGTCACTAAGTGAGGTCGACGTGTACTTGCTTTTTCAATTAGACTATTTGGAGTAATTCTTAACTCAATAAGAGTTGCATACCTCTGTTTACACTGACTAGCAAAAACTTTCCCCGAATGTTTTGTAAGTCCTGCCAACTGAATATTTATCCCTTTTGCAGATATAACAATTTCTTGAGGGCTGGAATTATTCGCCATGGCTACTTCTTGTGGCTTTCCTCTGCAGCAGAGTCCCTATATACATACCTAAGAAGAATATATCGAATTAAAAGTGAAAGAATTACAAGTAGAAGACAATGCATTTCTTTATGAATTTGTAATTGAGACATGATGATTGATTTGTTTTTTTTTTTAAAAAAATGATCTGGAAACAAGCCAAGTCTGTTTTGCCAGCAGGGTTGATGAGGCCACTTGGGTGTAAGATCAGATATGCTGCGAAATACATTTAATTTTTCTCTGCCTCTGTTTTTTGGGTTCTACCCTACTTTCTTTTAATTGCCTTGCATGTTATGACCTATATATGCTGATTTCCTAAGAATACTTACAAACAGTCCCAAAATGTAGGCCACTTAACAGACGAAGTTGAGCAAAGAAAATATGGCTTTTATGTGCGCTTATAGGAAAGAAGAACTTTGCAGTAAAATCAGTATAATCAAAATCTGAACAGAATTTATTCTACTGAAGCTCTTCCTCGTGGCCACATTAATCAGTTTTCCTTCTGTCCTCGGCAATTTCAGGCAGCCCGTTTATTATCTCAATTTACATGGCAGCCCATCTCAAAATCATAACTCTGGGCTGCTAACAATGTTTAAAGACACTTTTGATTTAAACCTTCCATTCAGTCATGTTTGATTCTGAGAGAATGCCCGGAGAAGTCCCTGCAGTTTTCTTGACATTTTTCAGAAGTGGTGTGTCATTGTCTCCTCCTTAGGGTTGAGAGAAAATGACTGGCCCAGCAGACTTCGTGACCAAGGTGGGATTAGAACTCATCTCCTCCCCGTTCCTAGCCTGATGCCTTTACTACTAAACCAAACTGGTTCTCAAAAACACCATTGAAAAAAATATAAAACAATAAAGACAATAATATGCTTAAAATCTACAATTCAGATAAAAACAGAATAACAGAGTCGGAAGGGACCTTGGAGATCTTCTAGATCAACCCCCTCTTCAAACAGATCTTCTAGTTCAGGGGTGCCAAACTTATACAATACAATAGCAGAGTTGGAAGGGACCTTGGAGGTCTTCTAGTCCAACCCCCTGCCTAGGCAGGAAACCCTGATACCGTTTCAGACAAATGGCTATCCAACATCTTCTTAAAGACTTCCAGTGTTGGGGCATTCACAACTTCTGGAGGCAAGCTGTTCCACTGATTAATTGTTCTAACTGTCAGGAAGTTTCTCCTCAGTTCTAAGTTGCTTCTCTCCTTGATTAGTTTCCACCCATTGCTTCTTGTCCTGCCTTCAGGTGCCTTGGAGAATAGTTTGACTCCCTCTTCTTTGTGGCAACCCCTGAGGTATTGGAAGACTGCTATCATGTCTCCCCTGGTCCTTCTTTTCATTAAACTAGACATACCCAGTTCCTGCAACCGTTCTTCATATGTTTTAGTCTCCAGTCCCCTAATCATCTTTGTTGCTCTTCTCTGCACTCTCTCCAGAGTCGAACTTGATTTCATTGAGGGCCACATCAGGGCTGTGTTTGACCTCGGGGTGTGTGGCCAGTGTAGGCATGGCCAGCTCGACATCACTCATGTCTGGAGCACGTGTGGGGGGGTAGGTGTGGCCCTCCCGACCTCCATTTTCTCTGGCAGAGGGCTGCAGGAGGCCGTCGTAGCTGAAAACAGACCTAAGGAGGCCCTCCTGAGCTTCATTTTCTCTGGCAGAGGCACCGTGGCCCGGTCCTTCATTGTTTCCAGAGCGGCCCTGTGGGCCAGCTCTAAGCATCCCACAGCTGGATCCAGCCCGCAGGCCTTGAGTTTAACATCCCTGTTGTAGTTCAACATCCTCATATACCATTCCAAACAAGTTGTCCAATCTCTTCTTAAAAACTTCCAGTGTTGGAGCACACACAACTTCTGGTGGCAAGTCGTTCCACTGGTTAATTGTTCTCACTGTGGGGACATTTCTCCTTAGTTCTAGGTTGCTTCTCTCTTTGATTGGTTTCCAATCCACCCATTGCTTCTTGTCCTGCTTTCAGGTGCCTTGGAGAATAGGTTGACCCCTCCGCTTTGTGGCGGCCTCTCAAATACTGGAACACTGCTATCATATCATCCCTGGTCCTTCTTTTCATTACCAAATTCCTGCAACCGTTCTTCATATGTTTTAGCCTCCAGTCCCCTAATCATCTTTGTTGCTCTTCTCTGCACTCTTTCTAGAATCTCAACAACTTTTTTATATCATGGCAATTAAAACTGCAGTATTCCAAGTGGGGTCTTACCAAGGCATTATAAAGTGGTATTAACACTTCACATGATCTTGATTCTATCCCTCTGTCAATGCAGCCTAGGACTGTGTTGGCTTTTTTTGGCAGCCGCCACACACTCCTGGTTCATATTTAAGTGATTGTCCACTGGGACTCCAAAATCCTTCCCACAATTAACTGCTATTGAGCCAGGTGTCACATATACGGTACCTGTGCATTTTGTTTTCCTTGCCTAAAGGTAGAACCTTACTTTTCTCACTATTGAATTTCATTTTGTTAGATAGGGCCTAGTGTTCAAGTCTGTCAAGATCCTTCCTGTATCTTGAGCCTACCTCCTGGACAAACAAGAAACAAACTAGAAAAAGTGAGAAAGAAACTCAAGATTGCCCCAACTTGATTCTCTTTGGCATAAGAAGGAGGGAAGAGAAAACAGTCGGGTTTTCTGATGTTTTTTGGTGGTCCCTTCCCGACCTGGCCTGCTTGGAAGGTGTGATACTGGATGATTTTATCGACAAATCGTTGGGCAGAAATATCTCAGCTGTTTTCTGAAAGGTAGGGCATTCTTTATCCTAAATAAGACAGTTGGTTGACAGCCAACTAAGGGTAGAGAAATGAGAGTCAAATGACAATAAATATTGTCTTTTGACAGTAAATAGTGTCACTCCATTGATTTTGAATCTGGATCTTTGAAAAAAAGCTCAAAGCGTCTCCATTTTCAGCATCTGATGCCACTGTTGTTGTTTTTTTGTTCAAGAAATAGCAAGAGATAATAACTTACGTTGTCAGCTTTCAGGAATGCATTGGGCGTTTAAATAATGCCAGTGGCAGCCGTGGAAGGAAATTTCAGGAGTGTCAGAATTGAACAGCAACTTGACAGAATGGGATGAAACAGCGAATTCATTATATATTAAACTGTTCGTTGTATAATGAAAGACTTGATGAAAGACTATATTTTTGTGCCAGCACCTGCCGGAAGGCCTCGTTTGCAATAGAAGTTAGAAAAACCAGAATGAGAATTGGGAATTACCTGGTTGTAAACCAAAGTGAATATCTATTGCAGTCCATCTATTTGTGGATTTCAACTCCCAGAATTCCCCAACCAGCATGGCTGGCTGGGGGAATTCTGGGAGTTGTAGTCCACAAGTCTTAAAAGTTTTCCAAGGTTGGAACCCCTGATTTATAGGTTTAACAATGTACCTTTATTAAGGGACAGTGGCTTTTTCTGTAAATGGGGAATGTAACAGCAATCACAAGAATATCCACAATAAAAAGATATCGCTCACCTATGGTTGGAATGGTAAATTATGATGATGTTGTACGTTTTAGTGCTATCCAAGCTGAATGTGGGAGACTCAAGATTTTTTTTCACAAAGTGTTCCTGGCTAAAATATGGAGATCTATGTCACTCTGGGCCGTGAGCCACCAGTGCAGTGTTTCTCAACCTTGGCGACTTTAAGTCCTGTGGACTTCAACTCCCAGAATCCCCCAGCTGGGATTCTGCACTCGTGGGCTATGAACTGTTTGCAACGGGGCCGTGGAAACGGCGGGCGAGAGCATGGATGCATCCTCACTTGCATGAGCAACGGCAGGCACGCAAGCATGTTGCTTGTGCAAATGGAGCTGTGTGCACATGCTTGCCAGCCGCTCATGCAAAGCCATCCCCTTCCCCCCTCCCCTGCCGGTCCCCAAGGAAAGGTTGGGGAACTGTATTCTATACCGTGAAATATCTGATGGCAATCAAGCTGGATGGCTTTAAAAAGAGATTGGACATGATTGGAGAAGGCTACAATATGGGTTCCCAGATTACTGGACTCGTGACTGCATTTTATCTTTCATTAATAGAGGTAGTGTGTTTGTGAATGGTGGGGGGACATGAACAAGAGCAGCGTTTTTTCAAACTTGCCAATATTAAGGTGGGTGGACTTCAAATCCCAGAGTTCCCCAGCCATGCTCCCAGGATTCTGACCTAGGCCTCCCAAGATCATGAAGCCAACTCCTCGTCCCGATAAAACCTCTTTTATTTCTGTTAAAGGGAATTCCTCTCCAGCAAAGTCCCGGCAAACAGTCTTTCAAGAGATTTCACAACTACAGACCTTCATCAGGCTTGGAGAGCTGCCAGGCTGATATCTTCCAAACGCCATGCTGTAGCAGCAATTACTTGGCAAGAAGTCAAGAATAGATCTTTACCCTAATGAATTGAACTAATTACCTCCTGCAAACTCCCCTCCCCTTTCGCTCCTCTTATTTCCTCTGGGAAGGGCCATTCATCATCCACCTGTGGCCTTACTCCCAGGTCGACTCCTGTTCTTTAGCTGTTCCCTTGGTCTGGCAACTTTGGGAACAGGCTCCAGCTGTTCTTCTGCCTCACTGATGTCTGACTCTGAAGGCAGCTGATAACTGGCATACGGCCCTGGCCCTATCTCTGCCTCCGACACAGAACCCTCATCAGAGCCTTCCCCAGACTCCAGGACTGGCCCATCTTCCTCCCCAACCTCCTCACTGTGAGTCTGCCGCCAGCTCCTCTGACCGCTGGTGGGCCACAACACCTTGCAAGTCCATACAGTTAGTCCTTGACTTATAACAGTTGGTTTAGTGTCGGTTCAAAGTTGCAGCTAAAAAATTAATGTATAACCTGTCCTTGCAATTTTGATTGCTGCACATCCACATGGTCACATGATCCCAATTCAAGCCCTTGGCAACCAGCTTGCACTTACAACCGGTTGTAGCCTCCTCCGGTGGTCATGTGACCATGATTTGTGACCTTCCCAACTGGTTTCCTGCAAAATATATCAATTGAGAAAGCTGGTTTCGCTTAACAATCACTTAACGAGTGAAGTGACTTGCTTTATGACCGTGGTAAAACGGTATAAAATTGGATTGTTGACACACTGGCTTAAGACAGAAATTGTGGTTCCAATTGTGGTCATAAGTTTGAGACGACCTATACGTCTTAAAGTTGCCAAGTTTGAAAAACACTGAATTAAGGAGTAGTGTTATGCTGTACAGGTAGTCCTCAACTTACGACAGTTCATTTAGTGACCATTCAAAGTTCCAAAAGCACTGAAAAACGTGACTTATGACCGTTTCTCATAGTTACACCCTTTGCAGCATCCCCATCGAAATTGATCGAAATTCAGACGTTTGGCAACTGCTTCATATTTATGACGATTCTTGTATCCCGGGCTCCCCTTTTGCAGCAAAGCAAAGTCAATGGGGAAGCCAGATTTGCTTAACAACTGGGCTACTAACTTAACAACTGCAGTGATTCACTTAACAAACGTGGCAAGACAGGTCGTAAAATGGGGCAGAGCACACTTAACAAATGCCTCATTTAACAACAGAAATTTTGGGCTCCATTGTGGTCATACGTTGAGGACTACCTGTGTTTGTCCTGCTTACGGTCTTCCCTGTTGCACTTGGCTGACCGTTGTTAAAAAGAATGCAGCAGCCTCTGCAGATGTTTGGTCCGATTCAGTAGAGATCTTGTGATTTTTCCTGGTCTATCTCTAACAAAAAATGTGCAGAGGAAACCTAAACGGGAAACAAATATTGAACTACTGGGTCAAAATGGCGTGGGAAGCAAGTGGAATGCTGAGAGTGCTAATTGAAGACAATATAATATGTATTGAGGAAATGTTGTGTTCAATCAGAATAGAGCTCGAAGGGACCTCGGAGGTCTTCTCCATAGTGAGGGGAGGAATATGCAGGATGCGTTGACCTTGTCCTCTCTTGATTGGACTGAGTCAGGTAAGCTCTTTTAGCCACGCCTTGGTCACCAGGCTCCATCCAGTTATCGACTCAGTCCATCTACCGACGGCTGTGTTCATCCTGAGATCCTGAAGAAACTAACCCCACCGGAGGCACTGAGGAGCCCTTAAAAAGGTTAGAAACAATCTTGGAGGCATCAGCCAAGGGCGGGAGAGGCACGACAAAGGCCAAAAAGGAAGCATATCTCCACCAAGGGGGCTAAAGAGGCAGGCTGTGGATCCAACCCCCCCCCCCCAAGCCTAGCTCCAAGTATGAAAGGCAGAGGCACCAAGCCTTCGAGCGCATCGGCCACAAGGCCAGCAGCAAGAAGACACCCCCCCCCTCCTGGGCCTGGAACCTGAGGAATGATTACCAGGTTTCTCTTCACCTGGCAGGGCTGCAGAAGGGGACCCCTCCCTCCAGGTGAGGATTCCCTTCGACTCCTCGGGCTTTGTCATCCTGTGTTCTGGCAACCTTGCTGTCATGATTTATGCAAGCCCTATTCAATCCTTTTCTGAGTGCCTGACTAGCCGGAGAAGCCCAGACAGGGCAACGAGGCTCAGATCACTGCTGAGGCTTTCCCTTTAAAGAAGGTCTTCCCTTTAAGGAAAAACTTTCTCTTTAAGGAAGAGAAAGGAAAGCAGCTGGAGGAGGGGGTGGCAAGGCTCTCAGCGAGCTGCTGTTAACAGCAGGAGGCCACAGGGGAGAGTGTGGCAACTGTTAGTAGTACAAGCCGCTTTTTCAAAGCCCTGACCAGCAGGGCTGTTGTATTTGCCGCGCAGCGCCATTTGAAAAGAAGGGGGAGGAGAGTCCCCACGTGGTCCAAGATGGCAGCCTCCTGCAGCTCGGAGGACACAGGCAGGAATCAAGTCCTCCCTTCTAAAGCCCACTGGAAGGGCAGAAGAGCTTCCAATCAGGTTAGAGATTACCCCTGAAGGTCCATCCAAGGATGGGGGCAGCAAGGCAAAAAGCAAAATGAAGCACACCTCCTCCAGGGCGGCTAAAGAGGCAAGCTCCGGCTCCAAACCTGCCTCTAAATATGAAAGGCAGAGGCATAAAGCCCTAGGGCGCATTTGCCATAAGGCCATCAGCAAGAAGGCTCTCCCTGGTCTGGAGCCTGATGCGATCACAGAGGAGGATCCCTCCCAGCAAATGAGGATTCCCGTTGATACCTCAGGCGTTTGGGGATCTATCCAGGGATGGCAGTCACCCTCGCTACAGGGCATTCTCCTCAAGCCTCCCGAGGCAGAACAGTGTAAAGATGAGGTTATTTTGAGTTCCCCTCGAGTAAAAGGGACATTGAAGTTGAATCCCAAACTCTGTTTGCAGTCTAACTGAAATCAGCTGCCGGGATTTCCCCCACCCCCTCTTGGAGCAAAGAGGAACATCCCCTTTCAGTGAGAAAGGCTGATTATCTCTCCTGAGATGAAGGACTCTGTTGTGATTAAGAAAATATGTTAAAAGGGGGCCAAGAGTTGCATGAGAAATGCAGCGTCTGCCACCTAGCTGATTCAATCTGCTCTGCAAAGCCTGTTTTTGTTCTTCTCTGATACACTGAGAAAGCAGATCCTGCAAAGTTAGAAAAGCATGTTTCCTCTCTCTCCTTGTTTGAAAGCAAGATCGACCTTGTTTCCATCTAACTGAGCTCCAGGAGAAGGGGTCCAGGAATCGCATGATAAAGCAACCCCACCCCCTTCCCAACCTATGTAATTGAACTGCTGTTGTTAAGGCCAAACACATGTGGCCTAACAAAGAAAGAGAAACCTGATGCAGATTCCAAGCCTTACTCCTTAAGTGGTTGTAGAAGCCTAGTGGAAAGATCTCCATGGAAACGAAACTTGAATGAGAAAGACGTCAGCTAGCCCAGACCCGGCCTTCCAAATCCTCTGAACTTTAATGAGAAGTTGTCCTGACAACGAGGGGCAATAAAGACGCCCCAACCATCCCAACATCAGCTTACCTTGTGTGTGCAAAGCCTTCGGGCAGCTAAAGGGCCAAAAGGCAGATGTAGTTCAGCTGAAGACATTGTTATGCTCTTGTGGATTGGTTACTATTGTTTATGAATTATTTGGGAAGGGCTCAACCCCTATAGAAAGTACCAAACTAGCCAGTCCAAGACGGTTCCGAGTTCGGGTAAAGACCCTTAGGAATTCCAAAATTGGAGAGTCAGCTTGACAAATTTAACCAGCAGAATAGCCTTGGCAACTAGAGCCGAGGTGGCATAGGGGTTAGAGTGCAGTACTGCAGGCTACTTCAGCTGACTGCTAGCTGCACTTTGGCAGTTCAAATCTCACTGGCTCAAGATTGACTCAGCCTTCCGTCCTTTAACAGCAAGGAAGGTGCCATTACCAATTGCTCCAAACAGTAAGCACAAGCAGCGCCCACTAAGGGCTCCTGTACAAACTGCAATCCAGTATTTCAGGCCAACACTTGCAATGCCTAGTGGCCAACAAGTGATGTGCGCCTGCAGCTACAAAGCATTGCATCGTACCCTAGTGGCCAACTCGTGAACTGCGCCTGCATCTCCAAAGCCCTGCATCTCACTCTAGTGGCTGACCAGTGAACTGCGTCTGCGTCTACTGAGTTTTGCAACGCACTCTAGTGGCTGACACATGAACTGCGCCTGCATTTACAAAGTCTGGCAACACACTCTAGTGGCTGACACGTGAACTGCGCATGCATCTACGAGTTTTGCAGTGCACTTTAGTAGCTGACACGTTAACTGCGCCTGCATCTACAAAGTCTTGCAATGCACCCTAGTGGCCGACAAGTGAATTGAACTCAAAGAATTCATAATACATTCAAGAAATTTTCTGAGCTAATCCTAGTCATAGAATCATAGCACCCTTCTAGCCAGCTTCAGGAATTACAAGTTGGACTCCTTTGCTTCTGCGGAAGCCTCATTCGGACGTAGGGTGTTTCAGGCTGTTCACAGGGGGGGGGGGACACGCCTCACCAGGCATAAGTTTGGGTATAT
Source organism: Natrix helvetica (assembly GCF_964273705.1). Lineage (NCBI taxonomy): Eukaryota > Metazoa > Chordata > Lepidosauria > Squamata > Natricidae > Natrix > Natrix helvetica. Next base: position 13,774,820 of record NC_138548.1, read on the forward strand.
ACTCAAATGTGTAACCCTCCCTAGGGACGTGTAGGCTTTTGTACATCCCATCCTGGATATTCCTCCCCTCACTATGGAGAAAGGGCGTTGGTACTTACCTGATACGCCTGATTCTGATAGTGGGGGAGGAGTATCCAACCCCTCGCTGATATGGGTATTTTACGAAATTGTTATGTTGTTTGTTGAACTGTTCTGTTGAAGTAATAAATAAAGGTTTGAAACTTAAATAAAGTCTCAAGTGGATGACACACGGGAGTCGGATAGAGTTCTTCGCCAATAACTGGGTGGAGCCTGGTGACCAAGGCGTGGCTAAAAGAGCTTATCTGACTCAGTCCAATCAGGAGAGGACAAGGTCAACCCATCCTGGATACTCCTCCCCCACTATGAGAAGAGGAGTATCAGGTAAGTACCAACGCCCTTTCTAGTCCAAACCCCTGCTCAAGCACGAGATCCTGGACCAGTGATGGCTAACCTTTTTGTTGCCGTGTGCCAAAAGGGTGCACGCATGTGTGACGGTGCTTATACCCATAATGCAATGTGCTGTGACAACCCCGTGTTCCCCCCGCCCCCTGCGCTCCTCCCACGCATGCGCACATGTCCCCCCCTGCGCCCCGTTTTCGGCCTAACAGGCCTCTCTGAAACCTGGGATCACAAACTGGGTGAAGGGGGGAGTACCCCCTGCGCTTCCCCACCCCCCTGTGCATGCACACACATGTCCTGCATACGCCTTTCCCCCCCCACATGCTCGGCAGAGACCCAAAAATCAGCTGGCCAGTGGGAGGTACATGTGCATGCGCAGTGGAGCTTAGCTGGGGCGACGGCTCACGTGCCCGCAGAGAGGGCTCTGCATGCCACCTGTAGCACACCTGCCATAGGTTCACCCCCATGGTCCTATACCATTATCAGACAAGTGACTGTCCAGTCTCTTCTTCAAAACCTCCAGTGATGAAGCACCCACAACTTCTGGAGGCAACTTCTGTTCCACTGGTTAATTGTCCTCCCTGTTAGGAAGTTTCTCCTTAATTCCAGGTTGCTTCTCTTCTTGGTTACTTTCCATCCATTGTTTCTTGTCCTGCCTTCAGGTGCTTTGGAAAATAAGTTGATCCCCCTCTTCTTTGTGGCAGACTCTCAAATACAGGAACGCAGCTATCATGTCCCCACCGAGTCCTTCTTTCCTCTAGACTGGCCAAACGTCCATAGTTTTCGTGTGCAAAACCTGAGAAGGAAAGTCCTATTTTGTCCGATAGGAGCAAATTCGGCAGAGTTCGGGGGTGTACGAAGAGAATACTTGCGGGATCGCATCCTCCCACATACATCCCTGCGGCCAATTCGCACTCACAGGGAGGGGCTTCTCCAGGTGCCGTCCACTAGGCAATGCCAGCAGGCGGCGCCAAGGAATAGGGCCTTCTCTGTGATGGGCCCAACCCTCTGGAATGACCTCCCCCCCGATATTAGAACCACCACGGACTTCCGCTCCTTCCGACAAAAATTGAAGACTCACCTGTTCCGATTAGCTGGCCTGGCATAATTATAACTGTTATAACTGTTACCTCCTGGAAATATATTTTTAGCTGGTATTTTAAGGGTATTGTTTTAAATTTAATTGATTTTAGGGGTTTTAAAGCCATATTTATATTCTTGCTGTACAGTTCTTTTAATTAACCTCCTCCATATTTATCTATTTAATGAATTTTACTGTGGATGATGTATTTGCTGTGTGGACTGTACACCGCCCCGAGTCCCTTTTGGGAGAGGGGGCGGTCTAGAAGTGCAAATAAATAAATAAATAAATAATAAATAAATACCCCCAAAAATAAAATGTAAAGGAAGGGCTGTTCAGAGACAACTATTTAAACTGCCCCCTCCCATCCTTCCTCTGAAGTTTAATTGCAGCTGCCTTCTTGGGTTACTTTCTTTTTTAGGTCAGGATTTCTTGCCTAATCTCCCTGGGACAGGCAGACGCAGACAAACAGCTTCTATAATCTTCACTTGGACAGCCCCAGCTTCAAGTAACAAGAGCCGCTTTGTTGATTTGCCAAACTACGGAGCGATTTACGAGGGGTTCCGTTTTGCAGAAGCTGGTTGAAAAATCTCTCAAGCTCTCTCAGCACAAAGCTGCCTTCAAGCAAGGAAGGTATGTTTATTTTATTTTGTTTTTTAACAATCCTCTTTTGCTTTCTTTTATATTTTGTTTCCTCAGCTTGAATTATTGGGGAGGCGACTGTCTTATGGGACAGGAAGGAATCAGGATTGCATGACGCAGGTAGTCCTCGACTTACGGCCACTATCCAGCCTAATATTTATCTAGCTAAGCGAGGCATTTGTTAAGTGAGTTTTGCCCCCTTTTACGACCTTCCTCGTCGCAGTTGTTAAGTGAATCCCTGCCGTGGTTACGTTAGTAACACGGTTGTGAAGTGAATCTGGCTTCCCCATTGACTCTTTGTCAGAAGGTCGCAAAAGGGGATCACGTGATCTCGGGACACTGCAACCGTCATAAATAGAATCTGTTGCCAAGCGGCTGAATGTGACCATGGGGATGATGCAACGGTCGTAAGTGTGAAAATTGGTCGTAAGTCACTTTCAATAACATAACTTTGAACAGTCAATAAATGAACTGTTGTAAATCTAGGACTTCCTGCACGCATTCAATTACCCTGTTTCCCTGAAAATAAGCCCTCCCCGGATAATAAGCCCTCCCCGAAAATATTGCAACACAGCAGCAGCCCTTAAGTGACCACGCTCGCCGCCTCCTGCACCTCAAAAATAATAAGACCTCCCTGAAAATAAGGCCAAGCACTTATTTCGGTGGGGGGATGTCAAAAGAAATAAGACCCTGTCTTATTTTGGGGGAAACACTAGCATTATTTGAGAAATGTCTTCATATAGCCTGCCTGTTATGGAGTCCATAGTACAGGGGAAATAAATGAATAGCAAACGATTTAATAGTCAGCAGAGCATTCAACTCTCACCCAAATTTCTCTTCTTCCCTTGGCAGAGATTGATTGGAAGGCTTTTATTTTGGTAGATCGGGTAGCATTCCCAGTGCCTAGTTCAGGAGGGAGACCTGTTGAGGTAAGTGTGTGCGGCTAGTCCTCAACATCCAGCCATTTGTTTGTTTAGTTGTGACCCTTTGAAGTCACAACTGCATTGAAAAAAGTGATTGATGACCATTTTTCACACTTGTGACCGTTGCAGCATCCCTGTGGTCATGCGATCAAAATTCTGCCGTTTGGCAACTAGCATGCGTTTATGACGGTTGCGGTGTCCCGGGGTCATGGGATCCCCTTTTGCGACCTTCTGACAAGCAAAGTCAATGGGGAAGCCAGATTCACTTAACAACTGGGTTACTAACTTTGCAACTGCAGGAATTCATTTAACAATTCTAAGGAGAAAGGTCGTAAAACTCACCTAACAACTGTCTTGCTTAGCAACGGAAATTTTGGGCACCGTTGTGGTCATAAGTCAAGGACTACCTGTGGCATTTTGCTCCTTAGGGGCAGAGATAATTCTTTGATAAGTGGATCCCTTAGAAATGGTTAGAAGTTCCCCTTAGCCTTCCTTATCCTATCCTTGAAGATTAGTTGCAGGCCTCAAATGATCAGGCTCTCATTATCATGTTTTGAACCCACTGTCCGAAGTTTCTAATGCTGGGAAAGGTAGAAGGAAAATGTTCTGACCGAGGCTTCCCAAGAGCATGAAGCAAACTCCTCGTCCCGACAAAAAACCCTTGTATTAATTGACTGTGAATTCTGCTCATTCACATCCAGCAAACTCTTTCAAGGGAGGATTTACAGTCACAGACCTTCTCTGGCTTGGAGAGCTGCCAGGCTGATATCTGCAGAACTTGGCAAGGAGTCTCGGAGAGTCACTAACCAATTAGGGAACTTATTATCTCCTGCAAACTTCACTCCCCTTTCGCTCCTCTTTTATTTCCTCTGGGAGGAGCCATTCATCATCTGGCCTTATTCCCAAGTTCTTTAGTTGTTCCCTTCGTCTGGCAACTCTGAACAGGTGCACACAGGGAACAGGCTCCAGCTGTTCATCTGCCTCACTGATGTCTGATTCCGAAGGCAGCTGATAACTGGCATACAGCTCTGGCCCCCTCTCTGCCCCCGACACAGAGCCCTCATCAGAGCCTTCCCCAGACTCAGAACTGGCCCAGGTTCCTCCCCAACCTCCTCACTGTTTGAATGCTGACAGCTCTGCTGGCCCCTGGCGGGCCACAAAAAAAAAAAAGAGAAGAGAAGCAAGATGAATGGACTCAGTTACAATGGTGATGGGTAGGCCCTTGGAAGAGCTGAAGGGCCAGGTTGTCCTGGAGAAAATCTATGTTTATGGAGTCAGCACCAACCTAATGGTTATGAATGAGGGAATTGGTGGTTATAAATGAGGGAATTGGTGGTTATAAATGAGGGAATACACTGCAGCGGTGTGAAGCTCGATTTCATTGAGGGACGCATCAGGTCTGTGTTTGACCTCAAGGGGTCGTGGCCAGGGGGCATGGCCAGCTCGATATGACTTGTGTCAGAGCCTGCGGTGGCCCAAGCACTCTTCCAGCGAAAACAGGCTTCCGGGCTCCATTTTCAGCTGCAATGGCTTCCTGCAACCCTCTGCCAGCGAAAAGGGAGCTCGGGTGGGCCGTATGTGGCCCTCCCGAGCTCAGTTTTTGCTGGTACAGACACCTCAGGCTGGTTCTTTACTGTTTCCAGGGCGGCCCTGTGGGCCAGATCTAAGTACCCCACAGGCCGGATCTGGCCCACGGGCCTCGAGTTTGACACCCCCTGGAATACAGGTAGTCCTGGACTTACAACCATTTAGCAACCGTATGAAGCTCCATCCAAACTGAAAAAAAGTGGCTTTAAAACGGTCCTCACACTTACGACCGTCATAGCATCCACACAACTACATCTTCAAAATGTGGGTGCTTGGCATGCCAAGGTTCTGACTAATGAGCCCAAGCAAATCAGGACTTTTGTTTTCCTCAAAAGAATTCCTTTATTGGGCACATCATATCGGCACACTTAGCGTAAAACCAACTCTTGATTCTTTCCCGCAGTTTCAGCACAGTTCAAACCAGCAGCAACCCTTCTCCCCCCTCCTCTCCCCCCCCCCCAAGTGTCACTTGTCCCATTGGCCAATTAGCTAGGTTGGCTATATTTTTTTCCTTATCCTTGAACTTCCTAACAGATTCCTACCAGACGTTCCATGCCTTATGGGTGCAGACATAAAGGAACATTTGTAACCTGACAGCTGTTCATTCCAAGTCCCTCATAGCCAGAAATAAACTAGAATGAAAGAAGGGATGGGACAATTCTCCAGTCAACTTCCTTTTTGCAAAATAAGTTACAATACAGAAGTGGATGGTCAAAAAAGAACTACATAACCTATGGTGTGCTAGGTTGCACCCATGATTTTACACGCATAGACACACACACACACACACTCATGGGGAGGCCTCAAAGTAAATGTCGTCTCCTCTCTTTTGGAAACCGTGTAGAACTTAGAAGGTTCTCCTTAAATTTATATTACAGGTAGTCCTCGACTTACAACAGTTCATTTAGTGACCATTTATAGTTACACTACACAGAAAAAAGTGACTTATGACTGTTTTTCACATTTATGTTGTGGTCTGCCAGCAGAGCTGGTGGCAGATTCAGACAGGGAGGAACATGGGGCAGTCCTGGAGTCTGGGGAAGGCTCTGACGAGGGCTCTGTGTCAGAGGCAGAGATGGGGCCAGGGCCGTCTGACAGTTATCAGCTGCCTTCGGAGTCGGACATCAGTGGGGCAGAAGAACAGCTGGAGCCTGTTCCCTGTGTGCGCATGCACAGAGCTGCCAGGAGAAGGGAACAGTTAAGGAACAAGGGCCGACTCGGGAGTAAAGGCACAGGTGGACAATGAGTGGCTCCTCCCAATAGGGAATAAATAAAGAGGAGCGAAAGGGGAGTGGAGTTTGCAGGAGGCAATTAGTTCAATTCCTTAGGGTGAAGATCTATTCTTGACTTCTTGCCAAGTAATTGCTGCTACAGCATGGCGTTTTGAACATATCAGCCTGGCAGCTCTCCAAGCCTGATAAAGGTCTGTAGTTGTGAAATCTCAGGAAAGACGGTTGGCCGGGACTTTGCTGGAGAGAAATTCATTTAAACTAAATAAAAGAGGTTTTATCGGGACAAGGAGTCGGCTTCATGAACTTGGGAAGCTTAAGTCCGAACAATTTATGACCGTTGCAGTGTCCCCAGGATTATGTGATCCCCTTTTACGACCTTCTGAGCAGCAAACTCAACTGGGAAGTCAGATTCTCCTAACAACTGTGTGACTAACTGAACCATAATAGCGATTCATCTAACAACTGTGGCAAGGAAGGTCATAACATGGGACAAAATTCACTTAACAACTATTTCACCTAGCAACAGCAATTTTGGGCTCAATTGTGGTCGTACGTTGAGGACTACCTGGATGGTTTTAGTGTATTTTTTTTCTTTTGTTTTTAATTGTTACCACCCAGACATCCGTTTGGGTTACTATGCAAATTTAATAAATTAATATTGTGCTTTTTTAGGGAAAAAAGAACAGGTAGAAGGGCCAGCAGTGCAAATAAGGAGAAAGAGGAGACAGTGAAAAATGGAGCAATTGAAACAGATCCGTCAGATTGAGTTTCTTTAAAGTTTCATATTTTGAAAAACGAACGTTGACGTTTTCTTTCTTTCTTTCCTCGTTTTCTCTTTAGGAGGCTCAGTTCTCTTCCTAGCTAGCTTCTGAGCTTGGTATGGATAATGGTAGAGCGGTGGAGGGTCAAATGGGCTTAAAACAGAAAGATGCGGAGATCAGAGTCCATGGACGTATCCTGCCAGAGGTGAGCAGTTTGCGTCTTGCTTTTTCATAACTCTAGTGTCCGTGAAGCAAGTCAGTACAGGTAATCCTCATCTTAGGAGAATTCATTCAGTGAAGTTGCAAATGCACTGAAAACATGACATAGGCCAGTGATGGCGAACATTTTTTTCCTCGGGTGCCAAAAGGGCGCGCATGCATGTAATAGCGCACGCATGCGTGCCCACACCCATAATGCAATGCCATACTCCACTCGCATGCGCGCACAACAAGCACCACCCCGCGCGCATGCGTGCAGGCCTCACTGAAGCCTCCGGAATACCAGTAGGTCCTTTGGGTTGTTTTTTGTCCTCCCCAGGCTTCCGGAAAAACCCCTGAAGCCTGGGAAGGGCGAAAAACGGCCCAAAGGGCCTACCGGAAGTTCGTTTCTGAACCTCTGCTAGGCCATTGGCCTGTTTTTCACCATCCACAGGCTGCGGAGGCTTTCCTGAAGCTGGGGAGGGCGAAAAACGGCCCAAAGGGCCTACCAGAAATTCATTTCTGAACTTCCGGTAGGCTGTTGGGCCTGTTTTTCACCATCCACAGGCTGCGGAGGCTTTCCTGAAGCTGGGGAGGGTGAAAAATGGCCCAAAGGGCCTACCGGAAGTTCGTTTCTGAACTTCCGGTAGGCTGTTGGGCCTGTTTTTCGCCATCCACAGGCTCCGGAGGTTTTCCTGAAGCTGGGGAGGGTGAAAAATGGCCCAAAGGGCCTACCGGAAGTTTGTTTCTGAACTTCCGGTAGGCTGTTGGGCCTGTTTTTCGCCATCCACAGGCTGCGGAGGTTTTCCTGAAGCATGGGAGGGTGAAAAATGGCCCAAAGGGCCTACCGGAAATTCGTTTCTGAACTTCCGGTAGGCTGTTGGGCCTGTTTTTCGCCATCCACAGGCTCCGGAGGCTTTCCTGAAGCATGGGAAGGTGAAAAATGGCCCAAAGGGCCTACCAGAAATTCATTTCTGAACTTCCGGTAGGCTGTTGGGCCTGTTTTTCGCCATCCACAGGCTCCGGAGGCTTTCCTGAAGCATGGGAGGGCGAAAAATGGCCCAAAGGGCCTACCAGAAATTCGTTTCTGAACTTCCGGTAGGCCGTTGGGCCTGTTTTTCGCCATCCACAGGCTGCGGAGGTTTTCCTGAAGCATGGGAGGGTGAAAAACAGCCCAAAGGGCCTACCGGAAGTTCGTTTCTGAACTTCTGCTAGGTCGTTCGGCCTGTTTTTCACCACCCACAGGATCCGGAGGCTTTCCTGAAGCATGGGGAGGGCAAAAAACACCCCCCCACTTGGGAAAGCTGAAAATCAGCTGGCCAGCGCACGCATGTGAGTTGGAGCTGACAGAGGGCAATGCCTCGCGTTCCCTCAGATATGGCTCTGTGTGCTACCTTTGGCACGCATGCCACAGGTTCGCCTTCATGGACTTAAGACTGTTTTTCACATTTACGACCATTGCAGCGTCCCCATGGTCACCTGATCAAAATTTCAGATGCTGGGCAATTGACTCATGTTTATGACGGTTGCAGTGTTCCAGGGTCCCTTGATTCCCCTTTTGCGACCAGCAAAGTCAATGTGGAAGCCAGGCTCGCCTAACAATCGGGTTAGTAACTCAACAACTGCAGCGATTCTCTTAACAACGACGAGAAGAGAAGCCGTAAAATATGGCAAAACCCATTTAACAAATGTCTCACGTAGCAACATAAATGTTGGGTTCGATTGTGGTCATAAGTTGAGGACTACTTGCAAAAGACAAATGAGCAAGAAGCTTAAAAGTAGCAGCAAAAGAATTTTTTTGAAAAAAGTATTTCTCCCTTAAAGCTATATGCAGGGTTTATTACAATCGCTTAACAGACAGCACATAAAGAAGTATTTTATGCAATTTACGCATTGGGAAATAAAAGTTTCAGTGCCATTACTGAAAAAGCTTTGTGGAAATGAATAGTGTTGACGTCCAAAAGCAGCATTGCAACATGGAAAAAAAGGCTCCTGAACAAAGAGATGGGAGCCAATGCTCCTATAGAGTTAGTCCTCGACGTACGACCACAATGGAGCCCAAAATCTCTGTTGCTAAGTGGGATATTTGTTAAGAGAGTTTTGCCCCATTTTACGACCTTTCTTGCCACAGATGTTAAGTGAACGCTGTATTTGTTAAGTTAGTAACACGATTGTTAACTGAATCTGGCTTCCGAATTCCCCTCGTTGCTTGTTGGAAGGTTATATAATTGGGAGGGGGGGAATTATATAGACAGAGTGTGAGATATCTAGTCAAAATAATATTCCTTTCTCAGAGAGTCAAGGACACCTTGCCCTGCACCTGGAGCAGCGTGACTGGGAGGCATCTCCAGTTGGGATAGTGCCTGATTGGACCATGTGATGGACATGTGGGTGCTGGGCAAGGGCTTGGACTTTCTTTTGGGTGGGTAAAACCTGGAAGCTTTCAGATTCGGGTTTTCCCAGATGTGCCAATATGACATCTCTAATAAAATGGAACTTTGAGGAAACTCAAGCCTCGGAGTCTTCTTTTGCTGGGGGTGTTACTAGGATCCCTAACATCCTGAACACTGGATCCAGGGACACTGCAGCCGTCATAAATATGAACCATTTACCAAGGATCTAAATTGTTATCATGTGACTCATAGGGATGCTTCACTGGTCCTAAGTACGAAAAACAGTCATAAGTGGCTTTTTTTCAGTGCCGTTGTAATTTTGAACGGTCATTAAATGAAATGTTGTAAGTCAAGACCTACCTGTATGTCCTCTTCTCTTGTTCCTCTCTTGTGGTTTGAATCATATGGTTACAAGTTTGAGTCTCTGACTCTTAACTCTATATCAGGGGTCTCAAAACCTTGGCAACTTTTAAGACTTGTGGATTTCCAACTCCCAGCCAGCATAGTTGACTAAGGGATTCTGGGAGTTGAAGTTCACAAGTCTTAAAGTTGCCAAGCTTGGAGACCCTTGCTGTACATGAATGACTCTCTGAGTGTGTTCTGTTGTTTTTTTGGGCATCCCAATCCTACTGAAGACCCAGACTCAGGTCAGTTGAAGACTTACTGGCTGCATTCATGTCATATTTCAAAGCTTGTTTGGGTCACCCTTTGTTAGGTATTTTTTTCTCTTAGCATGCTGAGCAAAACCTGCCTGTGTCATTGTCATTCATTAATCCAGGGGAAAGTCTTTGTGTAAACGATTAACTATCATCATCACCTTTTAACGATCCCATAATCCCTTGTAGGGTGGGGTCTGGGCAACTGAATGGAGCTAGCAGAGTGTTTCATGGCCAGATGCCCTTCCTGTCGCCCATGCAGAGTTTTGTTCAGCAGATATATTCTCATTGTGCACAGAGAGAGAAATATCTTCCTCTACCTAGGATCAAACTCACAGCCTCCTGATTGTGAGGTGAGAGTTCACTCTAGGCACCACTTTGTGTAAATGATTACCGTATTTTTCAGAGTATAAGTATCCTCCCCCCCCGCCCCGAGCACTCTACAAGCCTCCTAAAGGCCATTCATGCCCTTTTTTTAAAATAAAAAATGGTCCCGTTTTTGTGAAAAACAGGCCAGTCTTGGGAGGTCTGCAGAACGCAAAAACTTTTTAAAAAATTTTTTCCTCTCCAAAATCTTGGTGTGTCTTATACTCCGGTGCGTCTTATACTTCGAAAAATACGGTAAGTATCCCCATTAGAAACTTTTGTACCAAGTTCTGCTACCAGTTTAAAAGCAAAGGAAAGTTACCAATGACTTCCACTAAATAAAAATGCCTGCCGTTGCTTACGAGAGAGGGAGAGCCCTAGCTGCTGTTTTTCTGCTCCATGATTTGGTCTCTAACATGTTCTGTTTTTTTGGTTCCAGAGTCCTGAAGAGAAAAAAAGTGTGATCAACTCCTTGGTGTCTGGGGCATTGGCTGGCGCTGTGGCCAAAACAGCCGTGGCACCGTTGGATAGGACGAAAATAATTTTCCAAGGTAAACATGAGAGTAGGATGGGAGAAATGGGGATGTCCTCCTATCTTTCTCACTTATGGAAGCAGTCCTAGCTTCCTCTAGATCAAGGGTGTCAAACTCAAGGCCTAGGGGACGGATGCAGCCTGCGGGGTGCTTAGATCTGGCCCGCAGGACCACCCTGGAAACAGCAAAGGACTGGCCTGTGGTGTTGTCTCTGCCAGCAAAAATGGAGCTTGGGAGGCTTTCGCTGGCAGAAAGTTGCAGAAGGCCGTCGCTGTTCTGACCCAGGCTTCCTTAAAAAGCATGAAGCAAAATCTTGGTCCCTGCAAAACCTCTTTTATTTACACAACTGTGAATTCCTTTCATTCACAGTCAGATAGGCTTGGCAAACAGTCTTTCAGGGGGATATTTATCCACACAAACCTTATCACGGTTGGAGAGTTTCCAAATGCAGGGCGAGGCAACGCTTGGCACAGATTTTGTACTTTCTATTTATTTATGTGTTTTATCTGACTGTACTCCGCCCCGAGTCCCTTTGGGGAGAGGGGGCGGTATAAAAGTCCAAATAAAGTAAAGTAAAGTAAGTTTCAGTGTGAGCAGAAAAGTATAGTGTTTGAGCGGCACATTTTTATGCCTGAGCACCTGAATTTTTTTCACAAATGTCACCTAAGACAACAACGAAATCAGTATTACAGTGGGGCAAAAAAGTATTTAGTCAGCGACCAATTGTGCAAGTTCTCCCACTTAAAAAGATGAGAGAGGCCTGTAATTGGCATCATAGGTAGACCTCAACCATGAGAGACAAAATGTAAAAAAAAACCCAAACTATCACATTGGCTGATTTGGAAATAATTTATTTGTAAATTATGGTGGAAAATAAGTATTTGGTCAATATCAAAAGTTCATCTCAATATTTCGTTATATATCCTTTGTTGGCAATGACAGAGGTCAAACGTTTTCTGTAAGTCTTCACAAGGTTGGCACACACTGTTGCTGGTATGTTGGCCCATTCCTCCATGCAGATCTCCTCTAGAGCAGTGATGTTTTGGGGCTGTCGCTGGGCAACACGGACTTTCAACTCCCTCCAAAGGTTTTCTATGGGGTTGAGATCTGGAGACTGGCTAGGCCACTCCAGGACCTTGAAATGCTTCTTACGAAGCCACTCCTTCGTTGCCCGGGCGGTATGTTTGGAATCATTGTCATGTTGAAAGACCCAGCCACGTTTCATCTTCAATGCCCTTGCTGATGGAAGGAGGTTTGCACTCAAAATCTCATGATACATGGCCCCATTCATTCTGTCCTGTACACGGATCAGTCGTCCTGGTCCCTTTGCAGAGAAACAGCCCCAAAGCATGATGTTGCCACTCCCATGCTTCACAGTAGGTATGGTGTTCTTTGGATGCAACTCAGCATTCTCTCTCCTCCAAACACGACGAGTTGTGTTTCTACCAAACAGTTCTATTTTAGTTTCATCTGATCATATGACATTCTCCCAATCCTCTTCTGGCTCATCCAAATGCTCTCTAGCAAACTTCAGATGGGCCTGGACATAGACTGGCTTAAGCAGGGGGACACGTCTGGCACTGCAGGATCTGAGTCCCTGGCGGCGTAGTGTGTTACTGATGGTAGCCTTTGTTACATTGGTCCCAGCTCTCTGCAGGTCATTCACTAGGTCCCCCCGTGTGATCCTGGGATTTTTGCTCACCGTTCTTGGGATCATTTTGACCCCATGAGGTGAGATCTTGCGTGGAGCCCCAGATCGAGGGAGATTATCAGTGGTCTTGTATGTCTTCCATTTTCTAATTATTGCTCCCACAGTTGATTTGTTCACACCAAACTGTTTGCCTATTGCAGATTCAGTCTTCCCAGCCTGGTGCAGGTCTACAATTTTGTTTCTGGTGTCCTTTGACAGCTCTTTGGTCTTCACCATAGTGGAGTTTGGAGTGTGACTGTTTGAGGTTGTGGACAGGTGTCTTTTATACTGATAACAAGTTCAAACAGGTGCCATTGATACAGGTAATGAGTGCAGGACAGAGGAGCCTCCTAAAGAAGAAGGTACAGGTATGTGAGAGCCAGAAATCTTGCTTGTTTGTAGGTGACCAAATACTTATTTTCCACCATAATTTACAAATAAATTCTTTCCAAATCAGCCAATGTGATTGTTTGGTCTTTTTTTATATATTTTGTCTCATATACTTGAGGTCTACCTATGATGCCAATTACAGGCCTCTCTCATCTTTTTAAGTGGGAGAACTTGCACAATTAGTAGTTGACTAAATACTTTTTTGCCCCACTGTATTTGAAACTCAAAGTTATGTTTCTTCAAGGTACTCGCTTAATTAAAAGTGTTATATAATGTCAGTATCACTTAACAACGCTCCTGCTTAGCAACCAAAATGTTTGCTCAGGAACTCTGGCATTTGAAGCACGCAAGTCTTAAAACTGTCAAGTTACAAGACCCTTGCACCCCTAACCCTTTAGGGAAAAAAAAACCCCAGGGGTCTTCAAACCTGACAGCTTGAAGACTTGTGGACTTCAACTCCCAGAATTCCTCCTCCAGTCATGTTGCGGCGACGTCATCTGCGTGGATCCATCTTCGGCTTTTTTTTAATTAGAGGGAGCATTGCCCGTAGGAATGAATTGTTTCCCGCAGAAGCCCACTCCCCGTTAACTCCTCTTTTGTTTCCTATGGAAGGGGCCTATCACCTCCAAGGTTTGGCTTTACTCTTAAGTCGACCCTGCTTTCTAAGTTGTTCTTCTGGCAGCTCTGTGCATGCGCACACTGGGAACAGGCTCCAGCTGTTCCTCTGCCTCACTGCTGTCTAGTTCCCTCTCTGCCTTCGATGCGGAGCCCTCGTCTGAGCTTTCCTCAGCCCCCAGGACTGGCCCACGTTTCTCCCCAACCTCCTCACTCTCCAGCTCTGCTGCCAGCTCTGAGTGACGTCGAGCTGGTCACCACAATCCCCCCTCCCCCGAGATCAAACACAACCCTGATGCGGCTTTCAATGAATCGAGTTTGACACCCCTACTCTAGATCAGTGTTTTTTAAATTTGACAACTTTAAGATGTGTGGTCTTCAACTCCCAGAATTCCCTAGCCATCATACTGGCTGGGGAATTCCGGGAGTTGGTCCACACATCTTAAAGTTGCCAAGTTTGAAAAACACTGAGGTAGATGCATGGAGTTCAGTTCCCAGAATTCTCAGTGGTAAGTCTGGTGGTTGAGGAATTCTGGGATTTGGAGTCTGTAGATCTGCAAATTTGGACAAAGAACTGCATTTATTCCTGGTTTGTCATTGCTCTAAACCAGCCTGGAAGCCAGATTTGAGGGCTGCCTTTAAAGTCTGGCTTGATACTGAAACTAAATGGCAGGATTTGGAAAGTCTGCATGCTTTTTTTCTTTTTTAAATCCTGGTTAATTTGTAATTAGTTTGTTCAACCCTCTTTCCCCAAGGCCTTTGACAAGCCAGGAATAAGAAGATTTTAGGTGTAATTGTTTGTGGAAGCAAGGCCAGCGTATTCTTTAAAAGCAGGAGTGGTGGGGAACCATGGCCCCATTAATTTTTGTGGACTTCAACTCCCAGAATTCCTGAGCGAGCATGGTCTCCCTGCGTTATTAGAGCATATCTAATAATTTTCTTGTTATTTTGGACAGGTGGCGAGAGTTTATAATTCACAGCCTTCTTTGAATCCACTTTGGTTTCTTTTTTCTAATATTCAGATAAAACTTTCTTTCCTATAACTTAAATCGATTATTTACTAACCTGCATTGTAGGATGGTACAAAAGACAATAAGGATCTCTTCTTATGACATCCTTTTAGGGATTTGAAGAATGTCCTCTTAAGACTCAATATTCTCACTTCCTTCGATCTATTTGCAGGACTTAGTTTTTGATCTCTTCTATTCTCTCAATCTGTTCTAGTTGTCTGACTCCTCCTTAAAATATGGAAACCAGAATTGGACATACTGTTTGTGGTGGGATTTTGATTAAGGTAGAATGGAGACAAATTTGAATTCCTCCTGTCATTGATAAGCATGTCCCTCCATCTTCTCTTCGTAGCTTGTAATAAAAATGTTGAAGAGCACAGGGCTAAGAACCGGGTCTTATTGTAGCCCTACACCAGTGGTCGTCAAACCACGGCTCGCGAGCCACATGCGGCTCTTTAGCCCTTTGAGTGTGGTTCTTCCGCCACCACTGCGCCACCTCACGTTCCTTGTCTTCCGGCCGTGCCCCCACTCGTGGAAAACATAGGTGCACGCACGCCCCGTGCAATTACAGCCCGGAGCAGGACCAAAGCCCCTCTCCCAACTGGCCCTTCCTCCCTCGGAGGGCTTTAGAGGGAAGCTTCTGCAAAAGCCTGGGTCAGTGAAAACAAGCTGTGCGCGTGCGCCTATGTTTTCCACAGTGTGGAGTAGCGGCGAGTCTCTGGAGTCATTGCTGGCCACGCAGAGCCTCGCCGCTGCTCCACGTGGTATTTTGTAGACAGACAGACAGACAAAGGCATAGAGAGAGAGAGAGAAAGAGAGAAGGAGGGAGGGAATCAGAGAGAGACTGTCAGACACACAGAGAGAGACAGAGAGAGAGACAGAGGGGGAGGGAGGGAGAGACAGACAGAGACACACAGAGAGAGAGACGCACAGAGTGATTAAATGAGTGAGTGAGAGACAGTTGGCCATGCCCACCCAGTCACATGACCACCGAGCCACTCCCACAAAACAGGCCACACCTTCTTTTGGCTCTCAAAAGAAAGTTCAATCGTTGTACTGTTGATATTTGGCTCTGTTGACTAATGAGTTTGCCGACCACTGCCCTACACCAATGTTTCTCAACCTAACTTTAAGATGTTTGGACTTCAGTTCCCAGGATTCCCCAGCCAGCATTCTGGGAGTCGAAGTCCACACGTCTTAAAAGTTGTCACGGTTGAGAAACACTGGCCTACACCATATCTCCCTCCCGGCTAATGTGGACGTTAGGTGCCAATTCACAAAGGCAGCGGAAACGGTTCCCTTCCTTGGTTGGGGTGTTGCCAACCAGAAACTGACTGAGTGCAAAAATGCTGATTTGGGGCATGGATTAGGTCTGCCCATAGATTTCTTAGTTGCAATGCTGATGTGTGTATGACTTCTTCTTTTTTCTGTTTTCAGTGTCGTCGAATAGATTTTCTGCTAAGGTAAGATGAAAGATCCTTCTCTTTTTTCTAAGCTTCATTGCAGGTTGAGGGAAGGATTTAATCTCACTGAATTGCTCCCATGGGTCACTCTCATTTTAACACCCCTCCCCCTTGCCCCTCCTTTTAGCCTCTTAAGAGCCAATGAAAATTAATCAAAACAGAACTACTTTTAACCGGTAGGCACATGTATGTGCCGTGGTGGCGCAGTGGTTAGAGTGCAGTACTGCAGGCTACTTCTGCTGACTGCCGGCTGCCAGCAGTTTAGCAGATCGAATCTCACCAGGCTCAAGGTTGACTCAGCCTTCCATCCTTCCGAGGTGGGTCAAATGAGGACCCAGATTGTTGGGGGAAATAAACTGACTCTGTAAACTGTACAGAGGGGGGCTGTGAAAGCACTGTGAAGCGGTCTATAAGTCTAAGTGCTATTGCTACGTGCCAATTGAAGTAAAACCGTGGGGTTAAAATTCCAGCAAAAGAATAGACATTAAAAGAGGAATGCAACCCTCATGAGGAGTCTGTGTAGCTGATTGCTAACTCCAACACAGAGAAAAAGAAGCCTTTGCTCTATGTAAGCAGGCAGATAATTGGATGTGACATTGACTTACCTTATAGTAGCATCTGAGTGGGTCTAGCGGCAAAAATCTTTCCTTCTCGCTTAATCGCCTCTCCTCCATCAAAAGAAAGGGACCCAAAGGTTCCCAGTGTTTCTGCTGGACTCTGCCTCCTCCTCCTCCTCCTCCTCCTCCTCCTCCTCCTCCTCCTCCTCCTCCTCCTCCTCCTCCTCCTCCTCCTCTTCCCCTTCTCCTTCGCTTTTGCCTCCTCCTTCTCCTCCTTCTCCAACTTTTCCTCTTCGTCTCCTTCTCTTTCTCTTCCTCCTTCTCCTCCTCCTTCCTCTTCCTCCTCCTCTTCTCATACATTTTATTGTCTCTCTTCCTCCTCCTCTTCCCCTTCTTCTCTTTTGCCTCCTCCTCCTCCTTCTCCAACTTTTCCTCCTCGTCTCCTTCTCTTTCTCTTCCTCCTTCTCCTCCTCCTTCCTCTTCCTCCTCCTCTTCTCATACATTTTATTGTCTCTCTTCCTCCTCCTCTTCCCCTTCTTCTCTTTTGCCTCCTCCTCCTCCTTCTCCAACTTTTCCTCCTCGTCTCCTTCTCTTTCTCTTCCTCCTTCTCCTCCTCCTTCCTCTTCCTCCTCCTCTTCTCATACATTTTATTGTCTCTCTTCCTCCTCCTCTTCCCCTTCTTCTCTTTTGCCTCCTCCTCCTCCTTCTCCAACTTTTCCTCCTCGTCTCCTTCTCTTTCTCTTCCTCCTTCTCCTCCTTCCTCTTCCTCCTCCTCTTCTCATACATTTTATTGTCTCTCTTCCTCCTCCTCTTCCCCTTCTTTTCTTTTGCCTCCTCCTCCTCCTTCTCCAACTTTTCCTCCTCGTCTCCTTCTCTTTCTCTTCCTCCTTCTCCTCCTTCCTCTTCCTCCTCCTCTTCTCATACATTTTATTGTCTCTCTTCCTCCTCCTCTTCCCCTTCTTCTCTTTTGCCTCCTCCTCCTCCTCCTCCAACTTTTCCTCCTCGTCTCCTTCTCTTTCTCTTCCTCCTTCTCCTCCTTCCTCTTCCTCCTCCTCTTCTCATACATTTTATTGTCTCTCTTCCTCCTCCTCTTCCCCTTCTTCTCTTTTGCCTCCTCCTCCTCCTTCTCCAACTTTTCCTCCTCGTCTCCTTCTCTTTCTCTTCCTCCTCCTCCTCCTCCTCCTCCTCCTCCTCCTCCTCCTCCTCCTCCTCCTCCCCCCTCTTCCTGAGAACTGTGGGCAAGAAGGAGCAGCAGAGGTATATTCGTTCTGGAGCAAGTTTCTTCTGAGAGTTCCCAGTCTTGGCATCTGTTTTTCTGGGCTTACCATGGTCCAACCGCCTTGTCCCAGTTTCTGCATCATCTGGATACCTCACGTATATTGCCGTCAATGAAAGAAAGGCGGATACCAACCCATTCTGTGGGAGTTTGGTTGGGACAACAGGAACCACATTTTGAGGGGACCCCATTGAGTTGCAACCTGAAAGCGTCCTACGCCCTGCCTGCCTGCCTGCCCTAACCCAACCTCCCCATCTCCAAATTCTCTCTTTAAAAGCTCACAGCTCCTTTGCCTTTCAACTGTGTCAGGCCTAATCCAGTTCCTCGTCTACCTAGGAGGCCTACCGGCTGATCTATCGTACCTACCTCAGTGAAGGCTTCTTCAGCCTATGGCGAGGCAACTCGGCCACCATGGTCCGGGTGGTCCCCTACGCGGCCATCCAGTTCTGCGCACATGAGCAATATAAGCAGCTTTTGGGCAGCTACTATGGCTTCCAGGGAAAGTAAGTTGTTACAGAGCCTCAGTCTGACTCAGTCTCAGTCCTTAAAAGTCTCGGCCTGAGCAGGTGGGAAAGACATTGTCAGGGGCAAGAAGGCAGGAAGCAGGAGAATTCAGAAGGGTTCAGATTTACTTCATGCTTCCTATACACAAGAATCTGAACTACTCACAAGGCAAATTTGTCCCAGATAACTGTTAACAGACTTCAGAGGGGGCTGTTGTGGCCCACCAGCAATCCGGCAGCAGATTCAGACAGTGAGGAAGTTGGGGAGGAACCTGGGGAAGGCTCTGATGAGGGCTCTGTGTCAGAGGCAGAGAAGGGGCCAGGACTGTCTGACAATTATCAGCTGCCTTCAGAGTCAGACATCAGTGAGGCAGACGAACATCAGGAGCCTGTTCCCAGTGTGCGCATGCACAGAGTTGCCTGACGAAGGGAACATGTAGGAACAAGGTCTGACTCGGGAGTAAAGGCACAGGTGGACAATGAATGGCCCCTCCCATAGGGAATAAAATTGGAGTGACAGGGGAGTGGAGTTTGCAGGAGCAATGAATGGCCCCTCCCAGAGAGAATAAAAGAGAAGCGAATGGGGAGTGGAGTTTGCAGGAGACAATTAGTTCATTCCTGCATTCTTGCCAAGTATTGCGGCGTCTGAAAGATATCAGCCTGGCCACTCTCCAAGCCTGATAAAGGCCGGTAGTTGTGAACTATCTTGAAAGACTGTGGGAGAGGAAAGACTTTGCAGGAGAGGAATTCACTGTAAATTAAATAAAGGGTTTATCGGGATGAGGACACAGCTTCATGCTGCTTGGGTTTTTGTGGTTTATAAATTTTGATTCATTGCTTCCCCTGATGTATGAATCCTGCCAACTGTACTTTTGTGGCAAGGGAACACAGCCAGAGTTTTGGAGTGAACAGTGTTCAGTTTGTAAGCTTTTTTGGCCCCGTCTGAGTGTTCTTTAGGATCTAGTTAGCCAACAACCAAAGAAATTCTCTTTTTCAAATACTACTTTTGCTGCAGGGCGCTCACCCCTCTGCCCAGATTCATCGCAGGCTCTCTGGCAGGGATCACGGCTTCCATGTTGACATACCCCCTGGACCTGGTCCGTGCCCGCATGGCAGTAACGCCCAAGGAAATGTAAGTAGTTAGGGAGGGGTGTGAGGTGTATTCTTTTAACTATTATTGTTCCTGAAAACCTACGTAGTGAAAGGTTGGGAGCACAGAGACTCTTCCCAATGAAGACTTGCTTTGATCACTTTCAAAGCCAAGAAAGTTTTGCCAGTTATGACAAAAAGAGATAATGTCTTCTGCAGAAGGCTTCCTTCCGCTCCAGGATTGTAATTGGTTCAATAATGCACTCATGCGCCATCTCCGACGTATTCTTGGCATCACCTGGCATGACAAAGTTCCAACTAGCGCAGTCTTGGATCGTGCTGGAATTTCTAGCATGTATACACTATTGAAACGGCGACGTCTCCCCTGGCTTGGGCATGTCATGAGAATGGCCGATGGTCGGATTCCGAAGGATCTCCTGTATGGAGAATTAGTGCAGGGAAAGCGCCCCAGAGGGAGACCACAGCTAAGATATCTGCAAGAGGGATCTAAAGGCCTTGGGAATGGACATTAACGGCTGGGAAACCTTGACCTCTGATCATTCAACTTGGAGGCTAAAGACGCAGCATTGCCTCCTCCAATTCGAAGAAACACTTGTTCGGCAGACTGGCAAAGAGGCAGTCCCAGAACCAGGGAAATCTGGGGGCTGGGCAGTGGACAGAATGTATCTTCCCTCAGTGTGGAAGGGATTGCCATTCTCGAATTGGCCTTTTTAGCCACACCAGATGCTGTTTTAGGACCTCTTTTCAGAGCACGATACCATAATCTTTTGAGACTGAAGGATGCCAATGAATGAATGCACTCGTCCATAAAATGGTTTGCTTGCTCATAATTTAGTTGGTGAACCCATCAAATATCTTGGGGCTCTACAAATCACAATGACAAAAAAAAAAAAACATTGACAGGACTGTAGTGGAATGTAGTCTGGATTCCCAGGAAGGAGGGATAAGGGATGGTTTTTGTTTTTCCACATTCTTCCACTGTAGTCCTTTTGTGAGAGTACTCACAAAAAGATTCAGCCTACCCTAATCTAAACAAAGATGACAAACATGGCCAACCTGCCAACACATTTAAATTCCCCACCCTTGGGAGATTCCCTAAAATACTGGCACATACCCCAGGACAGCTGTAGATCCTTAGGACTTTCTCCATCAACTGTCCCATTGCCATATACAGAAAACGAAACTCTTAGGACATTATTTTACCAAGAGTATAACTTTACTATAGATCCATATAGGCACAGTAGAAAGCAAAGCCAGCTCTGACTTTTAGTGAGAAAAACTGCATGGTTAAAATCCCCCTTCCCACCCGCCCCGAGCCACCCACTGTCCATTGTATCCACCAATCCAGTGCCATCTCTTTGTTTTGGGAAACAGTCTGCTCGGCTCTCATTGTTCGACCTTGAGGTGTTGAGATTATCCCAGGTCACAGATGGTGCACATGAATTCCTTAATTCCTTCCCATCCATCCATACATTCCAATCACCTCCCCCACCCCACCCCTGGTTGTCTGGCTGTGAGCGAAAGTGCAAAGCGAGTTGGCCTTGACTTACTTTCTGCGAACTTCTTTCTAACTTTTGTCCGATGTTGTCAGGATTCTAGTCCACAATGTAGCCTATTCCATTTTCCTTTGGCAGGTACAGCAACATAATTCACGTATTTATGCGGATATCTCACGAGGAAGGATTGAAGACCCTGTACAGGGGCTTCTCACCTACCATCTTGGGGGTGATCCCTTATGCTGGATTGAGCTTCTTCACGTATGAGACACTAAAGAAGCTACACGCAGGTAAGGACAATCAAGCCAACACGAATATATGCAGGTAGTCCTCAACTTGCAACCCGTTTGTTTAGTGTCCATTCTAAGTTAACAACATCACTGGGGAAAAAAATGACTTACAACCGGTCCTTGCACTTATGGCCATCCCAGCATCCCCATAAACAGTGAAGCATGCAAACCAGCATTTGCATTTCTGGCGTCCCATGAGGACAGCACATCTTTCTCCTTCTGCCCTGGCCACTTTTTACAGAGGCAAGATTGAGAGCGTTTTAACAAACATCATCACTGTTTGATTTGGTGGCAACAGTGACTCAGATAGAAAGTCCATACAGAGAGTGGTGAGGACAGCAGAGAAGATTATAGGAAGCTTGCTTCCCATTATTCAGGATACTCTTATAAGGGCTGTGTGCTTAGAGACCCCACATACACCCCTTCACAGTCTGTGTTGCTATTTGTAGCAGGACTGCCAGATTCTGTAACAGCTTTGTTCCCTAGGCCTGTAATGGCGGCATGCGGAGCCATACCTACCAGCATGTGAGCTGTCAGCTCTAGCGTGTATGCGTGCGCCGGACAGCTGATTTTCGGCCTTCCGGAGGGCCAAGAGAGGCCATTTTTTATCTCCCCAGCCTCCAGAGGCTCAGCTTAGAGGCGAGCAGTGCGGCGCACACGGGGGAGGGAATAAAGGGGGGGTTGTGTGCACATGCGCATGCAGGGGCAAGCTTTGCATTATGGGTGCTGGCACGCAATAGCGTGTGTGCCCTTGCATTTTTGGCAACACCCCCCCCCCCCAGAAAAAAAGGTTTGCCATCACTGCCTTAGGCTACCTGTCTGGTAAACTCCTAAGATTCGTTTTTCTTGCCATGTAAATGCATCCATCCAAACTACACTGTGTTGTTTCTCTGTGACATATAATAATATATGTGGGCATATACATAATTTTGCATGTATTTATTTATTTTGTCATGTTTATGTAGTGCATACTGATGGCGGTGATCCTTTGAGAGCTGTAGGCAAGGAAATTTCATTTTAATGCATGCCGCTTAAATTCACAGTGACAATAAAGTTATTCTAAGATCTAAGATAAGAACATGTGATCCAAATTCAGACACTTGGCAACTGGTTCATATTTATGACAGTTGCCATATCCTGGGCAAAAAAAAGGACTTTTTGCAACCTTCTGACAAGTGAAATCAACGGGAAAGCCAGATTCACTTAACAACTATAACACTAACTTAACGACTTCAGTGATTTACTTAACAGCGGCAAGAAAGGTCATAAAATGCACCACTAGAACCACCAGGGCTCCATGCTGGTCTCAAGGATTCCTTAGAACAGGGGTGTCCAAACTTGGCAACTTTAAGACTTGTGGACTTCAACTCCCAGAATTGGCAGAGCTGGCTGGGGAATTCTGGGAGTTGAAGTCCACAAGTCTTAAAGTTGCCAAGTTTGGACACCCCTGCCTTAGAATGTGCTTCTTCAGGAATAAAGAGCCAGCTTGGCCTAGTGGTTAAGGCACTAGGCTGGAAACTAGGAGACTGTGAGTTCTAATCCTGCCTTAGGTACGCTAGATAAGATAAAGACAAGCATCTGTTGGTTGTCTTTCTAAGCATCTCCACCTTGCCTCCTTTCCTTCCTTTTCCCTCTCCAGATCACAGCGATGGGAGAGAACCTTACCCCTTGGAAAGGCTTGCGTTTGGGGCTTGTGCAGGCCTGATCGGGCAGTCGGCCTCTTACCCTCTGGACGTGGTCCGCCGACGGATGCAGACTGCAGGGGTGCTGGGCCACACCTACGGGTCTATCCTCTCCACCATGAGGGACATCATTCGGGAAGAGGGACTCGTCCGAGGCTTGTACAAAGGGCTCAGCATGAACTGGGTCAAGGGTCCCGTCGCCGTGGGCATCAGTTTCACCACTTTTGATCTCATGCAGATTCTCCTCCGTAAATGGGAGCGCAGCATGAATGTGGAGAGGTAACACCAACCCTACTGCCCGGGGCTTTCTTGTGGAGAGGGAGTGACCGCCACGGTGGTGCCGGTCAGTCAGTGCTGACGAACGAGGAGGGGACAAATCCTCCTTTTTTTAAAAAAAACCCTTTCCCTCATCCCAGACGAGATTCTCACGGTAGATCTGAACGACCTTGGAGAATTTGATTTCAGACATGCAGATTCCTCTTAACTGTGGCCATCTCCTCTCCGGTTTCCAGATTAACGAATGTGCAAAGAAACGATAGTAGAAATCAGTGCAGGATTTTTTACTGTTTTTACGATGTGATCTACACCCCACCGCCCCTGAATTCTCCGAAATAGAGGAGAAAAGGGGCCTCAGCAGTAGCTGAGGTAATTTTATCCGTGTCAAACTTCTCCCCACACAACTCTTCCTAATCCCCTTTTATTTTTAAATAATTTTGTCCACAACTCTCCTCGCCTATCATTTTCCTCTTGGAAGTGCAGTGCCAGATTGGGGTGGGAATATTTTTCCACAGAGTTGACTAAAAAAGAAGGACGCCTCCTCTGGCATTTTTGGGTTGCTGGAAACCAGGAGACCTTAAATCGACAGCGGTTCAGGTCGTTACCTTCCAGAGCAGCGTTTAAATAAAGGATTTTGTGTTTCGTTTTGTTTTTCAAAGAAAAAAAGAAGAAGCAAGAACAGCAACCACTACCAGATAGGTTTTCCTTTCCCCATTGGAGATGGTTCCACTCTGGGGAGAACATTACCAGCGCACAGTGTTAACTGGAAACTCTTGCTGCCTTGATATGCTATCCGTTTTCATTTCTTCAGTATTATCCATATTATTTTCCGCAGTAGGGAAAAGGGTAGAGAACGGATGTCGTAAGGGTTTGGTTGGATGGAAAGAACGTGAAGGGAGAATCTCCTCTTCCTATTTTAATATTAACTTTTGCCGGGGTTCTCCGATTGAAGGAAGAGCCCTCGGGCCCTCCATGCTTCGTGCGTTTTTAAGATCTTGCTCGCTTGAAATTGGAGGAAACACACACCCGTTGGCAAAACCGACAGCCTCATGTTGTAGCCTCCTTCCTAAATAGTATAATTTTACTGCCTATTTTCCTTTTTTCTTTACTGCTGCTTGTCAGAGTGGAGAATACCATTGTGCCATGCTGAGCAAACTTCCTGTGGCAGCTTATATATTTCCTGCATTTAGGTCTCTCTGGGTAGTTTTTTGCTGCTGTTGGCTCTTTTTCTCTTTGCTGTTTTCTGCTTCATTCAACTTTTAATGCCACTTTGGTTTGGGGGTGAGGTGGGGGATAGCAACAGATTACGCCGATGCGATTCTCATGTCCTTCCCTTCTGGCTAAAGCAGAGGTGGGGAACTATGGCCCTTTTGTGATTTGTGGACTTCAACTCCCAGAATTCCTGAGCCAGCATGGCTCAGCTCAGGTATTCTGGGAGTTGAAGTCCACAAGTCATAAAAAGGCCATAGATCTCCACTTCTGGGCTAAAGGAAGAAAGAAGGAATGGTGTGTGTTACAGGAGGGGAAAGTGTGTCTGTTGCAAGGCTAAAAGACACTCGGTTGTAAACTGACATGGATCCTTCCCCACATTTTGCACAACAGGCTGGAAACTGACTCTGACATTTTGTGGGCCGCAACATATTTTGTGGTGATCTACATGCACTACGCCCCTCCACACACAGCATCCTAATGGTTCTTTCTATGATCCTAGAAATTCTACAAATTCACTTGTTGATTCTTGGCAACTTCGCCGTTCGAATTGATTCCTGCCAAGGGGCTCAGAATCTAACGGAAGGTTTTTTTGTTGCCGTAAAGCATTGGCTGCATTGGAGATGCTGTAAGCATCCACCCCCGTACTTTTTTTAAGAGGCAGAATGCAGAATGTGATGCGTAGGTGTTGTACACACAAAACACGTTGGCTGTGAAGGAAGATACGCGAGCAGCCTCAAGGCTGCTTAGCCTCCGACATGCACAAGCCAAATCACAAACCAATAAATGTGAAAGATGTCTCAAATTGAGACTTATGAATATGAAACTCAGCTCTTAGAAGGTTTTTCTTCCGATTTTAGAATTTTTTAGATCCCCCCTCCCTCCCCCACGTCCACTGCTTAAGCTTGGTTGCTAATCTAGCTTTTTTTAAAAAAAAAAAACCTGCTTTATATACTTAACATTGCACCACTTACCTTATGGTCTTGAATTAGAGCCTCTTCGCTAGAAACGTTAGACACGATCACAAAAATCCCCTGGTCATCGTAATCCAATCAAATTCATTGGGGTGTATTGGATGTTTAGCTGGGGGAACCTGCTACAATTGGGATGAGTTACCTATTTGTGGGGAGCTAATGTGGGTCTCCCTTTTGTTCCCCAGTATCTACTCAGCTGGAGAACTTTACCAAGGCAAGTTCAGCTATGTGGTTTTTTCTCCTCTGCGCATTCCTAAGGTAGAAGTGTCTAGACCAAGGCTCTCCAAAGCTTGACAATTTTAAGATTTGTGGACTTCAACTCCCAGAATTCCCAGAATTCTGGGAGTTGAAGTCCACAAATCTTAGAAGTTGCCACGTTTGAAGACTCCCTGGTCTAGAGCAGAGGGAGGGGGATGAAGGCCCCTTTATGACTTCCGAACTTCAACGGCCAGAATTCCCGAATCCTGCAAATTGAAGTCCACAAGTCAATAAAAGGGCCCCTCATTTCCCCCACCCCTGGACTACAGTAGTTTTTGAAACCCGGCCACTTGAAAATGTTGTGGACTTCCAACTCCGGGAATTCTGGAGCATGCTTGAGCCCACAGCTCTTAAAATCGCCAAGTTTGAAAAGCACCGCTCTAGCGTAAGAATAGCTCAAGGGCAAGTTGGCCTTCCCTACTTGGAACCTAGCCAGGGTTTTTCCTTGGCCTAATAATACTTTGGAAAGGTCAATACAAACCGGCGGCTCTAACCAGCACCTTTCCTGTCAGCTGCCAACCTCCTTGAGCTGAGCAAGGTGACTTAGCAAACACTCAATGTTGTTTTTCAGGGGTAACAGGTCAATTAGTTGACTGGTGTCTTTGCTCTAAGTTGAATGTGCCTTTAAAAGGTGCTGGGTGGGCCTCTGAGCACAACAGGGCTGTTCTTGTAGGACAGGGGTGTCCTAAGTTGGGAACTAATTTCCCAACTTTGGACACCCCTGTTGTAGAACAAGGGGAACTATTTTTTTGACAAGTAAATCGGCAGAAAAATAGGATCCATTTCAGGGGTTCCAACCTTTTTTTCCAGGGATTGTCTGGAGAAACTACCCTTGATGTATAAAATCTTTAGGATGTGTTCCAGGCAGGGCTAGTCCTCATTGCTTTGTGCAAACAGAGTATATGATTGCAAAGCCACAACATGTTTCCCCCTGAGAGAGTTGTGGGCCCTCAAGCAGTGTTTTGAAGGAAAGTGAGCTAGCCACTAAAGTATTTGGCACCCCTGCACAGCCAAGTATTATAAAGGGTGACTTTGGAGAAGCTTCTCCCGCCTTGGGGACAATGGCGTTATGGGACGCGACGCATTTGTGCAGAGCATTGAACACAACGGCCTCAGCCGACGAGAACCTCTCTGCATCGTGACTTTTTATCTGGCCAACGATACTTTGTTTTATATAGATGTTTATGGTGACAAAATTATAAAGATCTGTGCCAAGGGAGGAGGTATATTTAATAATAAAAAATGAAATTATCCAGTTTGTGGTGTATGTTGTGTCTTTTTTTTGTCTAATTGTATAGAATTAGACGGCATTACTAATAGAAGTATCCCCAAACCTTTTTGAGGACCACGACTAGTAAGAGAATAACAGAGTTGGATGGGACCTTAGAGGTCTCCTAGCTCAACCCCCTGCTCAAGCAGGAAACCCTTGATCATTTCAGGCAAATGCCTGTCCAATTTTTTTCCTTAAACGCCTCCACTGATGGAGCACCCACAACTTCTTAGGAACGGGGTGACTCAGGGGCTAAGACGCTGAGCTTGTTGATCAGAAAGGTCGGCAGTTCGAATCCCTAGCGCCGCATAATGGAGTGAGCTCCCGTTACTTGTCCCAGCTTCTGCCAACCTAGCAATTCGAAAGCGGGTGAAAATGCAAGTAGAAAAATAGGGCCCACCTTTGGTGGGAAGGTAACGGCGTTTAGTCAAACAACAAAGGACTGGTCCCCGGTGCCTCTGCCAGTGAAAATGGAGCTCGGAGGGCTGCGTGCAGCTCTCCCAAGTTCCACTTTTTGCTGGCAGTGGGTGCAGGAGACCATCGCAGCTGGAAATGGAGCTCGGGAGCCCGTTTTTGCTGGCAGAGTGCTCAGGCCACCACAGGCGCCCCAACACGAGTGACATCGGGTTGGTCACGTGCAGTGGCGTCCAGTCAGGGGAGGCAGAGCCTCATCGCTCTCAACATGAAAAGAAAAAAAATGTAAAAGGGAAAAGGCGAGTGCTGAGGTGAGGCTTAAAAAAGCCTCTAAAAAAGGGAGGACTGTGACAACTTTGATCTTTGCAAGCGTGCAAGCAAAATACCCCAGGATCACGGTGGCGGGGACAGCACCTCCTTCCACTGCACTGCGGAGAAGAACCACACTGTGCAGGAGGCTCCTCAGCGCTAGCCTCAGATCAGCGCGAGCAGCGGTCCCCTTCATGTTGGCTCAGGAAGGAGGGGAATGGGATCGCGTGTGCAGGAGGCTCCTCAGCGCTAGCCTCAGATCAGCGCGAGCCGCAGTCCCATTCCCCTCCTTCCTGAGCCAACATGGCTCTTCTCCACAGCGCAGCGGAAGGAGTTGCTGTCCCTGCCACCGTGATCCTGGGGTATTTTGCTTGCAAAGATCAAAGTTGTCACAGTCCTCCCTTCATGATGATCATTTGATGACGTCAGTGCCTCACCAGCCATAAACCTCACCGCACGTCACTGGTCACGTGCACCCTGGCCACGCCTACTCCTCCCCTGAGGTCAAAACAACCCAAATGCCGGCCCTCAATGAAATTGAGTTTAACATCCCTGATCCACGATATGCGAATCATACTAGGCTTTGGCTTCAAATAGCTCTTCCCTCCATTTTTAATTCCTGGCTTAAGCTTAGATCAGTGGTGGGATGCTACCGGTTTAACAACCATTCAGGGATTGTGCGCTTTGCGGTTTGGAGAAAACTTGCCTTTCGCATTACTGTTGGGGAGGAAAACAGCTGAAGCACAGCAATCCACGCGACTCAACTGAGAAGATATACCGTATTTTTCAGAGTACAAGATGCATCATTCCGCCCCTAAAAGAGTGTGGAAATGTTGGTGCGTCTTATACACCGAATACAGCCATTTTTGGCCTCCCAAAGCCCCGCCCCGCATCCCATTTTTGGGGAAAATGGGTAAAAAAACGGGCCTTTTTTCACCAAAATGGGGGTGTTTTTGCTTTCGCCCAGCCCTGCTGAAGCCTCCAGAGTGCTCCAGGAGGCCAGGGAAGATAAAAACTTTTTCCTTACTTACCTCTTCAAAATCTTGGTGCGTCTTATAGTCCGAAAAATACGGTAGGTCAGCAAAGCGCAGGGGCGGGCCCACTTGTTCGTGCGAGCGAACCCAGCTGATCGTTGGAGCTACCGGTTTGCCCGAACCAATAGAATCCCACCCTGGTTTAGAAGTAATATTAGGCTTAACCATCTCATAACAGACGGTGGCAACTTGACTGACGTGGAAGCTAAGTGGGACTTGGTCAGAATTTAGATAAAAGTAAACTAGGAAATTTCAGGGCTTGACTTTAACTGGGAAGTTAAAAGAAGAAAAACCCAAGAGGAGGTGATTTTTGAGAACCTCTTGTATTTCCTGTCACCAAGGAGTCAAATATAACGAGGGGACGTGCTCTTTAGGTCTGATCATGCCGTGATTTAAGCCTCTTGTGTGAAACAAGCTATGGCGTTCTGACCCTCCGGCTACAGAGAGTCCTCGG
Source organism: Natrix helvetica (assembly GCF_964273705.1). Classification (NCBI taxonomy): domain Eukaryota; kingdom Metazoa; phylum Chordata; class Lepidosauria; order Squamata; family Natricidae; genus Natrix; species Natrix helvetica. Next base: position 13,803,892 of record NC_138548.1, read on the forward strand.
CTTATGACCACAGCCGAGCCCGCAAATTTCTGTTGCTAACAACGCACTTGTTAAGCCAATTGTGCCTAACGTTATGATCTTTTTTGCCACAGTACTAAAGTTTATCACTGAAGTTGTTAAGTGAAACATGCAGTCGTTAAGTGAATGTGGCTTCCCCCAATGACTTTGCTTGTCAGTACCTGGCTGGGAAGGTCACACATGGTGATCAGGCGATCCCGGGACAGTGCAATTGTCATAATGACATGCCAGTTGCCAAGCCCCCAAATTTTGATTACATGAGAATTGGGGCTGCTCATACGGTCATAAGTGTGAAAAAAAAATTCACTGCTGTTGTAACATTGAATGACCACTAAACAAATGTTGTAAGTCAAGGACTTACTTATTTTTCTTGATTATAATACTGCTATTTTTCTATTGTTATGCATTTTATGTCCCATTATTTGTAAGGCCTTTTTAGTATTTTTTCATTTATTTTTTCTCCAAAAAAAAGAAGAGGTATATAGAGTTTAAATTAATGTGCAGCTGGAATCCTTAGTTGAATAGAAAAGGCAACTTATTTCTTTTACCACCACAGATCCTGATTGTGGAAAACTTACATTTGTTACATTTCAACTTCTCATCATTCAAATCTGCTTATGGACAAAGATGGTTCTGCTACTTACGAAAAACGTTTTGTAAGTTTCACTTTTACCTGCATCAGTTACTACGGTATTTTAACTGGAGCCAGTTTGGTAAAGCACCAGACTAGAAACCAGGAGATTGTGAGTTCTAGTCCTGCCTTAGCTATGAAAACCGATTGGGTGATTTTGGGCCAATTACCAGGAGACTCTGAGTTCTTGTCCTACCTTAGCCATGAAAGCCGGCTGGGTGACTTTAGGCCAGTCACCAGGAGACTGTGAGTTCTAGTCTGACCTTAGCCATGAAAGCCGGATGAGTGACTTTGGGCCAGTCCCCCTTTCTCTCACCCCAACCTACCTCACAGGATTGTTGTGGGGAAAATAGGAGGATGAAGGAGTATTCGCTTTGTTCGCTGCCTTAAAATATACAAATAATAAAAGCCGAAGGTTTTTAAAAAAAAAATCTAACCTCTAAAAATAAATAAATTGCTAAGCGAAGGAAACATGAAAGGTAATGCCATTGCTCAAATTTCAACCTTGCTCCTGAATGTTTTTAAGCCATAACATCTGGGGGAATTTTTTTTTTTAATCAAAGCTGATTAAAACACTCCCTTTTTACCTCTTTTGGGCTAGCGTGGAAGATGTGTGTCCAGTCCACTGTGATTGGTCTTTAAAAAAAAGCAGTATTTGAATCCGGTTGGTTTCTTTTAAGCCAGGGGTGTCCAAACTTGGGAACTTTAAAGACTTGTGGACTTCAACTCCCAGGATGGTTGGGGAATTCTGGGAGTTGAAGTCCACAAGTCTTAAAAGTTCCCAAGTTTGCACACCCCTGTTCTAAGCGATGTTGCAAGAAAGCTTTTTCCTCAAGGATGACAACCCAGCTACCCGTTTGCAAAGCCTCGAAAAGAAATCCATATTCTGGACCCAAAACGTCTCGCTCCGAGAGCCAAAGGGAAATCTTCTCACTTAGGATACAGCCAAGTGCTGATGGAAATAGAGGCCAAAGAAGACGGAAACGACTTGACAGGCTGCAATCCACCAGACGTAGAAAGAGAACAGCCCCCGGTAGAAAAGAGGACTGAAGACGGTGCCCAAGGCACTAAGAGACGCGGTGATCTGTTCTACCGCTGCCTGGATATCTTCGTTCCCAGAGTCCTCTGAGGCTGCGGCCTGGTGAACCGGAATGGCATCAGGCGCTGGAGATGTTAGTGCAGGCTCAGGATACACGCCCCAGGAATAGTCACCTTTTGGGGAGAGAAAGGAATAGGGGAGAGGTTACTGTTCTGGCCTAGGCTTCACGAAATCACGAAGCAGACTCCTTGTCCCGACAAAAGCCCTTTTTATTAAGCTAATATGAATTCCTCTCATTCACATCCAGCAAAGTCCCGGCAAACAGCCTTTCAAGGGTGAATTTACAACCACAGACCTTATCAGGCTTGGAGAGTTGCCAGGCCGATATCTTCCAAGAAAATACTTGGCAAGGAGTCACAAACAAAACTTCACAATAATGAATTGAACTAATTGTCTCCTGCAAACTCCCCACCCTTTTCGCTCCTCTTTATTCCCTCTGGGAGGGACCATTCACTGTCCACCTGTGTCTTTACTCCCGAGTCGGCCCTTGTTCTTTAGCTGTTTCCTTCTCCTGGCAGCTCTGCACATGCACACATCGGGAACAGGCTCCAGCTGTTCTTCTGCCCCACTGATGTCTGACTCTGAAGGCAGCTGATAACTGGCATACGACCCTGGCCCACTCTCTGCCTCCGACACAGAGCCCTCCTCAGAGCCTTCCCCAGACTCCAGGGCTGGCCCATCTTCCTCCCCAACCTCCTCACTCTCTGAGTCTGCCACCAGTTCCACTGGCGGGCCACCATAGTTAACATGCACCCAAATTCTTTTATCAACCTGGTATATATAAACGTATATAAAAAAATCCGGGTGCCGCCTTCCTTCCTTTGGATGAAGTTGAAAACGACACATTTTTATTTAGCTTAAAAGATGCTGAACCAATGAGGCAACGTGAAATCGAATTATTTTTTTTTAAAATCGGCACATTTTGGGAGAGAAAATTACAGAGGGAAATAGGGACTTTTCAACTTATGACCACAATTGGAACTTCTGTTGCTAAGCGAGGCAGTTGTTCACTCTGTCGCTCCCAATTTCATACCTTTTTTTTTTTTTTGCTATGGTCGTTCATTGAAACACTACAATTATTAAGGGAAATAAATATATGGTAATAAATGAAGCGGACTTTCCCTATTGACTTTCTTTGGACCCGGGGCACGCAAGCGGTGGGCACTTTGCACAAGCGGTAGGCACACATATGCACATCCCCCCACTCACACACAACCACCCCCTAGCACGCACACACCCACACACCCCGTTCCACTAAGACACTTCAGTGACTAAGAATACTTTACCAAGAGTTTTGAGGACGAAGGTGCAGTGCAGGGTAAGAAAAATTGGCGCCAGGTATTGGAGGCTGACAACCGTTACATAGCAGTAGATTCTGGTGATCTGGAAATAACACAAAAAAAGGGAACAATGAAGAATGAGACTTGAGATCTGTGTCATTGGAAGTTTCACCCTGAATTAATGAGGCGTGGACCGTTGGCTTTCCAAGCAGCATATTTCCGAATAAGCAGAAAATAAAAAGGCGGAGCATATTCTAATTAAAAACACTTTAATATAAAATAAAATAAAATGCAAATCTTGCTAACTTAATTAACTACATTTTGGCAGAGTTATGTTGCCCACCCTCTCGGCAGGCGAACAGAAGGAAAGTAAAGAATGTGTGACGTATTATGTGACATGCGCATTAATAATTGTCAGATAAGAAACAGTTCAGTCTACTGTATAACTCAGAATATAAGCACAAGCTGGCAAACCAATTGACGCAGTGACAATCTGGTCATCTAAAGTCTTAAGTAGCAAACCAGATAAAGGTAGTCCTCCACTTATGACCACAATTGAGCCCAAAAATGTCTGTTGCTAAATGATTTTTCCTCCATTTTACGACCTACCTTGCCACAGTTGCTAAGTGAATCACTGCAGCTATGAAGTTAGTAACACGTTTTTTTTTTTAAAGTATGTTTTCACACTTATGACTGTTGTACTATCCCCGTGGTCACCTGATCAAAATTTGGAGGCTTGGGAACTGGCATGTATTTATGAGAGTTTTAACCTTTTTTGCATCGATGTATTAATTATTTATGAAATTTATAAACAGAGGCATAGAATCAAAATCACCTGAAGTATTAATACCGTTTATAAATCCTTAGTAAGGCCACGCCTGGAATACTGCATCCAGTTTTGGTCACCACATTACAAAAAAGATGTTGAGACTTTGGGAAAAAGTGCAAAGAAGAGCAACTAAGATGATTAAAGGCCTGGAGACTAAAACATATGAAGAACGGTTGCAGGATTTGGGTTTGGCTAGTCTAGGGGAAAGAAGGATTGGGGGTAACATGATAGCAGTATTACAATACAATACAAAAGCAGAGTTGGAAGGGACCTTGGAGGTCTTCTAGTCCAACCCCCTGCTTAGGCAGGAGACCCTATACCGTTTCAGACAAATGGCTATCCAACATCTTCTTAAAGACTTCCAGTGTTGGGGCATTCACAACTTCTGGAGGCAACTTCTGTTCCACTGATTCATTGTTCTAACTGTCAGGAAGTTTCTCCTTAGTTCTAAGTTGCTTCTCTCCTTGATTAGTTTCCACCCATTGCTTCTTGTTCTGCCCTCAGGTGCTTTGGAGAATAGTTTGACTCCCTCTTCTTTGTGGCAACCCCTGAGATATTGGAAGACTGCTATCATGTCTCCCCTAGTCCTTCTTTTCATTGAACTAGACATACCCAGTTCCTGCAACCGTTCTTCATATGTTTTAGTCTCCAGTCCCCTAATCATCTTTGTTGCTCTTCTCTGCACTCTTTCTAGAGTCTCCACATCTTTTCTACATCGTGGGGACCAGAACCACAATTATTGGTTCCAGTATTAGAAGGGCTGCCAGAAAGAAGGGGGGGGGGGGAGTCAACTTACTTTCCAAAGGAATAAGGGATGGACAAGGAACAAGGGATGGAAATTAATCAAGGTGAAAAGCAACCTGGAATGAGGGAGAAACTTCCCAACAGTGAGAATTAACCAGTGGAACAGCTTGTCTCCAGAAGTTGTAGATGCTTCATCACTGGAGGTTTTTAAGAAAAGATTGGACAGACAGCTATCTGAAATGGTATAGGGCCGTGAGGGCAAACCTGTGGCACGCGTGCATATGAGATGCATATGGGAGACATGCACACATGCGTGGGAGTCACGGCCATGGGGGGCGGGTCACACGGGCGTGGCACCCCTCCGCAGGAGACTGCAGGGAGGCCTACTAGGCCCAAAACAGGATGCGGAAGGGTGCGGCGCACATGCGCGGGAGGGAAATGGAGGGGGGGCGAGGCAAGCAGGGGGGTTTCGCATGCACATTGCATTATGGGTGCGGGCGCGCTGTCCCACACGCTTTTGGCACGCAACAACAAAAAGATTAGCCATCACTGGTATAAGGTCTCCTGCTTGAGCAGAGGGTTTGACTAGAAAACCTCCAAGGTCCCTTCCAGCTGTATTCTGATTGATGGATTGATCGATGGATTGATTACGGTTGCCGTGTCCCGGGGTCATGGAATCCCCCTTTGCAACTTTCTAACAAGGAAAGTCAACGGGGAAGCCAGATTTACTGAACAGCTGCGCTACTAACTTAAATAACTGCAGTGACCCGCTTAACAACCGTGGCATGAAAGGGCGTAAAATGGAGTCAATGCTCCCTCAACGACAATCTTGCTGAGCAACAGAAATGTTGGACTCCGTTGCGGTCCCAAGTTGTGGACTACCTGTAAATGGTTTTGCTTCACCTTGCCCTCTTTGCTGGGAACCATCTTGGACCTACCTTCCGCTGAATCTCCAGCACGGTGATCCGTCCGGCCTCCCGCTTCATTTGCGCCACCCAACGCTCAGATAGATTCAGATACGCCTGGAGATGGTAGCGGATGACAGCCAGGCGTAGCACACACAGCGCTACAATCGTCCAGAGGCGTACAGAATTGTAGGTGGTGTCCGACATGCTGTCACAAAGAGGAAGGGAATCCATTAGCGCTCTGAGGATGAGGAAGGACGCCTTTCAAATGCTGAGCTGACAAGCAACAGCCTGAGAATCTAGGCTCGTGTTCTGACCTAGGCTTCCCGAGACTCCTTGTCCCGATAAAACCTCTTTTATTTAGATTAAAGGGCATTCCTCTCTAGCAAAGTCCCGGGGAACGACGACAAACCTTCATCAGGCTTGGAGAGCTGCCAGGCCAATATCTTCAAAACTCCATGCTGTAGCAGCAATTACTTGGCAAGAAGTCAGGAACAGATCTTCACCTTAATGAATTGAACTAATTGTCTCCTGCAAACTCCCCTCCCCTTTGGCTCCTCTTTATTCCCTATTGGGGGGGAGGGCATTCACCATCCACCTGTGACTTTACTCCTGTTGGCCCTTGTTTCTTAGCTGTTCCCTTCTCCTGACAGCTCTGCACATGCGCACATTGGGAACAGGCTCCAGCTGTTCTTCTGCCCCAATGATATCCGACTCCGAAGGCAGCTGATAACTGTCAGACGGCCCTGGCCCCCTCTCTGCCTCTGACACAGAGCCTTCCCCAGACTCCAGGACTGGCCCATGTTCCTCCCCATTGTCTGAGTCTGCCACCAGCTCTGCTGGCCGCTGGCGGGCCACAACAGCTTGATTCCCAACCTCCCTTTTGAATCTAAGTTACTAAGCCTCATAGATGCAGGGATGCTAAAAGGAATGCTAAGAAAAAAATTACACAGAAATCACTTGAATTAAAGGTCAAAAGGAAACAGGTTTAAAAAGAAAGAAAGAAATCACAGCCGGAATGCATCCGGCTTAACTTACACCTGGACCGTCTCCTTGCCCATGGGAGCCTGCAGTAAGAGGTCTCGTGAAATGGGCTTGATCCACATCAGAACCACGATCACGGGAGCAAGAAAACTGGCATGGAGAAGGAGCCTGTGGGATGGGAAGAGGTAGGTTTGTTCCCAGACTTCTGGGCATCTCGTTAAAAAAAATTGGAGCATCTATCGGACTGCATTTATCTTTCTCTCTCTGTCTATCTAATTTACCTACCTACTGTCAGAGTATGAATATTCATAGACTGGAATAGACATGGCAACAGGTCAGCCAATGGGGACTCTTTGGAAACTGAAACAGTATTTACTGATTCAGACAGCAAGGAGCCTGGGCATAGCTTAGCTTAACTTCTGAACTAGTCTGCTGCTCTAATCTGAAAATGAAAGTCCTCTCCTCTGCTTGTGTTTTGCTTGTATTTGCTACCACGTTGGAAAATCTGCTTTTGGTATTGTATATTTACGTCATATTATATATAAAGAGAAGTTCATGAATCCTGCTGAATCCGTTACCTGTGTGTGCTTTCTGGATGTGATTGCTGCAACAAACTCTGACCACCTACCTACCATTTTAATAATTGTCAGCCATACAAAATATAGCTTTTACTGGTTCAAGGGTCATGCTTGTCCCTTGAACAATATGGTGCAGCCCAACTGACCCAACTTGCATTTCCTTTTTCTGTCCTTCCCGTCCTACATCCTGCTCATATATTCCTGGCTGGGGAGTTCTGGGAATTGAAGTCTATATATCTGGGATGGCGAACCTATGGCACGCCATTTGTCAGGGCACGTGAGGCGTTGCCCTGTCAGCTGGCCAGAGCGCGCATGCTGAGTTCATCCTTTTTTTAAGCCATTTTCCGCCCTCCCCAGGCTCCAGAACCTTTATAGGAGCCTGGGGAAGGCGAAAACAGCCCCCCCCTGCCTCCCCTGGAGGCCCTCCAGAGGCTTCAGGAGCTTCCCTGAAGCCTCCGGAGGGCAAAAAACGACCCTACGGGCAATCCGGAAGTTCAGTTGCTCTCTACATGGGGCTCCCCTTGAGATGCGCCCAAAGACTACAGCTAGTTCAGAATGCGGCCACACGGGCTATCATGGGGAGTACTAGGTACTCCCACATAACACCTCTCCTGCGCGAGCTGCACTGGCTGCCTGTGGTTTTTCGGGTGCGTTTCAAGGTGTTGATTACCATCTTCAAAGCGCTCCATGGCACAGGACCTAGTTACCTGCGGGATCGCATCCTACCACATACATCCCTGCGACCAATTCGCTCTCACAGGGAGGGACTCTTCCAGGTGCCGTCCACTAAGCAATGCCAACAGGCGGCGCCTAGGAGTAGAGCCTTCTCTGTGATGGGCCCAACCCTCTGGAATGACCTCCCCCCCGATATTAGAACTACTACCGACCTCCGCTCCTTCCGACAGAAACTTAAGACCCACCTGTTCCAATTAGCTGGCCTGGCCCATTTATAGTCCCATTTATACCTCCTGGCAAATATTTTTATTCTGGGAAAGTTTTTAGGGGTGTTTTTAATGCATTTTAAATTCCTAAATTTTAATCTAACTTTAACTATTGTACAGTAAACTACTGCTACCTCCTCCAGCCACACCTATATTTATTTATATTTATATTATGTATATTTACTGTTTTAATATGACTGTACACCGCCCCGAGTCCCTTCTGGGAGAGGGGCGGTCTAGAAATCAAATGAAAGTTAAAGTTAAAGTTAAAAAGGAACGGGCCAGTTTATGCCCTCCGGAGCCTTCAGGGACCTTCCGGAGGTTTTCCTGAAGGCTCCGGAGGAATAAAAACGGCCCTACGAGCAAACCGGAAGTCACTTCCGGTTTGCTCGTAGGGTCATTTTTTGCCCTAGAGTTGGTCAGCGGGAGCCGTGTGCGCATTCACAATGGAGCTGAGCTGAGCGACAGCTCATGTGCCGCAGAGAGGGTGCCATAGGTTCACCATCACAGCCATAGCATAAGGACACTTAGGCCCCTATATTTTAGAAGAAGGTGAGGCAGGTCTTCCTTCAATTCTCAGGATTTATGGGGCTCTTTTAAGGCTAAGCAATGAGCTTGAACGTAACTGGATCTTTGGCTGGTTGGCCACCATCTTGAGCGCATCCAACTGAGTCTGGGCCAGCCGTAGGCCCGGGAAAGTCAAGCAGGCACCAATGAACGAGCAGAGGCCCACGAGGCCCACTTTAATTCCGAGTTTTGTCACCGGGATCCTATAGGGAAGAAAACAAATGCCCCATAAAGCCAACCATGAACCCTGGGCAGAAACCTTCCAAGTTTTTCAGAGAAGATCTTGGTGTTAAGTGAAAGGAGGCAATCAATTTTTTTACACTTTGCCCGAACTGGTCAGAGCCAGTTTGGTATAGTGGTTAAGGAGCTGACTTAGAAGCCAGGAGACTGTGAGTTCTAGTCCGCCTTAGGCATGAAAGCCGGCTGGGTAATTTGGAGCCAATCCCCAGGAGATGGTGAATTCTAGTCCGCCTTAGGCATGAAAGCCGGCTGGGTGATTCGGGGCCCAACCCACCTCACAGGGTTGTTGTGGGGGGGAAAAAGAAGAGGAAGCAGCATTCTTATGAATGCTCTCTGCCTTGAGTTTCTTACAAAGCTCTAAAAATCTAATAAATAAAAAGATCTTTTCAAAAATGGAACGACATCCATTATTGATTATTGCCTTCAAAGCCCGACTTTCTCCTGAGGTTTCAAACCCAATACCATAACTACTGGGGAGGCTCCCACTGCCAATAGCAGCCAAAGTTGGATCTCAACTGGAAGAAGATCAAAAAGTCAATAAGCCAACACTTACATCCATTCCCATCCTTGGTCCATGAAGAAGACCTCCAAATTGTTATGGACGCTGGTGAGGCCTGGACAGGGGAGAGAGCTGATCAAGGGAGTGCAAAGGGCTTAATTTGGCCCTCCAAGATGGAAAGGGTGCCCAGTTAAGGCCCATGCCCGAGGTCACTCACCTGCATTGAGTCCAAATTCGAGGTAATCTTCCCGGATCACCAAAACCACCATTGCAATCAGAAGGAAGAGGAAGGCAAAGGAGAGGCAGACCGAACGCTCACCCCCCTCCTTGGAGCGGAAATAATGACGCATCACCATAACAAAAATTTTGCTGAAGCTGGTGTTAAGGGCATAACATCAACCATTCTGTCCCAAAGCTGCTTTTTTCAAGATGCAACTGGTTCAGTGGCCTATAGGTGGCGCTCTTGCCACACAAGCAGGAGGCTGTGAGTTTAACCCCCGAAATATGGCCTTGGCCTTATTATCAGGGGAGGGGGGGTTATTATTTTGGAGCCAGGCTCTTTGGGAGCCCGCTTGCAAGAGAGCAGCCACCCGGCAACCCCCTCCTCCAGCCAGGCAGAGCGCCACTCACTAACCCAGCGATACCCCGAAGGCGCCAAGCCGCGCGAGTGGGGAAAAGGGGGGATCGGTGCTCGTGCGGCTTGGTGCCTTCGGGATACCGCTGGGTTGGTGAGTGGCACTCTGCCTGGCCAGAGGGGGGGAAGGGATTGCGCGAGCACCTGTTTCCCCAACACCTCCGCTCACGTGCCTCCCTGTCCTCAACACGACCTGGTCCAGCTCTCCCTGCAGAGCCAGGGCCAGGGCTGCTCCTGCCGCCATTCCAGCACTGAGAATGGCTTCTTCTGAGAGGCTGGTTGGGCCAGCCTGCCGAGTCTTCCGGGAGCTGGAGCAGAGTCTTCTGGCAGCGGCAGCGGCTGCTCTGGGAGTGTACTTCCCGTTCTATGGTTGTGGCCCGGTTGCCAGAAGACTCTCTGCCCCGGTTCCTGGAAGACTCGGTAGGGCCTCTCAGAAGAAACCATTCTCAGTGTTGGGATAGTGGCGGTGGCAGCAACCCTGGCCCTGGAGGGAGAGCTGGACCAAGTCGTGGTGAGGACTAGGAGGCATGCAGGCAGGGTGGAGGGGAACAGGTGCTAGCGCAACGCCCCCTCCAGCAGGGCAGAACGCCACTCACAGACCCAGTGGTATCCCAAAGGCGCCAAGCCGCACAAGCACGGTCCCTCCCCTCCACCGCACTCACATGGCTTGGCGCCTTCGGGATAGCTCTGGGACGGTGAGTGGCGCTCTGCGTTTTTTTGTCCACTGGGCTTATTTTCGGGGGAGGGCTTATATCTTTGCCCACCCCAAAAATTTGGCATGGCCTTATTTTCAGGACATGACATATTTTGGGGGAAACACGGTAGGTAGAGGCAGATATTTCTCTCTCTGGGCACACTGAGAATATATCTGCTGAACAAAACTCTGCAGTGGTGACAGGAAGGGCATCCGGCCATTGAAACACTCTGCTAGCTGCATTCAGTTTCCCAGACTCCACCCTTCCAGGGATTATGGGGTTGTTAGATGAAGATGCTGAACTGGACTTTCTGTTTTTTCTTTGAAGGCGTTTGGCTTCTCCTCCAAGAAGCTTCTTCACCTCTATTCGCAACAGAGCTGAAGAAGCTTCCCGGATGAGAAGTGAAACGTCTTCGAAGAAAAACCAGAAAGTCCAGTTCCCTTTTTAAAAAAGGACCTTGGGGACAACCATGACCTGGATGGCTGAGAATCTCCATAGGCATCAACCATTCTGCTTCCAGTCTTTGAAAAGGAAATGACCGTATTTTAAAGTTTGCACAAGGAGTCCTGGAATTACGACATTTAGGTCATTTAGTAACCAAAGTTTGAATGAGACTGAAAAAAGGGACCTATGACCGTTTTTCACACTTACGACCTTTGCCGCCTCCCCATGGTCACCTGATCAAAATTCAGGTGCTTGGCATCATATTTATGATGGTTACAGTGTCATGGGGTCATGTGATCCCTTCTGCGACCTTCTGCCAAGCAAAGTCCAGGGGGAAGGCAGATTCATTTAACGACCGTGTTACTAACTTAACAACTGAACTGGTTCACTTAACAGCTGTGACAAGAAAGGTTGTAAAATAGGACAAAGTTCACTTAATGAGCCGCGGTGGCACAGTGGTTAGAGTGCAGTACTGCAGGCTACTTCTGCTGATTGCTGGCTGCCTGCAATTTGGCACCTCGAATCTCACCAGGCTCAAGGTTGACTCAGCCTTCCATCCTTCCATCCTGGGTAAAATGAGGACCCAGATTGTTGGAGGCAAGATGCTGACTCTGGAAACCGCTTAGAGACGGCTGTAAAGCCCTGTAAATGTTGTGGCCAGCTAGTGGTCAGCAGAGCTAGCAGCAGACTCGGACAGTGAGGAGGTTGGGGGGGAACATGGGCCAGTCCTGGGGACTGAGGAAAGCTCAGACGAGGGCTCTGCATCAAAGGCAGAGAGGGAACTAGACAGCAGTGAGGCAGAGGAACAGCTGGAGCCTGTTCCCACTGTGCATATGCGCAGAGCTGCCAGAAGACAAGAACAAGTAAGAAAGCAGGGTCGACTTAAGAGTAAAACCACACCTTGGAGGTGATTGGCCCCTCCCGTAGGAAACAAAAGACGAGCAAACAGGGAGGGGGCTTTTGCAGGAAACAATTTGTTCATTAGGTCATTTCAAGAGTGGAAAGTTCTGATTGTGTCTATAAGAGACTCTGTGCCAAGTTTTGCCTTGCCCTGCGTTTGGAAACTAGTTATCTGGCGGCGCTCCAAACAAGATAAGGCTCGTGTTGATAAATATTCCTTGGAAAGGTTGTTTGCTAAGCCTTACTGACTGTGAATGAAAGGAATTCCCAGTCGTGTAAATAAAAGGGGTTTTGCCAGGACCAAGACTCTGCTTCTTGCTTTCTCAGGAAGCCGGCGTCAGAACAGTAAAGCGGTATATAAGTCTAAGTGCTATTGCTAGGGCTGTTAATAACTATCCTGTTAGGAACAGAAATTTTGGGCTGGATTGTGGTTGTAATCGAGGGCTGTTCATACCGTATAAAAGTGGGGGCAAAAGGGAAGGATCCCTGGTTGCAAAGGATACACGGAGAATATGGCTGTCAGAAGGCACCAGAGGATTCCAATGTTGCTTTCTTTCTGGGGATCAACGAGGCAATAGTATCCTTCAGTGAAAAGGTAGACCAGAGTGGAATATCCTGCAAAATCCACATACCACTGATACTCCAGGAAATAGCACAGAACTAAAGAGAAAAACAGGAAATGCTTAGCGTCCAATCTCAGGTCTGATCTAGTTCAACACTGTACAGGTAGTCCTCGACTTACAACCGTTCATTTAGTGACCGTTCAAAGTTACAATTTAAATTATATCATTGTATATATCAGTGATGGCGAACCTATGGCATATGTGCCACAGGTGGCACGCGGAGCCATTTGTCAGGGCACGCGAGGCACTACCCTGTCAGCTGGCCAGCGCGCATGCGTGCGCTGGCCAGCTGAGTTCACCTTTTTAAAAGTCATTTTTCACCCTCCCCAGGCTCCAGAGGCTTTATAGGAGCCTGGGGAGAGCAAAAAGAGCCTCCCTGCCCCCCCGGAGGCCCTCCGGAGGCTTCAGGGACCGTCCGGAGGCTTCCCTGAAGCCTTCGGAATGCTTAAAACAACCCTCCAAGCAAACCGGAAGTGACTTCGGAGCGCTTAAAACGACCCTCGGATGGTCGTTGTAAGTGCTCCGAAAGGCGTCAGGGAAGCCTCCAGACGGTCCCTGAAGCCTCCGGAGGGCCTCCGGGGGGTGTGTGTGTGTGAGGGAGGCTCTTTTCGCCCTCCCCAGGCTCCTATAAAGCCTCTGGAGCCTGGGGAGGGCGATAAAAGCATGTAAAAATGGGGGGGGGGGGTTCGCGCGTTGTGCGCGCATGTGCACTGGGGGGGTTCGTGCATTGCATTATGGGTGCGGCACGCCCGCACATGACCCCCCTGCGCTCCCCCCACTTGTGGCACGCGAGCCAAAAAAGGTTCGCCATTGCTGGTATATATCATATATAGGTCAATTATACTGACCATTTTTCACAGTTGCAACCTTTGTAGCATCCCCATAGTCACGTGTGATCAAAATTTGGAGGCCTGGCAACTGACTCCTATTTATGACAGTCGCAGTATCCCAAGGGGGTGGGGTGTCATGTGATCCCCTTTTGCGACCTTCTGAGAAGCAAAGTCAAGGGAGAAGCCAGATTCATTTCAGAACCGTGTTCCTAACTGATCCACTGCCGTGATCCACTTAACAACTGGGGCAAGCAAGGTTGTAAAATGGGGCAAAACTCACTTAACAAACGTCTCATTTAACAACAGAAATGTTGGGCTCCATTGTGGTCGTAAGTCGAGGACTCACCATTCTTTTCCCAAATTAAAATCAGAAGTATAACTCTTAGTGGTGCAATGCTGACAGGTGGACCTCAACTTACAACCGTTCGTTTAGTGACCGTTCAAATTTACAACAAAAGGGCTTATGGCTGTTTTTCACACTTACGACCTTTGTAGCATCCCTATGGTCACATAATCAAAATTCAGAGGCTTGGCAACTGACTCGTATTTATGACTGCAGTGTCCCGGGGTCATGAAATCCCCTTTTTTATCCTTCTGACAAGCAAAGGCAAGGGGGAAGCCCGATTCACTTAACAATGGTGTTACTAACTTACCGTATTTCTCATACGATAAGACGCACCGGTGTATAAGATTCACCAAGATTTTGAAGAGGTAAGTAAGGAAAAAAAAGTTTTTGCCTTCCCCCAGCCCCCAGGAGCACTCTGCAGGCTTCAGCAGGGCTGGGGGAAGGCAAAGACAGGGGCATTTCTGCCTTCCCCCAGCCCTGCTGAAGCCTGTAGAGTGCTTCTGGGGGCTGGGGGAAGGCAAAAACGCTTCAGTTTTTGCGAAAAAAGGCCCATTTTTCCGAAAAATGGGATTCGGGGCAGGGCTTCAAGAGGCCCAAAATGGCTGTATTTGGTGTATAAGATGCATCAACATTTCCACGCTCTTTTAGGGGGGGGGGGGGGAAAGGTGAGTCTTAAACTCCGAAAAATATGGTAACAACTGAAATGATTCACTTTAACAACTGTGGCAAGAAAGATCGTAAAATGGGGCAAAATCCACTTAACTGTCTTGCTTAGCAATAGAAATTTTGTTTGCCGTAAGAGAGTACACTCTGTGTTTCTGAATTTGCAGCATCCTTATGAGACGACAGCCTTCCTGGTCCACCCCATACGATAAACACATAGCTAAGGAAGTCCAACCTCCACACATTTACCCAGAGCATCCACTGTCCGGATAGGGCTACTCTCCAGTTGCAAATCAATATCTCGGGGAACAGTCGAAGGCTTCCCATCCGTCACCCCGTTGATCCTCCTGCTGCAAAGAAACAACCGACATCCCTGGTTACTGCTTAACTTATTTTAGGCTTGCTGTAACTGGAAAATAGTATTGTGGCCCACCAGCTGTCAGAAGAGCTGTCTGCAAACTCAGATAATGAGGAGATTGGGGAAGAACTTGGGCCAGTTCTGGGGCATGGGGAAGGCTCTGATGGATGCTCAGAGTCAGACACAGAGATAGAGTCAAGGCCGTCCGACATTTCCCAGCCACTGGAGAAGCAGCTGCTTTTGGAGGCTGAGTTGAGTGAGGAGGAAGAACAGCTGGGGTCTGTTCCAGATGCACGTATGTACAGAGCAGTTAGGAGAGGTGGACAATGGAGGACAAGGAGTCAACTCTGGAAGCAAAGCACACATGGACACTGAATGGCCCCTCCCTGCCTGGGGAATAAATAGAAGGAAAAGGGAATGGTTGTCGTAGGAGACAACAGTTCGTATTTCTGAAGATTTTGCTCATAGTGTTTCGCGCGATCGTTGGAACCTCCCACCACCACCACTTTTTAAACCATTTTTTAACGCCTGGTTTGGGACAATAGGTAGTAAAAAAATGCTTTAAAAAGTGTGGGGGGGGGAAAAGGCTCCGACGATTGCGCAGCACAGCCGACTGTCACGGAACCTTTTTTTCTACTTTTTAAAGCTTTGTTTTACTACTTATTTGCCGGAACTGGTAGTAAAAAAAAATACTTTAAAAAGTATGTGCGTGGGAGAAGGTTCCGATGGTCATGCCGATCAGCTGTGAGCGGCGCGATCATTGGACCCTTTTCATTTCACTTTTTAAAGCATTTCCCCCCCTACCTATTCACCCGAACCGGCAGGAAAAATTGCTTTAAAAAGTGAAATAAAGAGGGTCTGGCAATTGGGTGGCTCACAGCTGACCCATGCGATGATCGGAACCATTTTTTTTCACTTTTTAAAACATTTTTTTTCTTGCCCGTTCGGGCGAATAGGTAGGAAAAAAAATGCTTTAAAAAGTGAAATAAAGAGGATCCGATGATCGCACGACTCACAGCTGGTCTGCGTAATTGCCAGAACCACTTTTTAAAGCATTTTTTTTCCTGCCTATTTGCCTGAACCAACAGGAAAAAAATGCTTTAAAAAGTGGAAGCTAGTTGGCTATGCCCCCCCCTGGTGACATGACCCCCTCCCCGCCACCAAGCCACACCCACAGAAACGATGGCAAAAAAAAAAAAAAGATTTTGCCACAGGGTAGGAATCATGCAATCTACCCTGGAAGCAAAGCTGGCTGGGGAATTCTGGGAGTTGACAACCACATATCCTAACGTTGCCAAGTAAAAAAAAAAAGCACTGCTTTAGCCAATTTACCTGACAAGATGATCGGCCTTTTGCTAATGGGACTTACC
The DNA here is from genome assembly GCF_964273705.1 of Natrix helvetica. Lineage (NCBI taxonomy): Eukaryota > Metazoa > Chordata > Lepidosauria > Squamata > Natricidae > Natrix > Natrix helvetica. The sequence goes on from NC_138548.1 coordinate 13,820,070, forward strand.
TGTCCCGTTTACCCTTCGGCTTCGGCTTCCCTGCCAGAGCAAGTAGCTCCTCTTCGGAAGGATGTTTGTAGCGGTGCAAGCTAGCAAAATATAAAACACCAGTTTGATGCCACACAGAAAGGAAAAACAAGGTGTCCTAGATACAGAACCTGTTTGTTAGTGAGTTGGTCATTATTTCATCTTTTTATGTTTTTCCGTTGAAAACCAGGGACAGAGTTTGTGTCGCAGGGACTTTTTTTAAAAAAAATTATTCAGTTATTAATTTTATAGGCCACCCATCTTACTATCAAGCAACTCTGACAAAAATAAGGCACCCCCTCCTGTGAAAAGTTAGGAGATGTTTGTTTAAGACATTCTGTAGGTCAATCAGAGTGGGTTTCACATACCGTATTTTTCAGATTATAAGACGCACCTGAGTATAAGACACACCATGATTTTGAAGAGGTAAATTAAAAAAAAAGTTTTTGCACTCTGCAGGCCTCCCAAACCCCCTGCACGCCTCGTTTTTTGCAAAAAAAGGGGGAGACATGCAGAGCTTTGGGAGGCTTATAGAGTGCTGCTGGGGGGGGGGGGGACCAAAAATGAGCAAAAACAGCCAATGTTTTGCTCATTTCTGCCCTCCCCAGCCCCCAGGAGCACTTTGCAGGCCTCCCAAACCCTCTGCACATCCATTTTTGCAAAGTGGGCAAGGTTTCGGCAGGCCAAAAATGCTGTATTCAGTGTATAAGGCGCACCCAGATTTTCACCCTCTTATAAGGTGCGTCTTATACTCTGAAAAATACGGTAATTTTACCACCTCTTCGCCGCACACCAAAAAATGTGAGCACATGTGTGCGACCTTCCGTGCATGCCCTTTGCCCCCATGCACAGCTTGCACGCATGCATGCTGTTTAGAAAACGTGGCTAAATAGGATGACATCGTGCTGGGGTGGGTGGGCCCGTCCACCTGCAGGTCACCACTACCGGTTCGCCCGAACCAGTCCAAACTGGCTGAATACCACCAGTAAGGTCAGTTTACAAAATCCAGGATTTGCACAAGAAGGTATTGGGGTATTGGAAGCCATGGGGGCACAGTGGTTAGATTAGAATGCAGTATTGCAGGCTGACTCTGCCCACAGTCAGGAGTTTGATGCTGACCGGCTCAAGGTTGACTTCACCTTCCAATCCTTCTGAGGTCAGTAAAATGAGGACCGAGAGTGTTGGGGACAATATGCTGACTTGGTAAACCGCTCAGAGACTGCTGTAAAGCACTATATAAGTCTAAGTGCTCTTGTTAACAAGAAATTGCTTTTCAATTCTGGACCCCAGTTGGGAATTCTGGGAAAAAAAGGTGTCATGGGGGTTTGATGATGTTACATTTATATATTCTTTCAATTTGAAATACAGGAAGCTCTTTATATATTCTTTCAATTTGAAATACAGGAAGCTCTTGCTTCAAGCATCATTTTTCCTTCCAAGGATGCATCTGTCTCCCGAAAACAGACCTCTAAAGTTATTCTTGAAGGATAAAGATGTTCTGGGGTTGGGTAATGATATGTGGGAATGATTTGGGAGTCAGGAAGAAGAGTCAGGTCACAGCCCTGCATCCAAGGGTGGGCTTCGAAAATTTTAGCAAGGGGTTCTCTGCCCGGTTGCTGGGTGGGCTGACGGCCACGGTGGGTGTGGCCGTCAGCCTCCTACACCATGCCGGGGTGGATGGGTGTTTTTGCCCTCCCCAGGCTCCAGAGGCTTTCCTCGAGCCTCCAGGAGGGTGAAAATGGCTTCCCCAGGCTCTGGAGGCCAGAAATGTGCCTGTTTCCGGTCTTCCCAAACTTCTGGTAGGCCCGTATTTTGCCCTCCCCAAGCCTCCTGTGGGCCCTCCATTTTCTGCATCCAAAACGGGACGTGTGGGTACTCCTGGGAGGGGAGGGGTGGGCGGGGCCAGCCAGGAGTGGGATTTGGGGGTTCTCCAAACCACACACAGAATCTTAGCTTAGAGTTTCTCCCGCACCCCAGTGAACTCCCAGCAGCCCACCGCTGCCTGTACCCTACTGGAAAACAGATATTCTAATAAAACAGACAAATGTAAGCTTATGCACCAACAGGGATAAATGATCTTGAAATGGGAAGCAGAGAAGCCATCTCCCCAAATTATCCCTATCCCCAAATTTCTGGGCACTGGCCACATTCACTGAGGCAGCTAATCTTGCAATGGTGCGCATAAGATGCTCTTAGAATTCCAAATAAGCCTCTCCACAGCCAGAGAAGCAAAAAGCATTTCTGCTTTTAAACAAAGCTTTCTCTGATTCACAGCACAGGTTTGTTTTTTTTAAAGTTGCAAAAACAAATCAACTTTCCAGGACATCTGCAGGAGTCGTCAAAAAATGTCGAGAGAGCAATCACAACTCTGCAATGAAAACACCACCCCTTTTGAATGAGTCCCATGTACAATCATCATCCTCTTCTAATGACCCCATAATCCAGCGATGGCGAACCTTTTTTGGCTCGCATGCCATAAATGGGGGGAGCGCAGGGGGGTCGTGTGCGGGCGTGCCGCACCCATAATGCAATGCGTGACCCCCCAGTGCACATGCGCACAATACAGGTGCGACCCCCCCATTTTCTCCATGCTTTTTTCACCCTCCCCAGGCTCCAGAGGCTTTATAGGAGCTTGGGGAGGACGAAAAGAGCCCCCCCCCAGAGGCCGTCCGGAGGCTTCAGGGACCTTCAGGAGGCTTCCCTGAAGCCTCCGGAGCAGTCAAAATGAACCTCCGAGCAAACCGGAAGTCCATTCCTGAACCTCCAGTTTGCCGGTAGGGCTGTTTTTTTGCGCTCCGGAGGCTTCAGGGAAGCTCATGAAGCCTCCGGAGGGCCTCCTGGGGGACGGGGGAGGCTCTTTTCACCCTCCCCAGGCTCCTATAAAGCCGCTGGAGCCTGGGGAGGGGGAAAATGGCTTTAAAAAAGGGTGAACTCAGGTGGCCAGCCCGCGCATGCGGGCTGGCCAGCTGACAGGGCAGCGCCTCGCGTGCCCTGACAAATGGCTCCGCGTGCCACCTGTGGCACGCGTGCCATAGGTTCGCCATCACTGCCATAATCCCTTGCAGGGTGGAGTCTGGGCAACTGAATGGAGCTAGATTATAAGGTGAGTCTTATAATCTGAATGGAGCAGATTATAAGACGCGTTTTAATGGCCAGATACCTTTCCTGTAGCCAATGCGGAGTTTGCTCAGCAGCTATATTCTCAGTATGCCCAGAGAGAAAGAGATCTGCCTCTACCTAGGATTGAACTCACAGCCTCCCAATTGTGAGGCGAGAGCTCCACTTCTCAGCCACCGCACCAATGAGTCACATGTCCAATGCACGTTCAAAAAAGGAAGGCCTTCAATTACTCGGTTGTCAACTCAGTTCGTTTGACACCCCTGTCGCAGCCTATGTTGCAAATTTGAGGGACCATTTTCTCCTCCTAAGCTTGCAGCAAGATGGGATTCGTTGAAGGCTTGCTAAAGGAAACCTGGTGTGCCAGGCTCAAAGGAGGCACCCCTTCTTTCCTTCCACAGAACAGTGCCATGTTTCTTAACTACAGAGCGAGATGACTGTCTCATTACAAAGGATGCGGTACCTTCCGTTGCAAAGGAGCCATCGGGCGAAGGACCAGTGGGGTGCCATCTTCTGAAAGACGCTGGCCACGAACAAGGAGAACAAAAGCTGTATCCCCATCAATGCCTGCCAAGAAGAAAGAGACACATCAGCTCATCAATGCCACAGGATTCTTCCTCCAGCAGCCATAGCTCATAAGTAAGACTCCCTTCTATTCTCCAAAGCACCTGAGGGTAGGATGACAAGCAATGGGTGGAAACTAATCAAGGAGAGAAGCAATTTAGAACTAAGGAGAAATTTCCTGATAGTTAGAATAATTAATCAGTGGAACAGAAGTTGCCTCCAGAAGTTGTGAATGCTCCAACACTGGAAGTCTTTAAGAAGATGTTGGATAGCCATTTGTCTGAAGTGGCATAGGGTTTCCTGCCTAAGCAGGGGGTTGGACTAGAAGACCTCCAAGGTCCCTTCCAACTCTGTTATTCTATATTCTATTCTTCCACCTAAGAGAAAACAGCCACTTTTACCAATTATCCCTGGTTTCTTCATCCTAGCAATCCTCCAGACCAGTGTTTCTCCAGCTAGGATGTGAGCATTTCAAATGTTTCTCTGTGTATCTATGAGTTTGGAATAATGTTTTTCAATAGTGTTGAAGTTGTGTGGACTTCAACTCCCAGAATTCCCCACACAGTATATGTGGCGCACAAATGCTGGCTGGGGAATTCTGGGAATTGAAGTCCACACACCTTTGAGAGGCCCAGACTGAGAAACACTGCTCCAGAGGCATCAGAATGTATCTCACTTCATCGCTGGCTGGGGATGATGGGATCTGCAGCCCTGCACATCTGGAGGCTCAAAAGGAAGTGCACAGCAAATACAATGGAGACTTTTTAATTTTTTTTATGTGGAAAGGAAGAGAGGGAGAGAGAAAGAGAGCATTAACTCCATCTTATTATTCTCTTTTCTGATTTTCAAAAAGGTAATATTGCTACCCAACTGTTACTCAGCATCAGTACGAGTTGATGATATTTACTCTTGCATTGATGATGTTACTTAGTTGGGTCATTAAATGTCTGCAAGCAAAGAGCCAAGCGCAGAGGGGACCAGGGACTCCACAATGATTTATTATTTTCCAACAAATAGGCTTTTAATTCTGTTTGGAGGCATGACTCATCCATCTTTTTTGCACATTTTTCACAATCCCCCCCCCCGACCCCCAGATCAAATACAAGGAGGCACCGCATTGCTTTAGGGTTGATACAATGTAGACATTTGTTGTTGTTAGTTGTGAAGTCATGTCCGACCCATGGACAACGTTCCTCCAGGCCTTCCTGTTCTCTACCATCCTTTGGAGTCCATTTAAGCTCATGCCCACTGTTTCGGTGACTCCATCCAGTCACCTCATTCTCTGTCGTCCCCTTCTTCTTTTGCCCTCCATCTTTCCCAGCATCAGGCTCTTCTCCAGTGAGTCCTTCCTTCTCATTAGATGGCCAAAGTATTTGAGTTTCCTCTTCAGAAGATAGATAGAATGATAGATAGAACAATAGAATGATAGATAGAACAATAGATAGAAGAATAGATAAATAGACAGACAGACAGACAGACAGACAGACAGACAGACAGACAAACGATAGATAGATTTGTTGTTGTTAGTTGCAAAGTTGTGTCCAACCCATCACAACCCCATGGACAACTTTCCTCCAGGCCTTCCTGTCCTCTGCCATCCTTTGGAGTCCATTTAAGCTCATGCCTACTGCTTCATTGACTCCATCCATCCCCCTCATTCTCTGTCGTCCCCTTCTTCTTTTGCCCTCCATCTTTCCCAGCATGAGGCTCTTCTCCAGGGACTCCTTCCTTCTCATTAGGTGGCCAAAGTCTTTGAGTTTCATCTTCAGAAGATAGATAGAATGATAGATAGAACGATAGAACGATAGAACAATAGATAAATAGATAGACAGACAGACAGACACACGATAGATGGATTTGTTGCTGTTAGTTGCAAAGTTGTGTCCAACCCATCACAACCCCATGGACAACGTTCCTCCAGGCCTTCTTGTCCTCTGCCATCCTTTGGAGTCCATTTAAGCTCACGCCTACTGCTTCAGTGACTCCATCCAGCCACCTCCTTCTCTGTCGTCGTCTCCTTCTTCTTCTTTTGCCCTCCATCTTTCCCAGCATGAGGCTCTTCTCCAGGGAGTCCTTCCTTCTCATTTAGACATTTGATAGGGTAGCAAAATGTTGTGATGTCAAACCCTGATCTATTTTTAAAAGCAGGACATTGATCCGAGAAGAACTTCAGAAAGCATTAGGGGCAGAACCAGCCGAGGAGAAAGAGATGGAAGAAACTGAGGGAAGGTTGTTACCTTCACTCAGCAACAGAATACTTTTCTTCTCAAAAGCATTATTGTATTTTTCGGAGTATAAGATGCACCCTTTTCCCTCAAAAAAAGGCTGAAAATCTGGGTGCGTCTTATACACTGAATACAGCATTTTCTGCCTCCCGAAACCACGTCCCCTTCGCAAAAACAGCTGTGCATAGCCTTTAGGAGGCTTTCAGAGTGCTCCTGGGGACTGGGGAGGGCAGAAATGAGTGAAAAACGAGCCGGGCTTTGCTCATTTTTGCCCCCCCAGCCCCCAGGACCACTCTACAAACCTCCCAAAGGCTATTCATGCCTTTAAAAAAAAACGGGCCTGTTTTCGTGAAAAATGGGCCGTTTTGGGGAGGTTTGCAGTGCAAAAACTTTTTTTTTTATTTGCGTCTTCAAAACCTTGGTGCATCTTATAATCTGAAAAATACGGCAACTTCCAGTTAAAAATCTTTTTCCTTCCCTTTTTTCTGACATCAGAAGAGCTGACAGATCTGTCTACCACCTACCAGCACCCTCACTAGTAGCCAGTTCAGTAAAAAGAAATATGTGGGGAAAAAATAGAATTGTCTTATTTCAAGAAATAAGCAGCAACAAGCAAGGTGATAATCCCCAATGCTGAGCTGAGGAAAAAGAATAGATATTTCCCTTAGAAGGCAGCATTTCTATCAAGATTCTCAAACTTGATTTCGCACCTGTCCATGGAAATACAGGTAGTCCTCGATTTACAACAGTTCGCTTAGTGACCGTTTGAAGTTACAATGGCACTGAAAAAAGTGACTTATGATCATTTTTCACATTTACAACTATTACGGCATCCCCACGGTCATGTGATCAAAATTTGGACACTTGGCATCTGGCACGTATTTACGACAGTTGCAGTGTCCCGGAGTCATCACCTTTTGCGACCTTCTGATGGGCATAGTCAATGGGGAATGCAGATTCACTCAACAACCGTGTTCCTAACGTAACTGCAGGATTTCACTTAACAACTGTAGCAAGAAAGGTTGTAAAAGGGGAGAAAACTCACTTCACTGTCTCATTTAGCAACGGAAACTTTGGGCCCAACTGTCATAAGCCGAGGACTGTCTGTACTGTACGAATCAACTCATTTGTTAATTAGAGTTGTGAATACAGGTAGTCCTCAATTTATAAGTATAATTGAGCCCAGATGTATGGTCGTAAGCTGTACCAGTTGTTAAGTGAATCTTCACAACACCGATTCAATTTTATGGCTTTTTTTGTGGTAATCATTTAGAAATCCACAGTCATTAAGCAAACCCATTGTTTCCACTTTGCATTTTTTTGGCTGAACACAAGATGAAAATGCCGCTTTCTGGCAAAAAGCATAATAAATCATAGCCACATGATTTGTGGGAAGCTACAAATGACCATAAATGATGGGCAATTGCTAAGTTTTCAAAAGGTGATCACATGTTCAACAGGGGCCGCCCACCAGAACTTCAAATCCAGATTGTAAGTAACTTTCATGGAGTTCATCTTAACTTCCAGTGGTTGCTAGGCAATTGGACGTAAAGATTTATCGATCAATCAGAAAGGTCGGCAGTTCGAATCCCTAGCGCCGCATAACGGAATGAGTTCCCGTTACTTGTCCTAGCTTCTGCCAGCCTAGCAGTTCAAAAGCATGTAAAAATGCAAGTAGAAATGTAGGGACCACCTTTGGTGGGAAGGTAACAGTGTTCCCTGTCCCTTTGGTGTTTAGTCATGCTGGCCACATGAACACGGAGACATCTTCGGACAGTGCTGGCTCTTTGGCTTTGAAACGGAGATGAGCACATACAATACAATACAATACAATACAATAGTAGAGTTGGAAGGGACCTTGGAGGTCTTCTAGTCCAACCCCCTGCCCAGGCAGGAAACCCTATACCGTTTCAGACAAATGGCTATCCAACATCTTCTTCAAGACTTCCAGTGTTGGGGCATTCACAACTTCTGGAGGCAACTTCTGTTCCACTGATTAATTGTTCTAACTGCCAGGAAGTTTCTCCTCAGTTCTAAGTTGCTTCTCTCCTTGATTAGTTTCCACCCATTGCTTCTTGTTCTACCCTCAGGTGCCTTGGAGAATAGTTTGACTCCCTCTTCTTTGTGGCAACCCCTGAGACAAAGAAGAGGGAGTCAAATTATTCTTGTTCTACCCTCAGGTGCTTTGGAGAATAGCTTGACTCCCTCTTCTTTGTGGCAACCCCTGAGACAAAGAAGAGGGAGTCAAATTATTCTTGTTCTACCCTCAGGTGCTTTGGAGAATAGTTTGACTCCCTCTTCTTTGTGGCAACCCCTGAGATATTGGAACACTGCTATCATGTCTCCCCTAGTCCTTCTTTCTCTTAAGTTAAACATACCCAGTCCCTGCAACCGTTCTTCATATGTTTTAGTCTCCAGTCCCCTAATCATCTTTGTTGCTCTTCTCTGCACTCTTTCTAGAGTCTCCACATCTTTTTTACATCGTGGCGACCAGAACTGAATGCAACCAGAACTGAATGCACATACGTGTCAGTGGTGGGTTTCAAATTATTTTACTACCGGTTCACTCGCGTGTTTGCGTAATGATTCTGCGCCTCCCGTCGCCGCTACTATCGGTTCGCTCTGATATGTGTGCGAAGGGAACCGTTACCTTTATCTATCGGTCTTTGGTGAGCAAAAGTCGCAGCCCAGTGCCAGAGCACTTTTTCCTTAATAAAAGATCAGTTCCAAGAATCTCAGACACCATATAACAAAGGGTTTTCACACACACACACCTCTGTTAATCCAAATAAGTTTTTTGGCTTACACCAGCTAATTATCAGGCTGATATATTTGTGTAAACCAATGTCTTCTTCTGCTGTTTATTCTCCATTTCAAGGTAGCCTGTTCCTGACCATGGGAGCTCGATTTAATGCGCCACGATTACCCCAAAGCTTAAGACCTGCGCGATCGTCTCCTCTTATCAAACTCAATTCGCCTTAAAAACGTCCCAAGTGCTCCATGCATTTCTATTTTAAAGCAAAATACCTGTAAGGGCACCAAAATAGCAAAGCACCTCCCCCCCCCCCTCCATAATCCTCAGGCTCACATTTTGAAAGGGAGAGTAAGAATTTTAGCGAAAGCAAATATAATCTGAGTTAAAATTAAAGACTTACCATTGTATTGGAGGATCACGATCCAGAAATTTAATATATATATATTTATATATTCAAAGACCGGGCAAAAAGAGAAAGTCAAATACAAGCGTGTCTTTCCTTCTAATCCTGTAGCCAAAAGAAGGCGTGAAATCCTCTGGACCAATCAAAAGCCGCACCAGGCACGATCGTCAACCAATGGCAAAAGAAGGAGGCAGGCGGTGATTTCCCTTTTCTTTCCTTAATGAGAATTCAAGGCCCACCTGTTTCCGCTTTTCAGCTGCCTGCTCGCCGCGTTGCATCTTGGGATTTGTAGTCTCATCCTCCCTGGCGGTGCAAGATTAGTGTACTTTTGGACAATAGAACGTGTTTTGTCCTCCTTTTCATTGTAAAAAAGTTGGTCACCTTAACTTTACAGCAATATTACAAAATGCTTGGGGTTTTTTCCCCCCTGCAAAATCTCTTATGTTTATATAGCAGCAACTATTCTTTTCTTCATCTCTCCCACATAATCTTGTAGGGAAAAGTTATTTATGCGTTGGGCACCAGCGTGAGGAGAATTAATATTGAAATGTGAATATATGCGTATGCATTGACATAAATGATATGGATTTGTTCAGAAAGCCAGAGTGTGAATGGAACATAATGAAACAGGGTAACTCTAGGTCAGCTAATGAGTCTCAATCTTACTTGTATTGTATTATTATGCATTATTTCCATACATCTTTACTGCTACTATTAATGCATGTGCTAAATAAGTAAATAAACTGAATATGTATTGAAGGCAGCTGGGGAAGGGGGAAGATAAATTGAGACCTGGGGGGAAGAAATATCAGTAACCTGGATTATGCTGATTTTACTACGCTGATAACTGGAAGTTCTTACTAATGCAAATCAAGGAACCAATGAAACAATGGGACCAGAATTGATTGTAAAAGAAGACCAAGTGAATGACAACGGGTAAAACAACCAGCCTCAGAATGACAATGAAGATATCAGAGCGGGTGAATAGTTTCTGCCTTAAAGGATCAACCACCAACAATGATGGAACAACACTCAAAGAATATGTAGCAGACAAGCTATTGACAGGGCAGCTATGAAGATCCTGGAAAAAATAATCAGATGCTGTGATGTACTGTAGGAAGTTATCACCCAGCCCTCTCCCAGAAAAATGAAATAGCCTAGGAAATATTGATAAGGCAGAATATTATATTTTCCTGGATGTGAAAAAGGGAGAAACACATTTTAAACACTAAATTCCTACAGCTTCCTGCCCATCCCCACTTTTGTCAATGGGCCATTAAGAAGGCCAAGCTAGTCCACTTTACATAATAAAGAGTTCTCCCCTTCAGCTCCAGGGGGATGGGAATGAAGGCATGATAATATAAGCCTTTACTCAACTGACCACATGGCATCTGAGAATTCAACCAAACCTGGATTCAAAACTCAGCCTAGAGCAGTGTTTTTCAACCTTTTTTGGGCAAAGGCACACTTGTTTCATGAAAAAAATCACGAGGCACACCACCATTAGAAAATGTTAAAAAATTTAACTCTGTGCCTATATTGACTATATATAAAGTAATTCTCTTGAATAGGAATCAAATAAACACAAAGAAAGTATTTTATAATTACTTTATTATGAAATAGTAAGTAAACAGAAATATGAAAAATTATAAAATACTTTATTCAGTGCGCAACCTGGGCCTGTTTGGCTGAACACAAAGCTGATATTCTGGCGTGTGGGGGGGTGCGGTTTGCCTGGCGCTGGGCTCACCTGCTTATCGGCCGCCCAGCTCCGGCGGGGGCTCCGGGCCGCTCGACTGCCGCTGGCTCCCTCCACCACCACGGAGCAGCGCCGCCCCCAGCCCCCGCGGGGCGCTCCAGCCCACAGCGAAGGCGTCCTCAGGCACGGTCGCGGGCCTGCCTCGGCTTACCGGAGCTCCGTCCGCAGCAGCCCCCGCGGTGGTGGCAGTCCAGCCTCCGGATCCCGCCTCCCGTCGTCAGCCCCGCAAGCCTCTTGCCCGGGCGAGAAGGCGGAGACGCTTGGCCGCGGTCCCTCCCTGCCCCTCCCGCCGCCCTGATGCCCCCCTCTCCCCGCTGCTGCTGGATCGCTCCCCTGTGCCAAGACGGCCAGGCAGGCTGGGGGGGGGGGAGGCCGCGTCATGCTGGGATTCGTAGTTTCCCCGGTGGTTTCCCTCTTCCCTCTTCCCTTCAAGATTCAAGATTTTCCCACGGCACATCAGGCAACATCTCGCGGCACACTAGTGTGCCGCGGAACAGTGGTTGAAAAACACTGGCCTAGGGGGTTGCCCTTGCATGGGCCCATGTGAGTCTGACAGCCAATCAGAATCCATTTCTTACACAGGAACAGGAAACAGATAGGTGGGGCCGAACAGATTATAAGAAGCCCTGCAAGCCCTTCTTCAGCCCTTCCTTTCCCTTCTCTTCTTCTCCACCAACATTGAAGCATGTGATCACCTTTTCTGTTCAGGGCTAAAGCCATGCGGTCCTGTCCACCATTAAAACCATCTTTCCAAGCAGCCTCCATGTCTCCAGTGTCTTTTTCCCCACTTGGAGCTGAACCCAGAAGGACATTTCTTTCCTCAGTGTCTTTCCTTATAAATACAGGAATAAATAAAGCAGAATATTTGTAGCTCAGGATTGAAATGAGGGGTCCTTGGTGCTCTCCGAGTTTGGTTGTTTTTATGCAGACTTTTCATTACCCTAACTAGGTAATATCATCAGTGCTAGTAAGGAGTGCTGCTTGCTGTCAGTTTATATTCTGGTGTCTTGCCTGTCTGCGTGGATGGGGAGTGGTCTCAGAGATCCTTTGGTTGGGCTGTTTACTGATGGCTTTTTGACAGTTTATTGATTGGGGTAGATATAGATAGGAATCATGCAATCCATGGTCCTCCCTGTGACTCTCCATGGAAGCAAAATTTAGACTTTGAAGACGTACGTAGGATAGGAAAAATATTGACGTTTTTGAACTTTTGTGTTGGAGAAGGCTCCTGAAAATAATATAGGCAGTCAGGAAAATGGACAAATGGACCATCAAACAGATCTATCCAGAGTTCTCACTCAAAGCACCATTAAATACATTGTATTACAAGGCATCCACTTTAATAAACTAGCTGATGACGAGAGATATAATTCACCAAAGCAAATCCCTTTGAATAAAAGGTGTCAATCAGAAAGGGAACTACCAGACCTTCTGACATATAATTTACAGTAAGCAAGACACATGTTTGTTTATAAGATATTTACACCAACAAGATCTGCTTTGGGTGAATTTAACTCGATGACTGATTAATTTGTTGAAATGCCCAGTTCCTGTCATTTTTATAAAATGAATTTGCAATTCCCTGCAGCATCAAATGTTATAAATGATGGACAAGACCATGATAGACAAATCAGACATGTACTTAATTTATACACTGACAAAAAATGTGTTGATAATAGCTGCTAGCGCAGATGACCTTTAAAAGAAAAAAGCTCCCCTTAATACTTCCAATTCTTTCTCTTCCATTCTCAGTTGTCCACCGACTCTCTTGTGGCATTCTGACAAGCTGCAGAGTTGTGTCCAAATGAGTCAGCCTCTGGCTGGGATATCCTTGGTTTGAAGTGATAAGGAGAGAGAGCAATGCAGGGTTGCCATGGATACCAGTAATGGGAGGTCCTTGCCAATCTTCAGCACTAGATGGAGCTTTGATCTTTTTGCTGAGAAATAGACAGCGGTTGTGTGTACCTTAAAAATATGAGAAGGGGAGAGGAAAAAATGATTCCGTAACTACATGCCCACCTCCAAGGAATTTGACTGGGATAATGTCAGATGTGCAAAAACTGTAGAATCTCTTGAAATGAACTAAAATGAAATTGCTGATGGGTTTAATATACTTATATTATCCACATAATTTAATATCAGGAATGGTATACAACAGGGGTGTCCAAACTTGGGAACTTTAAGACTTGTGGACTTCAACTCCCAGAATTCCCCAGCCAGCCATGCTGGCTGGGGAATTCTGGGAGTTGAAGTCCACAAGTCTTAAAGTTCCCAAGTTACAACAAAGTTTCTAGTCTAGAAAGTGGACAACTGTAGGTTGAGAATCGAGGTAGGTAAAGGTACTATTTATTTATTTAGGTTTGTCAAATATGTATGAGAAAACAAGTATAAGTATGAATATACAGTGGGGTAAAAAAGTATTTAGTCAGCGACCAATTGTGCAAGTTCTCCCACTTAAAAAGATGAGAGAGGCCTGTAATTGGCATCATAGGTAGACCTCAACTATGAGAGACAAAATGTAAAAAACCAAACAAAACCAATCAATCACATTGGCTGATTTGGAAAGAATTTATTTGCAAATTATGGTGGAAAATAAGTATTTGGTCACCTACAAAAAAGCAAGATTTCTGGCTCTCACATACCTGTACGTTCTTCTTTAAGAGGCTCCTCTGTCCTGCACTCATTACCTGTATCAATGGCACCTGTTTGAACTTGTTATCAGTATAAAAGACACCTGTCCACAACCTCAAACAGTCACACTCCAAACTCCACTATGGTGAAGACTAAAGAGCTGTCGAAGGACACCAGAAACAAAATTGTAGACCTTCACCAGGCTGGGAAAACTGAATCTGCAATAGGCAAGCAGCTTGCTGTGAACAAATCAACTATGGGAGCAATAATTAGAAAATGAAAGACATACAAGACCACTGATAATCTCCCTCGATCTGGGGCTCCACGCAAGATCTCACCCCATGGGGTCAAAATGATCATAAGAACGGTGAGCAAAAATCCCAGGACCACATGGGGGGACCTAGTGAATGACCTGCAGAGAGCTGGGACCAACGTAACAAAGGCTACCATCAGTAACACACTACGCCGCCAGGGACTCAGATCCTGCAGTGTCAGACGTGTCCCCTTGCTTAAGCCAGTACATGTCCAGGCCTGTCTGAAGTTTGCTAGAGAGCATTTGGATGATCCAGAAGAGGACTGGGAGAATGTCATATGGTCAGATGAAACCAAAATAGAACTGTTTAGTAGAAACACAACTCGTCGTGTTTGAAGGAGAGAGAATGCTGAGTTGCATCCAAAGAACACCATGCCTACTGTGAAGCATGGGGGTGGCAACATCATACTTTGGGGCTGTTTCTCTGCAAAGGGACCAGGACGACTGATCCGTGTACAGGACAGAATGAAAGGGGCCATGTATCATGAGATTTTGAGTGCAAACCTCCTTCCATCAGCAAGAGCATTGAAGATGAAACATGGCTGGGTCTTTCAACATGACAATGACCCCAAACATACTGGCCGGGCAACGAAGGAGTGGCTTCGTAAGAAGCATTTCAAGGTCCTGGAGTGGCCTAGCCAGTCTCCAGATCTCAACCCCATAGAAAACCTTTGGAGGGAGTTGAAAGTCCATGTTGTCCAGCGACAGCCCCAAAACATCACTGCTCTAGAGGAGATCTGCGTGGAGGAATGGGCCAACATACCAACAACAGTGTGTGCCAACCTTGTGAAGACTTACAGGAAACTTTTGATCTCTGTCATTGCCGACAAAGGATATATAACAAAGTATTGAAATGAACTTTTGATATTGACCAAATACTTATTTTCCACCATAATTTGCAAATAAATTCGTTCCAAATCAGCCAATGTGATTGTCTGGATTTGTTTTCTCATTTTGTCTCTCATAGTTGAGGTCTACCTATGATGCCAATTACAGGCCTCTCTCATCTTTTTAAGTGGGAGAACTTGCACAATTGGTGGCTGACTAAATACTTTTTTGCCCCACTGTAACATGTAAACATGTAAGTATAAGCAGGTCAGTGGTGGCTTGCAGGCGGTATGGCCCGGTACGGGGAAACCGGAGCCTGCCCGGAGCACCGGCTACAGTTCCAGTACGGTGCTCCGGAGGGCCAACCCGCCTGCCGGAGCTCCTTACCTGTCCTTTAAAGCCTTCGGCGCTTTAAAGCCTACAGCACCTGCGCTACGCTACGCCGAGCAACTGGAGTGTCGCGGAGACTTGCAGAGGTGTTGCTGGCAGGTACGAGGCATGCGTGCACTGCGCTCATATGTGCGCACGCTGCGCGCATCCATGTGGATGCCGCCAGGCCCGTTCCAACTGTATCGGTTGGAATGGGATCCAGAACCCACCACAAAAGCAGGTATACATATATACCAGGGGTGTCCAAACTTGGGAACTTTAAGACTTGTGGACTTCAACTCCCAGAATTCCCCAGCCAGCATGGCTGGCTGGGGAATTCTGGGAGTTGAAGTCCACAAGTCTTAAAGTTCCCAAGTTTGGACACCCCTGGTATATACATAAGAAATGAATATAAATAAATGGGGACAGTAGAACAGAGACGTTAGGCACGCTGGTGCGCTTATACACGCCCCCTTTACGGACGTCTTAGGAATGGGGCGAGGCCCACGGTAGACAGTTTAAGGTTAAAGTTTTGGGGGTTAGAGAATGTAACAATGGAGTCAGGTAGAACATTCCAGGCATTGACCACTCTGAAGTCAGACTTTCTGCAGTTGCATTTGGAGCAGTTTACTTTGAGTTTGTATCTATTGTTTGTCCGTGTATTATTACGGTTGAAGCTGAAGTAGTCGTTGACAGTGTGGAAAGTTATCACCCAGCCTTCTCCCAGAAAAATAAAATATCCTAGGAAATATTGAAAAGGCAGAATATTTCTCTGGATGCGAAAAGGAAGAAACGTGTTTTAAAAGACAGAATAGCTTCCTGCCCATCCCCCTTTTTTCAATGAGCCATTAAAGTCTGAGCTAGTTCACTTTACATAATAAAGAGTTCTCCCTTTCAGCTCCAGGGGTTGGGATTAAGGCTTGATAATATTGGCCCTTTACCCAACTCGCTACATGGCATCTGAGAACTCAACCAAACCTGGATTCAAAACGCAGCCTAGATAGTTGCCCCTGCATGGACCCATGGGAGTCTGACAACCCATCAGAAGACAAGCTGGAGATCAAAGGCTAGAGAGGGCACAAAACCAGGGACCCAGCTTCTCTTCCTTCCTTCTCTTCTTCTTCTCCACCAACATTGAAGCATGAGATTCCCCCTTTTCTGTTCAGGACTCAAGCCATGTGGTCCTGTCCACCATTAAAACCATCTTTCCAAGCAGCCTCCATGTCTCCAGTGTCTTTTTCCCCACTTGGAGCCGAACCCAGGACATTTCTTTCAACAACAGTACAATAGCTAGCTCCACGTTCTTCTCATATTTCAGTAAAGAAAGCTGGCCAATAATAGATTTGGGATTAATAAAAATGATTTTTTAAAAATCAAATGATTAATTTACACATTTGCAAAAAAAAGTGTGCTGATAATAGCTTTTTTTTAAAGAATTGTGTCACATGCCTACAGAACAAGGCCTGTTAGCCATGAAAACCAAATTAAAAAGGTAAGGATAGGGCACCTTGACTCCATCAAAACTTCTCAGCCTTATGGACATTCCGGCAGATTCCACGGCAACAGGACAGAAATAGTTTCCTAGGTACTTCTGTTAAATGGAAAAAGGTTTCCTCTGCGGGTTCAGATTTCCCGGCTGGGAGAATGAATTTAGGATCGAAGCACGCTGCGTTTGAAAGCAAGTTGACTTTATTATTTCAGGAAAGCAAGACCAACAGTGATGTGGATCAGCGTTCCTGGGTGAGCTGACCCCGACATACAGAAAGTGTACATTTTTTATACCATTTTCCTCTTTGAAGTCCTTTTGTTTTCTTTGTACTATTGTTTTATCCCTTTTTGTGTGTGCCTTTGCTAATGGTTCTAATCCTGTCCTGAGTTTTGTTATTCCTCTGCCCTAAAGTGCTTCCCATGGGACAGGGATGAGCCCTAGTGTCTTCTACTGTATTTCCTATTTTTCCATCTTCGCCCCTGAGCTAACCAGTCTTTGTTGTCACTCTGACCTTTTCCTTCTCTTAAAGGTAGCTTCTTCCTGCACTTCCTAGGTCTTTTGTCTTATTTGTACTCTGCAGCTATTTCTAATTGTCCTGATATCCTGGTAATTATTCTCAGGATGTTTCTTTTAGAATGTATGCTGGCTTTGTTATTCTAGTGACTTTTAGTTTGGCTATGGGCTGTATAGTCTTCCTAATACAACACTGTCTTGGTGAAGTTCCCTTCCCACACTTCTTTCAGATTTTCTTTGTAACTTCTCAGGGATGTGGTGTTTTATTCAAGTATGAATAAGGATTGAACCTGTTTCTCTTCCCAGTCCAGTCTGATCGAGCAAATGAAAATTAAATAGAACCTCAATTTTCAGAATCAGCAGGTCATTGAAAATCAGTTACTGCAGCCAAGAAAAGGCCTGAACCAATGTCTTGTTTAGATAGATGATGATAGATAGATAGATAGATAGATAGATAGATAGATAGATAGATAGATAGATATGATAGGTAGGTGATAGATAGATAGATAGATAGATAGATAGATAGATAGATAGATAGATAGATAGATGATAGATAGATGATAGATAGATGATAGATAGAGATGATAGGTAGGTGATAGATAGATAGATAGATAGATAGATAGATAGATAGATAGATAGATAGATAGATAGATGATAGATAGAGATGATAGGTAGGAGATGGATAGAGATAATAGGTAGGTGATAGATAGATAGATAGATAGATAGATAGATAGATAGATAGATAGATGATAGATGATAGATAGAGATGATAGGTAGGTGATAGGTAGGTAGGTAGGTAGGTAGATAGATAGAAGATAGGTGATAGATAGATGATAGATAGAGATGATAGGTAGGTGATAGATAGATAGATAGATAGATAGATAGATAGATAGATAGATAGATAGATGATAGATAGATGATAGATGATAGATAGATAGATAGATAGATAGATAGAGATGATAGGTAGGTGATAGATAGATAGATAGATAGATAGATAGATAGATAGATAGCTGATAGATAGAGATGATAGGTAGGAGATAGATAGAGATAATAGGTAGGTGATAGATAGATAGATAGTTAGATAGATAGATAGATAGATAGATAGATAGATAGATAGATAGATGATAGATGATAGATAGAGATGATAGGTAGGTGATAGGTAGGTAGGTAGGTAGGTAGGTAGATAGATAGAAGATAGGTGATAGATAGATGATAGAGATAATAGGTAGGTGATAGATAGATAGATAGATAGATAGATAGATAGATAGACAGACAGACAGACAGACAGACAGACAGACAGACAGACAGACAGATAGATGTAAAGGTTCCCCTTGCACATATGTGCAAGTCATTCCTGACTCTAGGGGCCGGTGCTTATTTCCGTTTCAAAGCCGAAGAACCAGCATTGTCTGAAGACATCTCTGTGGTCATGTGACTGGCATGACTAAATGCCAAAGGCACACGGAACACTATTATTTTCCCATCAAAGGTGGTTCCTATTTTTCTACTTGCATTTGTACGTGCTTTTGAACTGCTAGGTTGGCAGAAGCTGGGACAAGTAACAGGAGCTCACTCTGCTACCCGACGCTAGGGATTCTAAGTGCTGAACTGCCGACCTTTCTGATCTACAAGCTCAGTGTCTTAGTCACTGAGCCACCACCGCCTCCCTGAGATGGATAAATAAATAGATACAGACAGATGGGGGGAGAGAGAGAGAGAGAGAGAGAGGAGGGGGGAGAGGGAGGGATATGATAGCTAGATATAAACAGACAGAATTAGAATAGAATGGAATGGAATGGAATAGAATAGAATAGAATAGAACACAACACAACACAACACAACACAATACAATACAATTCTTTATTGGCCAAGTGTGATTGGGCATACAAGGAATTTGTATTTGTTTTTTTTAAAAAGGAGGCGGAGCTTCACATCGTGGTGATACGGCGACTTTTCTGGCATCTCCAGGATAACTGTCGAATTCGGATCGTCTGGAAGGTGCAATCCGGACCTAAACCATCCCAAAGAGACGGTGAAAGATAGGGGCAGGTCCTGTGGTCCCAGAGACACCCGCAAAGTCTCTGGTGACCCAGAAAAAGGCCCGATGATGGAGCTAATGGAAGTACTTAAAAAACAAAATAATGGAAAGGCCTCGGGACTGGATGGATTACCAGTGGAATTCTACAAAACATTTGAAGAATCCTTGTCTCTCCCACTCTTAGAAGTTATGAATGAAGTGCTGTCTGAGAGTAGAATACCTAAATCATGGTCAGAAGCATACATTGCATTGCTACCCAAAGAGGAGACTGATTTAACACAAACCAAGAACTATAGACCAATTTCCTTATTAAATTCAGATTATAAATTATTTACATTTATATTGGCAGAGAGACTTAAAAATACTTAAATAGTTTTATCCACTCTGATCAAAATGGTTTTTTACCAAAGAAACAAATTAAAGACAATATGAGGATGATTTTGGATACTTTGGAGTATTATGAGGCCTATCCCGAAAAACAAATGGCTTTTGTTTCTTAATGCACAGAAGGCTTTCGACAACGTGAATTGGCAATTTATGTTCTTACAATTGGAATAGATGAATTTTGGTAAGAAATTTATTCAAACTATACAAATGGTATATCATAAACAAACAGCAAAGATAATGGTAAATGGAGAACTGACAGATTCTATTGAAATAAAGAGAGGTACGAGATAAGGCTGCCCACTATCACTGTTACTTTTTGTCTTAACATTAGAAGTTTTAAACAGAAAGATTAGAGAAGAAGAAATAAAAAGAATGAAAATTAAAAAAGAAGAATACAAGCTACAAGCGTTTGCAGATTATTTGGTTTTTATTCTTGAGGACCCATTAGAGACAGCATCCAAATTGTTAGAAAGAATAGAGGAGTATGGAAAAGTAGCAGGCTTCAAAATAAATAAAGATAAAACAAAGATTTTGACAAAGAACATACCATTAAGACAAAAGGAAGAGTTGGCGATCTTGCAGATTCAAGTCACAAACAAGGTTAAATACTTGGGGATATACTTATCAGCTAGATGCAGCACTCTTAAGGAGGACTGAATATTAGACTGAAGCAGCAAATTGCGATTGACTTGATGAAATGGGAAAAACTACATCTATCAACACAATACAATAGTAGAGTTGGAAGGGACCTTGGAGGTCTTCTAGTCCAACCCCCTGCCTAGGCAGGAAACCCTATACCGTTTCAGACAAATAGCTATCCAACATCTTCTTAAAGACTTCCAGTGTTGGGGCATTCACAACTTCTGGAGGCAAGCTGTTCCACTGATTAATTGTTCTCACTGTCAGGAAATTTCTCCTCAGTTCTAAGTTGCTTCTCTCCTTGATTAGTTTCCACCCATTGCTTCTTGTTCTACCCTCAGGTGCTTTGGAGAATAGTTTGACTCCCTCTTCTTTGTGGCAACCTCTGAGATATTGGAATAATGCTATCATGTCTCCCCTAGTCCTTCTTTCTCTTAAGCTAAACATACCCAGTTCCTGCAACCGTTCTTCATATGTTTTAGTCTCCAGTCCCCTAATCATCTTTGTTGCTCTTCTCTGCACTCTTTCTAGAGTCTCCACATCTTTTTTACATCGTGGCGACCAGAACTGAATGCAGTATTCCAAGTGTGGCCTTACCAAGGCATTATAAAGTGGTATTAATACTTCACGTGATCTTGATTCTATCCCTCTGTTGATGCAGCCTAGAACTGTGTTGGCTTTTTTGGCAGCTGCTGCACACTGCTGGCTCATATTTAAATGGTTGTCCACTAGGACTCCAAGATCCCTTTCACAGTTACTACTACTGAGTAAGGTATCACCTATACTGTACCTGTGCATTCCGTTTTTGTTGCCTAAATGTAGAACCTTACTCTTTTCACCATTGAATTTCATTTTATTAGATAGTGCCCAATGTTCAAGTTTGTCAAGATCCTTCTGTATCTTAAGCCTATCTTCTGGAGTGTTGGCTATTCCTGCCAGCTTGGTATCATCTGCAAATTTGATGAGTTCCCCATTTATTCCCTCATCCAAATCATTGATGAAGATGTTGAAGAGTACTGGGCCTAAAACAGAGCCTTGGGGTACTCCACTGCATACTTCCCTCCATGTAGATGCAGTTCCATTGAGAACTACACGTTGAGTGCGGTTGGTCAGCCAGTTACCAATCCATCTGGTGGTGATGCTGTCTAACCCACATTCTTCTACTTTATCTAGTAGTAGGTTATGGTCTACCTTATCAAAAGCCTTACTGAAGTCCAAGTAAACTATATCAACGGCATTCCTCTGGTCCACTAATTTTGTCACATTATCAAAGAATGCAATAAGATTAGTCTGGCATGATCTGTTTTTGACAAATCCATGTTGGCTTTTGGCTATTACTTTGTTTGCTTCTAGGTGTTCGCAAATTCGTTGCTTGATTATTTTTTCCAGAATCTTTCCTGGTATTGAGGTTAGGCTGATAGGTCTGTAGTTTCCTGGATCTAATTTTTTCCCTTTTTTGAAGATGGGAACCACATCAGCTCTTTTCCAGTCCTCTGGTAGTTCCCCGGTGTTCCAGGATCTCTGAAAGATATAATTCAGTGGTTCTGAGATCTCGTCTGCTAGTTCCTTCAGAACTCTGGGGTGTAATCCATCCGGTCCTGGTGATTTGAACTCATCTAGGGTAGACAGGTGCTCACTTACCATTTTCTTCCCTATTTCAATTTGTGTTCCTAATTTTGTGGTGCTGCTTTTGATAGGTTGGACTGTTTTATCCCTTTGTGTAAAGACAGATGCAAAACATGAGTTAAATAGTTCTGCTTTCTCCCTGTTGCTTGTCACCTTCTTGCCACTTTCTCCTAGCAATGGACCAATTGTTTCCTTAACTTTTTTCTTGTTTTTAACATGTTGGAAGAAGCTTTTTTTGTTAATTTTTACTTTTGTGGCAAGCCTTTCTTCATTGTGAGCCTTAGCTTTCCTCACTTCATCTTTACAGGCTCGGGCTATTTGCTGATATTCTGCCTTAGTTATGTCCCCCTCCTTCCACTTTTTATACTTACTTTTTTTGTCTTTCAGTTTGTCAGATAGTTGTTTATGCAGCCATGCTGGTTTCTTTTGGGAGCTGTTGTTTTTCTTCTTCATTGGTATTGTGTTAGACTGGGCTTTTCTAATCTCATTTTTCAAAATTTCCCAAGCTTCTTGAGTTGTTTTCCCCTCGAGGATTCTCATCCATGGAATTTTTCCCAAGCTCTCTCTAAGTTTATTGAAATTAGCTTTCTTAAAGTCCAAGACTCTAGTTTGACTTTGTTCTACTACTTGTGTTTGGATAATGTTGAATTCCAATATTGCATGGTCACTTGCCCCCAGGGTTCCTATGGCTTCAACACCTTCTATCATTTCCTCTCTGTTAGTGAGAATTAAGTCCAGTATGGCTGATCCCCTTGTTTCCTTCTCTACTTTTTGGAAAACAAAGTTGTCTGCTAGGTTTGTTAGGAACCTGTTGGATCTTCCACTTGGTGCAGAGTTTGTTTCCCAGTTGATGTCAGGGTAGTTAAAATCTCCCATTACTATTGTGGTGTGCTTCCTACATACCTTAGTTAGCTGACTAGCAAAAAGTTCATCTTCTTCCTCTGCTTGGTTGGGTGGCCTGTAGTATAGACCTATGGCAATGTCATTTCCCCCACAACCTTTAATATTGACCCAAATGCATTCAAGATAGTTCTCATTATTGTTGTGCTCTATTTCTGTAGAGACATAGTTATTTCTTATATATAGTGCAACTCCACCTCCTCTTTTATTTGGTCTATTTCTTTTAAATAATTTAAATCCTTCTAGCTGTATGTTCCATTTGTCAGTTTCATCCCACCAAGTTTCTGTAATGGCAATAATATCATATCTGCCCTCTTTTACTTGAATTTCTAATTCTCCCTGTTTATTCCTCATACTCTGTGCATTGGTATATAGACATTTGAGTCCATTTTGATTGACCTTGTGTTTACTGTCTACATAACCTGTATTATGCCTGACTGCCCCTATTTTCTTGCCACTTGTGTGATTCATGCACATGGTATGACAATCACTATTACATGCTTGGTTTTGCTTGACAGCAGGAGTGATAATCTTACCCACACACACATCTATGTTACATGCATTTATAACCCTATGAATTTTAGTTTGCTGGGGACAGAGATGTTCTGTATCTATTAATTCTCTGTCCCCGCTCTTCAGTTTAAATGTTTATCAAGAAAATCTGTGAATTTAATGCCAAGTAACTCAGTTCCTTTCTTGGATGGGTGCAACCCATCTCTTTTGTACAGTTTTTCATTGGACCAGCTACAGGCTTCATGACTAATAAAACCAAAGCCTTCCCTTTTACACCACTCCTTTAGCCAAACATTAAACTCTGCTACACGCTGGCCCTTCCCTTTTTGTTCCTTATATACAGGTAAAACCTCTGAAAAGATAAGCCTACAACCTATACTATTAAGTTCATACCCCAAGTTCTGGAAATCATTCTGCACAGAAAGTACATCTTTCTGGGATAGATCATTAGTGCCAAGATGTATAATAGCATCAACGTCACAGTCCTTACTTGCATTCTTGACTATCTTAAGAATACGCCTCTTGTCTCTGCTGGCAGTAGCACCTGGCAGACACCTGACCTCTTTTAAAACCTCCTTATCCTCTCCTAAATTAACATCTCTTACGATTGAATCACCAACCAGAAGGTGACTTCTCTTTTTACATACCTTGATCTTCTTCTGCAACTGATGTGTGATACCTGGTTCCCCTTTTCGCCTTTCCGAAGAAAGGCAATCAATGATAGGAAGAATCTCTACAATTAAAATGAACATCTTACCCAGAATCTTATACCTGTTCCAGACAATCCCAATCAGATTGGGCAAGGACTTTTTTAAAGATCTAAACAAAAGAGTTTTGAAGTTTATCTGGCAGGGGAAAAAGCATGAATAAAACTCAAATTGCTACAAGATGCTAGAACAAGAGGAGGATTGGGCTTACCTGACTGGGAGCTATATTACGAAGCAACAAACCTTATGTGGATTAAGGAGTGGATAACACTAAAAAACTCTTATTGAATGTAGAGGGTCATGATTTACTGTTGGGATGGCATGCTTTTTTATGGTATAAGGGAACTAAAGCGCATGGTTATTTTAGAAGACATTATATAAGGGAGGCTTTGCTATTAAATTGGGAGAAGGTTAAAAGGTTACATTACTTAAAAACTCCAGTCTGGATATCAACCATTGAAGCATTTTCATATCCAATAATATATAGAAAGGAACAAACAGTTAGATATGTTGAAATATTGAATGCAGTGGGTGAACTCAAATCTATCCAAGAGTTGAAACAAGAAGGAACAGAAATGAATTGGTATTCATATGTGCAGATACACTCTAGATATAATGAAGATAGAAAATCAAAAGGTCTTTACAACAAAATGACTGAGCTAGACAAAATTTTAACAGGTACTGATGAAGAAGTAATTAAAAAACTATATGGATATCTATTAGAGGTTAAACTACAAGAGGAACAAGTCAAAGAAACTATGATAGCTTGGGGGGGGGATTTTGGACATGGGATTGAGTTAGAGAAATGGCAGAAATTGTGGTCTCAAAATTATAAAATGACAATGTCAACTGCACATAAAGAAAATTTGTATAAGATGTTTTACAGGTGGCATCAAGAATTGCAAGAATGTTCAAGAATAAATTGGAAAAGTGTTGGAAATGTCATCAGACACCAGGCTCATATTACCACATGTGGTGGATTTGCACTGAAGCCACAAGATACTGGTCTAAAATTCACATGTGGTTGGAGAAAATGATACATAAAGACATAGATCTTAAACCAGATATTTTTTTATTAGGAACCATACCACACACTTTCAATAAAGACTTGAAATATCTGATTGTAAACATTTTAGCAGCAGCTAGAATTGTATTTGCAAAAAACTGGAAAAATGAAACAATACCAAAACAGGAGGAAGTTATTCAAAAAATAATGGAGTGCGCTGAAATGAGTAAATTGACATTTGAAATTAGAGAACAAGAAGATGAGCAATTCTATAAGATATGGGATTTGTTTTATCAGTGGCTTGATAAAAAAACCTGGAAATGAAAAATGTTTTATTCATGTTTCAATTGAAGGAGATAAGTGATAATACAATCATGTTGTTAAATAGATGAATAACGACACAATGAAAGACTGACATATATAAAAATTGAATAATTTAGAATATTTTGTTTTAAAATGAAGGATAAGGATAATAATGAATCTATGTATATTTGATAGATGATTGGGCATATTATGCATAATTCTAAGTAGTGATGTATATTATAAAAATATCTTGTTGATAAACAGTTTAATAAGGAAGTAATGAAAGATTGGTACATGTATGAAGTGAGTATTTAGAATACTCTGTTTAAAAATGAAGGAATAACATTTGTGCTTGAATGTATGATGTACAAGGACAACAATGAACATAAGCATGGATGATGGATGATTGGCGGGACTATGCATAATCGAAAGTAGTGATGTATAAACATAAACAGTTGGAAAATTCTTTCACACTGTAAAAATAATCAGAATGAAATAAGTGATTATATAAAGGTATATTGTTATTAAATAGATAATTAAGGGTGCAAGGGAATTAGGTTTGCTGAAAAGAAAGAAATATTAAATGTAACTGAATATATGATGTACAATGAAAGTGAGATACTTAGTTATATTTGATGGAAATTTTGTGATTGTATATGTAATTGAAAATATGGATGCATAAACGCTTGTAACCAAACGACATGCTGTATGTAATGGATGAGAGTTGTATATGTTATGTGTTGTTGGTCTTTTATGTTTAAAAATTTAAAAAAAAAAATTTTTTTTAAGGAATTTGTCTTTGGTGCATATGTGCTTTCAGCATACATAAAAAGACAAGATACAAGATATAAACAGACAGACAGATGTAGGTGTGTGTAAGTAAGTACATATGTAAGTGATGTGTGTGGTTTTTTTCCCTGCAGGCAGAACAACCTTTTCCCAGACTTCTCTGGTGCTTCTAACAGCTTTTAGTCTCTGGGGGCTGGGATGATGGGATTTGGTGTCCCTGGAACTAATCAGAAGGACTTGAGAACCTCCGTACGTCCTAGACAGTGTCGAATTCTCATTTCATAGTAGACAAAAAGCAGAAGATGAATGCGTGTCTTCCCCTTTCTTCCCCCGTCTCCGCCTCTCCCTACCAGACCTTCTCTGGGCTCAGCCCCCAAAGCACCCCCCTTTCCAAATTGTGCCTGAAGTCTCTTCCCCCTCCACCACCACTTTAAACTCCCTTCCCATTTCTCTCCTGACTGGGTCATAAATTGACTTCAGCATCCAACAGGGCTAGACTCGAAGCGGTATCTTCTCGCCGTTGGGTCTCTGTTTTTAAAAGGGAGCTGGAGGAGATGGGACACATATGAAATCTTCCTTTTTTTGCCCTTTTGAGAAGATATCTGCAAAATATGGAGAATCTCTGCTTGTGAAGGGAGGCAGAACCAGAGAAGAGGACGAAGCTATCTAGAGTTGACTGTGAATGCATCCCAGCGGTGGGTTGCAGGTGGTATGGCCCGGTACGGGCGTAGCGGAGCCTGCCCAGAGCACCGAGTACCATTCCCACCTGCCTGCCCGAGCTCCTTACCATGTTTTAAAGCTTTCGGCGCTTCCGTGCACGCGCATGGCTCATGCAGCGCCTGCGCAATGCTCCGCCGAGCAGCTGGAGTGTCACGGAGGCTTGCGGAAGCTTTGTTTGCAGCTATAACACATGCGCGTGTTGTGCACATGTGCATGCGTGTTGTGCACATGTGCATGCATGTTGTGCACATGTGCATGTGTGCTGTGCGCATGTGTGCATGTCCTGTTCGCATGCCTGTGGGTGACGCCGGGGCCATTCCAACCGTACTAGTTGGAACGGAATCTGGAACCCATCACTGATGCAACCCTGCTCTTAAGCACAAGTATTCACTTCTAGCCCAGCAGTTCCAAAACTTTGGCTAGTTGGCAAACATTGTCTGCTAAATTAAAGAGAGAAAAAAAACCTGGGAAGCCCTGCAGAAACCAACTTCTCAAACTCCTGCTTCCTCTTTTCTCAGGAGGGAAAAAGTTTTTTTCCTCCCTTCTTGTCACATGTTGGTTCTATGCATGTGTGTGTGTGCGTGTGCTTTCTTCCCAGAGAGTAGTCAAGGTGGGATAAAGGGAACGGTTCTAGTGCTAGTCGTTCCCGAATCTAGGGGGTGGTGCTTACCTCCGTTTCTAAGCTGAAGAGCCAGCGCTGTCTGAAGATGTCTCCATGGTCATGTGGCCGGCATGACTAAATTCCGAAGGCGCACGGAACCCTGTTACCTTCCCAACAAAAGTGGTTCCTATTTTTCTACTTGCATTTTTTACGTGCTTTCGAACTGCTAGGTTGGCAGAAGCTGGGACAAGTAACAGGAGCTCACCTAGCAGCGCTAGGGATTCGAACCACCAAATTGCCAACCTTTCTGATTGACAAGCTCAGGATCTTAGCCACTGAGCAACTGTGTCCCGTTCAAGGTGGGGTACAGGAGTCCATATATGTGCTTCAGCTCATGCTGGATTGGTGCTTATGAATTCTAGAAAACAAAGACACCATCTTGGCTTTTTTTTTACACTCCTGGCTGTCCAGAAAGCCACATGGATGCAGCCATTGAGCAGGAGTGAAAATCCACCCTTTGCTAGCTGATTGATACAGCCTTCTTTCAGGGACAACAAAGCCATTCCCCAGCCAGAGAAACTACAGGTAGTCTTCTACTTACGACCATAATGGAGCCTTTCCATTGCTAAGCAAGACAGTTGTTAAGTGAGTTTTGCCCCATTTTACTATCTTGTCACAGTTGTTAAGGGAATCACTACAGGTGTTAGGTTAGTGTTGTGGCCCAGCAGGAGCCGTTGGAGCTGCCACCAGACTCCGAGAGCGAGGGTCCCTATGAGTCGGCTCTGGAGGACCCTGGGCCGGGTTCTGACTCTGAGCAGGGATCAGAGAGTGTGGTCGGCCACCAGGAGGCGCCTGAGGCATGGAGCAGCGGTGAGAGCCAAAGGAGGGGGGCCGGATGCCATGCCTTGGAGCAGTGGGGAGGAGTCACAGGACAGTGACTCAGACATAAGCAGGGAGTTCTTAGATGCCCGTTATCGCCACGCCCACAGGCGCAAGGAGCAAGGGCGCAGTTACCGGCAGTAATTGCTCTCAGCTGCTGATAAGTAGACTCCCCTTCAGTCTATAAAAGGATTGATTGAGCATACGCCCTTTGCAAAAGTCAACAAAGGAATTATTCGGAAAGTTCTGTCTTGGAAGCTTAGCATTTCTGGATAGCTGCTATCGTGTCTCTGTGCCGGAGGGTTCTGAGAGCCTTGTCGTGGTGGATTGCTGCCAAGAATCTGTCTGTCTGTCTGTGCAATAAATCCTGTTGAAGTAGTTTTGGTCCGGACTGTGTTCTGTGTTGGCGAGGGAAGAAGGGGGGTCAGAACAGGTTAGTAACCGGGTTGTTAAATGAATTTGGCTTCCCCTTCGACTTTGCTTGTCCGAAGGTCACAAAAGGTAATTAATTACATGACCCCAGGACACTGTAACCATCATAAATATGAGTCAGTTGCCAAGCCTCTGAGTTTTGATCATGTGACCAGTGGCGGGATTCAATTTTTTTTACTACCGGTTCTGTGGCCGTAGGCTTGGTGGGCGTGACATGGCTTGATAAGCGTGCCAGGGGAAAGATACTGCAAAATCTCCATTCCCTCTTGATCAGCGGGGACTCCGGAGGCAGAGAATAGATGGGGGCAGGGCCAGCCAGAGGTGGTATTTGCTGGTTCTCCAAACTACTCAAAATTTCCGCTACCGGTTCTCCAGAACTGGTCAGAACCTGCTGAATACCACCTCTGCATGTGACCATGAGGATGTCATAAGTGTGAAAAATGGTCATAAGTCCTTTTCTCCAGTGCCGTTGAAACTTGAATCATCACTAAATGACTTTGTTGTCCCGTTATTAACAGGGTTGTTAAGTGAATCCGGCTTGCCCATTGACTTTGCTGATCAGAAGGGTCTCAAAAGGGGATCACATGATTCCAAGACACTGCAACTGGCATAAAGCCATGCCAGTTGCCAAGCATCCAAAGTTTGATCACCTGACCAAGGGGCTGCAGGGGGGTTGTGCGTGGGCGCACCAAACCCATAATGCAATGCGCGACCCCCCCAGTGCGCATGTGCACATGAGAGGTGCTCCCCCCATTTTTTGCATGCTTTTTTCACCCTCCACAGGCTCCAGAGGCGTTATAGGAGCCTGGGGAGGGTGAAAACAGCCCCCCGCCCCCCGGAGGCCCTCCGGAGGCTTCAGGGACCTTCAGGAGGCTTCCCTGAAGCCTCCGGAGGGCTTAAACTGACCCTATGAGCAAACTGGAAGTGACTTCTGGTTTGCTCATAGGGTCGTATTTAGTCCTCCGGAGGCTTCAGGGAAGCCTCCTGAAGGTCCCTGAAGCCTCCGGAGGGCTTAAACTGACCCTATGAGCAAACTGGAAGTGACTTCTGGTTTGCTCATAGGGTCGTATTTAGTCCTCCGGAGGCTTCAGGGAAGCCTCCTGAAGGTCCCTGAAGCCTCCGGAGGGCTTAAACCAACCCTACGAGCAAACCAGAAGTCCAAAGTGGAATGAGTTCAAGATTACAATGGCCATGAAAAATGTGACTTACAACTGGCCCTCAAATTTACAATTGTTGCATTGTTCACAGACACATGATCAAAATTTGGGCGCACATTGGCAAATCTTCCCAGCTGCCTTCTGAGAAGCAAAATCAATAGGGAAGCCGGATTCACCTTAATGACCTCCTGATTTACTTAACAATTGCAGCGATTCACTTAATGACTGTAGGGAAAAAGACTAAAATTGAGCATGACTTATTTAATGGCTAAACACCTTGCTTTGAAACAGAAATTATGGTACCATACTTGTTAGAAAGCTGCTTGGCAAAGAATCTGATTATCCTTCTCTATAGAAGTATCAATAAAGGAGAATACAGGTAGTCCTCGACTTACAAAAGTTCACTTATTGACCGTTCAAAGTTATAACGGCACTGAAAAAAGTGACTTATGACCGTTTTTCACACTTATGACCTTTGTAGCATCCCCATCAAAATTCAGATGTTTGGCAATGGGTTCATATTTATGACAATTAGGATCATGTGATCACCTTTTGTGACCTTGTCAACCAGGAACCCAGATTCACTTAACAACTGGGCTACTAATTTAACCACTGCAGTGATTCACTTAACAAGTGTGACAAGAAATGCCGTAAAATGGGGCAAAACTCACTTAACAAATATCTCACTTAACAACAGGACTTTTGGGCTCAATTGTGGTCATAGGTCCAGGATAGTTGTGAGTTTCAAATTTTTTTAGAACCTATTCTGCAGGTGTGGCCTGTTTTGTGGGAGTGGCTTGGTGGTCATGTGACCTGTTGGGAGTGGCTTGGTGATCATGTGACCAGGTGGGAGTAGCTTGGCAGCCATGTGACCGGGTGGGAGTGCTTGGTGATCATGTGACCGTGTAGCAGTGGTTTGGCAGTCATGTGACTGGGTGGGAGTGGCCAAGTCGATGTCACTGAATTCTTTGCCCCAAAGAATGACCTATAAAAAGAAGATGTAAAAAAAGGAAATTTATTGTTTTGTGCACTTACTACTTAAATAAGAATAAAATAAGTACACAAAACAATAAAACAGCTACTTACAGAGGAAATATGCCTGTCCTTGCCTGGCTTCAACATTACTGACCACCTTACACACACACTTCCAGCCTCTCTGCCTCTTCCCTCTTCCTGGATTCACTCAGAAGTTTTTAAAACTCACAGCCTGGGCACAGCACACACTCTTCCAGCCCCTCTGCCTCTTCCCTCTTCCTGGATTCACTCAGACATTTTTAAAAGAGTGGAAGAGTGTGTGCTGTGCACAGGCTGTGAGTTTTAAAAACGTCTGAGTGAATCCAGGAAGAGGGAAGAGGCAGAAGGGGCTGGAAGTGTGTGTTCTTATAGTATCTTCCAGCCCCTCTGCCTCTTCCTGGATTCACTCAGACGTTTTTTTAAAACCCACAGCCTGTGCACATACACACACTCTTCCAGCAGCCCCTCTGCCTCTTCCCTCTTTCCCAACATCCTCCCCCCCCACCCCACCCCAGCCACTCACCAGTTCTTTCTTCTCCTGGTTCTTCTAAGAACTTTTCAGCAACATCGTGAGGATGGGCGGGGCAAGTGAAAGAGTGAACGAGGGAAGTGAACGTTCCGGTACGGGGCCTCCTGGCCAATGGGTATGGGAAGGCACACTAAATTTCACCATCTGGTACGGCTGTACCGGTCCGTACCGGTTGAAACCCACCCTTGGTCCAGAATTACCTGTGTTGTAGTTCAGGTTTGAAATGAGGGGTCCTTGGTGCTTTCCTAGTTTGGTTATTTTACTGCAGAAGTTTCATTACAACAGTTCACTTAATGACCGTTCAAAGTTACAATAGCACTGAAAAAAGTGAATTATGACCATTTTTCACACTTACGACCATTGCAGCCTCCCCATGGTCACGTGATTTAGATTTGGATGCTCAACAACTGACTCATATTTATGACGGTTTGCAGTGTCCTGGGGTCACGTGATCCACTTTTGCGACGTTCTCACAAGCAAATTCAATGGGGAAGCCACATTCACTTAACAACCGCAGTGATTTACTTAACAAACGTGGCAAGAAAAGTCATAAAATGGGGCAAAACTCCCTTAATAAATTTCTCACTTAACAACACAAATGTTGGGCTCAATTGTAGTCATAAGTCGAGGACGACCTGTACTGACACTAGATAACATCCTCAGCGGTAATGACATTGCCTAGTTTGGGTAATGAAACATTTGCAAAAAACAGCCCAGCTCAGAGAGCACCAAGGACGCCACATCGAAATATACAGGATTACTTTTAATGACAGATCAAGGTTTTACTGGGATTAAATGGGATCAGAGGTGGTATTCAGCAGGTTCTGACCAGTTCTGGAGAAACAGTAGCGGAAATTTTGAGTAGTTTGGAGAATTGGTAAATACCACCTCTGACCGGCGTACCCATCTATTCTCTGCCTCCCGAGTCCCAGCTGATCGGGAGGAAATGGATCACCCGATCTAGGGATTTTGCAGTATCCTTCCCCTGGAGTGGGAAGGGAATGGGATTTTACAGTATCCTTCCCCTGGAGTGGGAAGGGAATGGGGATTTTGCAGTATTCCTCCCCTGGAGTGGGGAGGGAATGGGGATTTTGCAGTATCCTTCCCCTGGAATGGGAAGGGAATGGGATTTTACAGTATCTTTCCCCTGGAGTAGGAAGGGAATGGGGATTTTGCAGTATCCTTCCCCTGGAGTGGGAAGGGAATGGGGATTTTGCAGTATCCTTCCCCTGGAGTGGGAAGGGAATGGGATTTTGCAGTATCCTTCCCCTGGAGTAGGAAGGGAATGGAGATTTTGCAGTATCCTTCCCCTGGAGTGGGAAGGGAATGGGATTTTACAGTATCCTTTCCCTGGGGTGAGAAGGGAATGGTGATTTTACAGTATCCTCCCTCTGCCATGTCCACCAAGCCACGCCCACCAAGCCACGCCACGCCCACCAAGCCACGCCCACAGTACCGGTAGTAAAAAAAATTGAATCCCAAAACTGAATGGGATCCCAGGGAAACTACGGTTGAAGCAAGAAATGTGAACTGAAGTGCTTAAGTCCCCGAATTCATGTTGAGTTAAAGACAA
Source organism: Natrix helvetica (assembly GCF_964273705.1). Classification (NCBI taxonomy): domain Eukaryota; kingdom Metazoa; phylum Chordata; class Lepidosauria; order Squamata; family Natricidae; genus Natrix; species Natrix helvetica. The sequence goes on from NC_138548.1 coordinate 13,852,867, forward strand.
CTACAGGATGACTTCAGGGAACAATAAATCGATGGAGAAGCGGGTGTTTATCGGTGTGTGATGCCTCAAGTTTTCTTCCCAATTCCTGTTGAGATTTCAAAACGTTTCGGATTATGGCGGGGACCAAACACCAGCTGGTGCCAAATCTGGTGTAGACGTATCTGAACTCCTGAGCCCTTCCTCGACCCCCCCTCTGGGTGTGTTTAAAAAGGCTTGAAGGCAGATACGGTACTTGAAAAGCCCATTCAATTGGCCTGCCCTAGGATGTGGGGGGGGGAGGAGGAGGGGGGAATGGGCTAATCTTCAGTCTGAGAGCAAGGGCAGCCAGAAGAGGAGGGGGCTGCTTGCAGGACAGAGAGCCGAGGAGACCTTTTGCACCACCGCCCTGAAGTCCAGCTAAACCTTTAAGTCGCTTGTAAGATCTCTCTGCATTTTATACTATATTAGGGATCTTGTATGGATGACTGCTCTTTCACTGGGTGGTCCGCACACAGAGTTAAAGATGGATTAACTCCAGCGACGGACGGGCTTTGTATTTGGCCAGCCAGCCAAAAGAGAAGAAGCTGTAACCCCACTTTTCCCTCCACCCCAGTCTCCCCCTTGAAATGTCTCAGAAACTAATGGGAACTATCTCCCTCCCGTTGCAAGGGGTGGGTTCCTGCCAGTTGTAACCTCTTCTATAGAAGAGGTTCCACAAATCTACAGTGCCGTTTAGAACCGGTTCCAGCTCCCTCCCCACCCCCGCCCGTCCTCACATCATCAAGATGAAGAGCGAGAGGAGGAATTCTGGGAGTTGAAGTCCACAAGTCTTAAAACTGTCAAGTTTGAACACCCCTGGGTTTTTTTCCCTAAAGGTTTAGGGGTGCAAGGGTCTTGCAACTTGACAGCTTTAAGACTTGCACACTTCAATGCCAGAGTTCCTGAGCCAACATGACTGGAGGAGGAATTCTGGGAGTTGAAGTCCACAAGTCTTAAAGCTGTCAAGTTTGAACACCCCTGGGTTTTTTTCTAAAGGTTTAGGGGTGCGAGGGTCTTGCAACTTGACAGCTTTAAGACTTGCACACTTCAATGCCAGAGTTCCTGAGCCAACATGACTGAAGGAGGGATTCTGGGAATTGAAGTCCACAAGTCTTAAAGCTGTCAAGCTTGAACACCCCTGGGTTTGTTTTTTCTAAAGGGTTAGGGGTGCAAGGGTCTTGTCACTTGACAGCTTTAAGACTTGCATGCTTCAAATGCCAGAGTTTCTGAGCCAACATTTTGCTTGCTAAGCAAGAGCGTTGTTAAGTGAGTTTCACCACATTTTACAAGTTGGCCACTTCCACCCGGTCACATGGCTGGCAAGCCACTCCCACAAAGCAGGCCACACCTACAGAAGAGCTTCTAAAAATTTTTGAAACCCACCACTGCCCGTCGTTCATCTTCTCCTTCCATGGTGTTAGAAAAATTTCCCTATATAAAAAACCACAAGCAACCACAGACAATAAATCTTACTTTAAGATCAGAGATTTATTGTTTCATGAACAATTTTTGAACATGAATAGCAAACATAGCATTATTTAAATTAGCATCTTATTGCAATAAGGTCCACTGTCATAGGTGAATCCAGCAAGGATTAGCTACGGCCAGTGGCCCTCAACTCTTCCCAAGACAGTCTTTTTATACTTTTCTGCATGCGTTTCACAACTTACTTCTTTGTTCTGCCTTACTGACCGTCACTCTCTGCAAACACCCGGGTACATTCGAAGTTCTCAGACACTTGCTACTTTCAGTTCCTCATTTCCCACCCTCTTACTCTTCCTGCTCTAAATATATCCATATCAAGTACAAACTTTGCAGAAAATGCAGACACAAGTCAGCCCATTTGGAAATATTAGTCTGGTACATTTTGCAATTATATTAAGTTTAAAAGTTTGGTTCAGTGAGGCTTGCAAGCTCACTCCTAAGCCTATTACCTGCAACTTTTCAATGAATATTTACTCCCCTCACAGTGGTACTGAGCATCCTGTAATGCTCGGCTTTTAAGAAATGTTTGCCTAAAGCTTGGGAAATTGCGGCCCCAAAAAATCCATGCTGTATCTTATAAGACCAGACCAAGCCTTTGGAGTCCCAGCTAGTCACCGAGACCTATGCAAATATCTCCTATTATTTAATCTCCTCAGATTAAATGATAAGTGAAGACAATTGACCAGTGGAACAGAAATTGCCTTCAGATGTCGTGGGGGGCTTCATCACTGGAGTTTTTAAGAAGAGACTGGAGAGTCGCTTGTCTGAAATGATATAGGACAGTGATGGCAAATCTTTTTCTTGCGCCGGGCCAAAATTGCACGTGTGTGCTATCATACGCATGCGCGTGCCCACTCAATCTCACCACCCACCTGCACATGTGTGCACGACCCCCCCCCCCGGCACATGCACACATGACCCCTCCCCAGGCTACGGAAGCTTTTCTGAAGCCTGGGGAGGGCGAAAAAAGTCTCCCATGGCCCCAACAGCCCAACCGGAAGTTTGGGAACGAACGTCCGGTTGGCCCGTTGGGGCTATTTTTTGCCCCCCCCCCAGCTTCCAGAGGGTTTCCTGAAGCCTGGGGAGGGTGAAAAATCAGACCTCGTCCAGCTCTATTCTGATTGATTTATGGATTGATTATGATTGCTGTGTCCCAGGGTCAGGTAATTTCCCTTTGCAACTTTCTGACAAGCAAAGTCAATGGGGAAGCCAGATTCACTGAACAGCTGTGTTACTAACATAACAACTATTGGCTCCATTTAGTTCCACTGTAGTTGCTGTCTTTTTTTTTTTAAGGAAACCAGTACACTTACGATCCAAGTTGAGCAGAAAAATTAAGTTGCTAAGTGAAACACTTGTCAAATGAATTTTGCCCCATTTTACTATCTCTCTTGCCACAGTCGTTAAGTGAATCGCGGCAGGGTTAAATAAGTAACACGGTTGTGAAGGGAAGGTGGCTTCCCCATTGATTTTGCTTGTCAGAAGGTGCCAAAAGGAGATCGCATGATCCTGGGACACTGTCCCCATCATAAATATGAGTCAGTTGCCAAGCGTCTGAATTTTGATCATGCGACCATGGGGATGTTGCAACGGTCGTAAGTGCGAGGACTGATCGGAAGTCACTTTTTTTTTTCAGTGCTGATGTAACTTTGAAGGGTTGCTAAAAAAAATGGCTGCAACTCCAGGAGCATCTGTAATAAAGTCGGTGCTAAGTAAAACTCCCAGGTACTTTAGATAGGACTCTGGATATAGCAGGATGGATGCCAGAGGTTTATGTGCATTGGCAATCAATCTTTGAATTAAAGCAACTGAAGAGAAATGATGCCAAACCGCTGCTATTTACCTGCTCTCCATTTGAGATGTGAGAACAGATGGGTAAAAAAAATATATTGAAATCCAAACACAATCCTTTAGCAAAATTATCGTTTGGCTCCCACGAGTGGTTATTCCAGTCAGTTGTTTAAGAAACAAGCAATGCCCTGCAGATATCTCTGAGTTACTTTCCTTCTGATTTATAAATATACACAAAACAAGATTTTTTTAAAAAATATATCCTCTTTTTTATTTGTTTGTTTGGATGTCTGTTACAAAGAACACTGTTATAATATTGCCACCTGACTTTTCCCACCAACTTTTAAAAAAAAGTTAATAAGATTAGCAGCTTCAACTGGAATGTTTCAGTGCTCAAGGTAAAAAAAAAAAGATTCTATTTTTTCCACACTTAAAAAAAAAAAGCACACTTCAAGAGGTGAAATTATAGTGGATTACCAACATATCCTAGGATGATTTACATAAATGTCAGTCCCATCAAATTCAACAAATATAATAGAATAACAGAGTTGGAAGGGACCTAGGAGGTCTTCTAGTCCAACCCCCTGCTTAGGCAGGAAACCCTACACCACTTCAGACAAATGGCTATCCAACATCTTCTTAAAAACTTCCAGTGTCGCAGCATTCACAACTTCTGGAGGCAACTTCTGTTCCACTGATTAATTGTTCTCACTGTCAGGAAATTTCTCCTTAATTCTAGGTTGCTTCTCTCCTGGATTAGTTTCCAGCCATTGCTTCTTCTCCTGCCCTCGGATGCTTTGAAGAATAGCCTGACTGCCTCTTCTTTGTGGCAGCCCCTGAGATATTGGAAGACTGCTATCATGTCTCCCCTAGTCCTTCTTTCTATTAAACTAGACATACCCAGTTCCAGCAACCGTTCTTCATATGCTTTAGTCTCCAGTCCCCTAATCCTCTTTGTTGCTCTTCTCTGCACTCTTTCTAGAGTCTCCACATCTTTTCTACATCGTGGTGACCAAAACTGAATGCAGTATTCCAAGTGTGGCCTTACCAAGGCATTATAAAGTGGTATTAACACTTCATGTGATCTTGATTCTATCCCTCTATTTATGCAGCCTAGAACTGTGTTGGTTTTTTTGGCAGCTGCTGCACACAGCTGGCTCCTATTTAAGTGGTTGTCCCCTAGGACTCCAAGATCCCCCTCACAGTTACTACTATAGAGCCAGGTATCACCCATACTGTACCTGTGCATTTGGTTTTTCTTGCCTAAATGTTTCCACTTTGTCTAAATATTGCCATCTACTTGGCCCTAGGAAAGGTGCCTTCTCTATGGTACCCCTGGTCCGTGAACCCCCTTCCCTTTGAGATCCAGCAGATCCTGCCAGAAGGCTGAAAAGTGACATCTCTTCCTTCAAATGTTGGGATAGGGTGAAGCTGGAGTTGGAAGATACAATTAGTCCTTGTTTAGTAACCACAGTTGGGATCTTTAAGACTTTATCTTTCACAAGCTGAGATTCAAAGAATGGAAGTGAGAAGCAAAAATAAATTAAAGTAAAGACAAGTAACCAAGATGATTAGGGGACTGGAGGCTAAAGCATATGAAGAACGGTTGCAAGAAGTGGGTATGTCTAGTTTAATGAAAAGAAGGACTAGTGGAGACCTGAAGGACTAAGAAGGACAATATTGAAACACTGCATGATAGCAGTGTTCCAATATCTCAGGGGCTGCCACAAAGAAGAAAAGGGAGTCAAGCTATTCTCCAAAGCGCCTGAGGGTAGAACAAGAAGCAATGGGTGGAAATTAATCAAGGAGAGAAGCAGCCTAGAACTAAGGAGAAAATTCCTGACAGAACAATTAATCAGTGGAACAAGTTGCCTCCAGAAGTTGTAAAGGCTTTAACACTGCAGGTTTTCAAGAAGAGATTGGACAACTATTTGTCTGAAATGGTATAGGGCCTCCTGCTTGTGCAGGGAGTTGGATTAGAAGACCTCCAAGGTCCCTTCCAATGCTGTTATTCTGCTCTCCTGTTAAATGTTATTCCCAAAGCAGTGGCAATATGTTCCTCCTATCCCTTACTGCAGTGTTTATCAACCTTTAAGAGGAAGCTTGGGAATGGTTTGGGGATTCTGGGATTTGCCAACGAGACACACTATACTAGATTCAAGACTAAATTTGAAAAAAAAAACATAATTGCAGTGTTAATATAACATGCTCTGTCTCCCACTCAAATAAACCTTATCGTGGTTTAACCTGATGGGCTGGTTCACATCACATGCTGCCACAGTGGCCAGGCTCCTAATGTGCTGCTCTAAAAACCTCCCCCACTCAATTGTAACTTGGTTTAGCACTTGGCTCAAACTTCGCTTGTGCTGCATTGTACGCTCCAAGGGCAGAAAACAAAAAGAGAGCTGGTGCAAGAACATGCTGGCTTGCTGGTTGGTCTCCCTGTTGGAGAAACTGGGATCTCCGATTCAGCTCGACTGCTCTCAACCTCCCATGTCCATCTTCACCGTAAAAACAATGCAAAAGCGCTTGGAAATAGGCTTCCAAGAAAGAAGGTATCAGCAGCGAAATCCTGGAGAAAAATTTGCAGGGCTGGTCCCTTGAACCTCTGACTTGTAACCTGTGGATGACAAAAGAGAAATATTAGTGGCTCTCCCGTAGACCATAATGGTGCATAAAGGAGCATAATCTCTAAATGCTGTGGCATAATCATAGGCTAATCCATGCCAGCACTGATACTAGATTATTAGGCCTTTCCTTGAGGCAGATTGGCATCAAAATTGGAAAAGGAGCAAGATTTGCTGAGGCGAACAAACAGCCTGCTGTATAATTTACTGTTGCTTATTATAGCTGTCATCGTAACAGAGATTGGTCATTTTGGGTTGTTGTTGTTTCTGCTTCCTGTGGATTTGAGAAGTTGGCACCTTGGGTGGGAAGGACACAGCTGGCTCTTCTAACTGTTGTGGCCGGACCTGAACAAGGAGGAAGGGATTGAGGACAAAGATAGATGCCACACTGGAACGGGAGTCTTGGATGCTGGGGGCATACACAGCCATAGCAACGTTTCTTAACCTTGGCAGCTGTGGACGTCAACTCCCAGAATCCCCTAGCCACCTTTTCTGGGAGTTGAAGTCCAGGCACCTTAAAACAGCCTAGGTTGGGAAATCCTGCCATGTTGGATGGCAGTGAATTCTGAAGCTAAAATATCCACAAAAATATCCATTTTTACCCTTCTACCAAACACAATCTCAGGTCCCACACAATTGGACAAGACCAACGAAGCAAGAGTAGATGGATTTCTGGGATAAATAACAACTTAATAGTAACATACAGCTCGTCAGCTTGGAATCCACACTGTTGATCCGACATAAATGCAATTGAGCGGGTCCAGAAGTATTTCACAAGAAGAGTACTCCACTTCTCTGCTCGCAATAGAATCCCTTACGCCACCAGGTTCAAAATTTTGGGCTTTGACAACCTGGAAGTACGGCCTCTACGGTCTGACCTAAGCGTACTACATAAAATTGTTTGCTACAATGTCTTACCTGTCAATGACTACTTCAGCTTCAACTTCAAGAACACACGGGCAAATGATCGATACAAACTCAAGGCAAACCACTCCAAACTCGATTGCAGAAAATACGACTTCCGCAACAGAGTGGTCAATGCCTGGAATGCACTTCCTGACTCTGCTGTTACATCCTCTAACCCCCACAGCTTCAACCACAAACTGTCTACGGTGGACCTCACCCCATTCCTAAGAGGTCCGTAAAGGGGGCGTGCGTAAGCGCACCAGCGTGTCTAACGTCCCTGTCCTACTGTCCCCATTTATTTGTATTCATTTCCTTTGTTCATGTTTATACTTATACCTGTTATCTTGTACATGTTGGACAAAACAAACAAACAAACAAACTTTGCAAAACTGTAGCGGGAATTTTCTCATGAGCTAACAGAGTTTTTCTGAAATGCTATTCTCCAGGTTTCTTTCCACCACTTCTGAGTTTGCCATTTATGAGATCAGCAGTCAAAATGGCAGCTGTGGCCCTATGATTAAAGCTGTGGCCCTATGATTAAAGCCCACCACTTATTTACAATGCAAAAGGGGTGGGGTTTCAGTGGCATGGGCACTGCCTCCATCTTGATTTTTTTGACACACTCTGTTTCCAGCCTGCCAACCATTTCCCACGGACAATGTGGCAAAAGCAGTTAAACTGAACCCTCAAGGGTGCCATTTGGGCCTGGAAATTTTGAGTCCAACCTCCAAAGAAAACTAATATTTTTGAACCAAGCTTGGGGGGGGGGGGGATTTATTGACTATTCCTGGAAAGTAATCACATTGACTCTATTTGAATTTATTTATTAGATTTTTATACATCCTTTAGAACTTTATGGATAACTCAAGGCGGAAAACAGACGTAATACTCCTGTTGGAAGATCAAAGGTTTCCTGGTTCGTTCCCAGCCGGGAGTCACCGCTTACGCTTAGAAGAAAGTTTCGTGAAGACAGCCACCTGAAAGTTATGAGCTTTATTGAAGGAAAAAAAGGAACGGGAAGGATGAGACGCAGCTCTGTCGTTCCCGGGTCTGCAGCCCCATATACAATTTGGTTTCTCCTTATATACAGTTTTTCTTGCCCCTGGCTACGGTGTAAATTTTAATGAGAATAAAAGTTCCTTTATTCTGGATGATCGTTCTGATATTGATTCTCTTGTCTTTGGGTTTCGTTTGTCTGGTATCTTGCCCTTATGTTAATCTTATCATAAAACCTGAAGAGGATGTTTTCCTGTTATTCGGGGCGCTTATACAAAGAGATCTGTTTTATGCAGATGGTCATGGTGTTCGTGTTATCTTGTAATCATTGCTAGATTCGGGGTTTTCCCAACTCCATTATCCTTTTCCTAATCCTATTATCTTATCTCCTTTGTGACCAAGTGTAACCTCTTCCTGTTTACATGTGCGTGTTTTTCTCTAGCTTTGGTCCCTGATTATGTATTCATTAATTCGTTCCTGTTCATGCTCTCTGGGTTATTTTCATTACCTTACTACACTCCTTCCTCCTTTTTCCTCACAACAACCCTGTGTGGTAGCTTGGGTCGAGAGTCCCCCTAGGGGGTCCCCTCGGATGGAACTAGAATTCATTGTCTCCTAGCGATTGGCCAAAAGTCATGCCACCCTCTTTCAAGCCTAAATTGAGATGAGATTCATCACATGAAATAAAAAATTTCATTCTGTTCTAGAATGCTACCCTGAACCAAGCATGATCATGGAAGGAAGTATGCAGTGGAGTACCCCAAGGCTCTGTCTTAGTCCCAGTACTCTTTAATATCTTCATCAATTATTTAGATAAAGGAATAGATGGGGAACTCATCAAATGCACATGGCACCAAGCTGGCAGGAATAGCCAACCCTCCAGAAGACAGGCTTAAGATACAGAAGGATCTTGACAGACTTAAACATTGGGTGCTATCTAACAAAATGAAACTCAGTGGTAAAAAAAAGGAAAGTTCTACATTTAGGCAAGAAAAACCAAATGGATGGATATAGTATACAGTAGGTGGTACCTGGCTCCAGTAACTGTGAGGGGGATCTTGGAGTCCTAGTGGACAACCATTTAAATATGAGCCAGCAGTGTGCAGCAGCTGCCAAAAAAGCCAACACAGTTCTAGGCTGCATCAACAGAGGGAGAGAATCAAGATCACGTGAAGTGTTAATACCACTTTATAATGCCTTGGTAAGGCCACACTTGGAATAAGGCATTCAGTTCTGGTCGCCACGATGTAAAAAAGATGTGGAGACTCTAGAAAGAGTGCAGAGAAGAGCAACAAAGATGATTAGGCATATAATGAATGGTTGCTGGAATTGGGTATCTCTAACGAAAAGAAGGACTAGGGGAGACATGATAGCAGTGTTCCGATGTCTCAGGGGCTGCCACAAAGAAGAGGGAGTCAAGCTATTCTCCAAGACACCAAAGGGCAAGAGAAGAAGCAACAGATGGAAACTAATCAAGGGGAGAACAATTCTAGAAATAAGGAGAAATTTCCTGTCAGTAAGAACAATGAACCAGTGGAACAACTTGCCTCGAGAAGTTGTTAATACTTCAACACTGGGAGTTTTTAAGAAGAGATTGGACAACCATTTGCCTGAAATGGCATAGGGCTTCCTGCCCGAGGGGTTGGACTAGAAGACCTCCAAGGTCCCTTCCAACTCTGTTATTCTGCGTTCTGTAAGTTGAGGACTATCTGGATTTTGCTCAAACGGTCTGGCCCAGCAAGTAACAGTGCCTTCCGTTCCTACTGGGAAAAACTGGATATTGCTTTGCAAATGCCCATCCCACCTTCTCCTCCGCCATCCCAAAGGCCCCCAGTCCAGCCTGAGACCTCATTTGCATATTTGTGGCAGGTGGAAGGCCATCTGCCCAAAGGCGGCCTTGTAGGCAAATTAGCAGCCCCTCCCTTTCAGATGTGCATTTAAATGGCCAAGGAGCTCTGCAAAGCACATGGCTGACACCAGGCTGTAATTAGAAAGGCTTGTCTGTCTAGGGAGGGGGTGCATGTCTAGATCCCCAGCCCCACCCCTCAATTTATGCCAATTGATGGGAAAGAGATGTCTGTTGTCTGAAAAAGCCATCCCCAAGCGGCTCATGGTGGCCGGGGAAGCAGAAGGCAATGCAGGCAGCCGAATTGAATGTGAGACACACTGCAGGACGGCTGAAGCTTTTTGAAAGTCTTGGGCATCTATCTTTCTCACACGTAGTGTTAATACCACTTTATAATGCCTTGGTAAGGCCACACTTGGAATACTGCATTCAGTTTTGGTCGCCACGATGTAGAAAAGATGTGGAGACTCTAGAAAGAGTGCAGAGAAGAGCAACAAAGATGATTAGGGGACTGGAGACTAAAGCATATGAAGAACAGTTATAGGAACTGGGTATGTTTAGCTTAAGAGAAAGAAGGACTAGGGGAGACATGATAGCATTGTTCCAATATCTCAGGGGCTGCCACAAAGAAGAGGGAGTCAAACTGTTCTCCAAGGCACCTGAGGGTAGAACAAGAAGCAATGGGTGGAAACTAATCAAGGAGAGAAGCAACTTAGAACTGAGGAGAAATTTCCTGGCAGTTAGAACAATTAATCAGTGGAACAGAAGTTGCCTCCAGAAGTTGTGAATGCCCCAACACTGGAAGTCTTTAAGAAGATGTTGGATAGCCGTTTGTCTGAAACGTTATAGGGTTTCCTGCCTAGGCAGGGGGTTGGACTAGAAGACCTCCAAGGTCCCTTCCAACTCTGCTATTGTATTGTATTGTAGGTAGTCCTCACAACTTACAGCACAACTGAGGCCAGAATTTCCATTGCTAAGCAAGGCGGTTGTTAAGTGAATCAGCTCCATATTTATAACTTTTCTTGCCAGGACTGTTCTATGAAACTGTTGTTCATTAAGGGAATCTTGAGGTCATTAAGTGAGTCCAGATTTCCCACCTGCCTTTGCTTGTTGGAAGCCAGCTGGGAAGGTCGCCAATGGTTATCACGTGTCTGTAACCATTGTAAATACATGGCAGGTGCCAAGTGCCCCAAATTTTAATCATATAACCGTGGTGGAAGCTGTGACAATTGAGGAGGGTGAGGAGTATTAAGTGTGAGAAATGGTCATAACAAGTCACTTTTTTCAGTGGTCTTGTAACTTCAAATGGTCCCTAAATGAATGGTGTTAGGTCGAGGACTACCTGTAGTTAGAAAATTCAATGGAGCAGCCAGAGAGGACAGTGAGAAGCACCAGAGAAGATAGGGGTAGAGGAAATTCTAAAAATTACAGTACAGTTAAAATTTGACTTACTAAAGTCGGACCATAAGAAAGGCTGAGCACCAAAGAATGGAGGCCTTTGAACTCTGGTGCTGGAGAAGACTCCAGCAAAAAATTCCAAAATTAATAAAATAAAAAATAAATTTATTAATTTATTTATTTTTTATTGCTGCAAATAATTTGAGCAGTTATAAAAAAAATCATAGAGGTAGGATATAAATAAAATAAATAAATAAAAAATAAGACGAGGGCTATGTTGGACTGGAGAAGACTCCTGCGAGTCCCTTGGACTGCAAGGCGATCCAACCGGTCAGTCCTAGAGGACACCAACCCTGATTGCTCTTTAGAAGGCCAGATCCTGAAGAGGAAACTCAAGTACTTTATCCACCTAATGAGAAGGAAGGACTCCCCAGAGAAGAGCCTCATGCTGGGGAAGATGGAGGGCAAAAGAAGAAGAAGGGGACGACAGAGAATGAGGTGGCTGGATGGAGTCACTGAAGCAGTCGGCCTGAGCTTAAATGGACTCCAGGGAATGGTAGAGGACAGGAAGGCCTGGAGGAACGTTGTTGTCATTTGCAACCTTCTTAGCTTCTAACACGCAGAATCAAAGGAGGATGCCAAATTTGCTTAACAACCCCATGACTCACTTAACAACTTCAGTGATTTGCTTAACAACCATGGCGAAATGCTGGTAAAATGGGACACGACTCAGTTAACAACTGTCATGTTGAGTTCAGTTGTGGTTGTAAGTCGAGGATTCACTCATGCAGTCCTCGACTTTCGACCGCAATTGAGCCCCATGTTTTTGTTGCCAAGCAAGACAGTTCTCAAGTGAGTTTTGCCCCATTTTACGAGCATTTTGCCATGGTTGTTAAGCAAATCATGGAAGTTGTTCAGTGAATCATGTGGTCGTTAAGGAAATCTGGCTTCCTCCTTTAACCCCGTTTGTCAGAAGGTCACAAAAGTGGAATCACATGACTTCGGAATACGGCAACTGTCATAAGTACGAGCCTGCTGCCAAGCCTTTTAAATTTGATCACGTCACAACGGTCGTAATTGTGTAAGATTGAAAATCAGGCTTGTCAGATGCTACACCTTTTCTATCCTCCTCTACGGAGTAGAGAGTTGGTCTCCAACAGAAAACCACTTGAAGGAACTCAAAGCATTTGAAATGTGGATTTAAAGGTGGCTGTTACGTATAAGCTGGGTTGACAAAATCACAAATGAGGAGGGGATAAGCCGCCTGGGAAAGCCAAGGGAGGTCATCAAAGCCATTAAAAAGTGAAAGTTGGAATATTTCAGACATGGGATGCGATACGTGGAAAAATACAGCATCCTTTGCTTAATCCTCCAGGGAAAGACTGAAGGCAAATGAGGTCCAGGCAGAAGAAGAACATCATGGCTTCAAACTGGTTTGGTCAAAACTCAGCAGCCCTTTTTCATGTGGCTGTCGATAACAATAGGATCTCCAACGTCTGATGACGGATATGGCACAAGAAGAAGAAGATAGAATAGAATAAAATAACAGAGTTGGAAGGGACCTAGGAGATCTTCTAGTCCAACCCCCTGCTTAGGCAGGAAAGCCCAAACCACTTCAGACAAATGGTTATCCAACATCTTCTTAAAAACTTCCAGCGTTGGAGCATTCACAACTTCTGGAGCAGTGGTGGGTTTCAAAATTTTTAAGAACCTCTTCTGTAGATGTGGCCTGCTTTGTGGGAGTGGCTTGCTGGCCATGTGGCCGGGTGGGCGTGGCCAACTTGTAAAATGTGGTGAAGCTCACTTAACAACGCTCTTGCTTAGCAACCAAAATGTTGGCTCAGAAACTCTGGCATTTGAAGCATGCAAGTCTTAAAGCTGTGAAGTTACAAGACCCTCGCACCCCTAACCTTTTAGAAAAAAACCCCCAGGGGTGTTCACACTTGACAGCTTTAAGACTTGTGGACTTCAACTCCCAGAATTCCTCCTCTTGCTCTTCATCTTGATGATGTGCAGACGGGCGGGGGGAGGGAGCTGGAACCGGTTCTAAACGGCACTGTAGATTTGTGGAACTGGCAGAAACCCACCCCTGTTCTGGAGGCAAGCTGTTCCACTGGTTAATTGACCTAACTGTCAGGAAATGTCAAGGACTACCTGTATTGGGGCACTTCCAGTGGTGGGATACGACTGGTACACCCCGGTACAGGTATACCGGTGCCTGCTGGGAGCACCAGGTACCGTTCTGGTACGGTGTTCCGGAGGGCCCTCCCGCTCTCCTTATCGCTATTTGAGCCAATCAGGGCTTTCGTGCATGCTCACAGAGCGTACGGCACCTGCGCGATGCTGCGCCGAGCAGCTGGAGCGTTACAGGTGATAAGTATAGATGCGCGTGCTGCGCGCATTCATGTGGTGGATGCCAGGCCTCGTTGCAACGTACTAGTTGCAATGGGATCTGGAACCCACTACTGGGCACTTCCTATCAGGTGGAAGATACACTGCCCGTGAATCTGATAGCTTGAGCCAGCTCTTGTAGCAAATTGCTGGCTCTTGATATCTCCTATCATCCCCAAGTAAGAAAAATCCCACTGTTTCCTGCAGAAACGATGGGAAGGCAAGATTTTTGTCCTCAAGGCAGACCTGTTAATAAGCAGCGGTAACAATATAAATTTTGCAAACAGAATAGAACAGGGTTGTTTGGGGTTCTCCTTTCTCTTGGGTTGCTCCTTTTTGTTCTCTTTCCAGCTTTTTCTGCACAGAAAGAAACCTTTCACCCCGCCAAACTTGAAAAAGGCCAACAAGGCGGCCATGGTAAAGCAAGTGAAAGAGCGAGACGGGAGGCAATGGAGAGTCCATAAATATTATATTATTACTTCTCTGAATTGTAAAGTTGTCTCAGCTAATGGCCCGAGTTAGACAAAGCCTGCCCTGAGCTCCCCGGCTGCGGCCAGACAGTCCAGCTGTTCCGAACGGCTGTGAGAACGGAGGAAGAGAAAAGAGAAAGGCTCCAACGTTCAAGGTCAGAGGTAACTCAGTTCCCCATAAATTATTCAAACGGGCTCCGTTGGTGCCATAAAAACCAAGGATGTTAACTTGATCGTTTGGGGGCAAATATTTTGATTAGGATTGTCAAGGAAAAAAAGGCTCAATTTCTTGGAAAAAGATCCGGAGTTGGCACAAATATTCCTCCTCCTCCTCCTCCTCCTCCTCCTCCTCCTCCTC